>NW_004567142.1:6009427-6054211 GCF_000260355.1 Condylura cristata | reverse complement strand
CGCCGGGACCGCCCCCCACCCCACCGCCGAGCCGGGGCTGCGACTGGACCCCTGCGTCTGCCCGCACCCACAGGGCGCGGCCCCGCCTCGCCTCCCACAAACAGCCACCCCGCCCTCGCAGGCACAGGTGCAGGCCGCTGGAGGCCTGGGAGGCTTCTTGCCCCTTGGGCAGCACCACGCCACCTCCGGCGAGGCGAGGCTGGGCGAGACTCGCTCTGCAGAGTCCAGGCCCACCACTCGATCACCTGTCACGGAGACCTGGGTCTCCCGTCCTGGGAGCTCAGGAAGGGCTTTTTTGCCGGCTTCTCCTGCCTTGGGGACTCGTCCTGGCTGGTTGTTGCCCATTGTAACATCGGGCTTCAGTCAGCTGCTCCCTTTGGGCCATCTGGGTTCTGTTTGCCCTGATTCCACTTTCTCTGGAACGATGACAGCCTTCGGCAGGTAGACGTTGCCGGCCTCCTGCTTGACTGTATCTTACTCCCTTTCCTACTCCCGTCTGCATGGCTCCCAGCCGTGTCGAGCTGAGCATAATGCAGACTGCATGGTCACTTTATCATTTGTACCCTGACAGCAAAGGTGGCTGCAGTGACTAACGGTGACTAAGCTCTCAGAAGTAGATTGAAAGTTCAAAGTAATCAAACAGTACTGAGCAAACAAATTTCAAAGATGGGGCAATTATAATGTAGACGTGTAAAGCGCGTTTCTAATACACAATTACTATTTAAACCATGGGAAAGAAGCTACCATAGATAAAATAAGAAAAGCAATTCTACTGTGCCCAAATTATCAATATTATATTAAGCTGAAGGACAAATTGCAACTTTTAAGATCAAGTAAATGTTACCGTGGACATTAGGGTATTTTGAAGAGCTGTGGTTAAACACGAAAATAGTGTTAAACATTTATTTTCACAAATAGTTATGTAGCAGTAGCCACATCTGAAAATATAAACTTTAAGAAATATCACTATGGTCATTAATAGAATTTTTTTTCTCGTTATAAATTTCTAACATATAAAGGACTTGACTGGCCCTAGGTGGACACATGTACGGGTGCGTACATTGCACATGCTCACACAGGTCATGTCACACCATATCTGACACCTCACGGATCTGGGGGGGCATAATACAGTTGGGAGAACGTGTCTCTGCTTGTCTTCTTTTTGTGGTCTAGTTTGTGACCATTAAGGAAGCGTTTCACAGGAGCTCAAATAGGAGCGAACAAGTCAGCCAAAATGAGAGTTTTGATTCTCTTACTGTTAACTGCTTCATATTTTGCATCAGCTCCAGATGCCAATCAGAGCAAACTATGTACGTCCCTCCCGAAACCGGGGACACGCCCACCTGGTGCCTTGAACACGGAGGGTCCAGCTCTTTCCTGCCACGTGCGTCACCCAGGTGCCAGTTTCAGGGCGTCTCCACCCCGAGGGACCACAGTGGGCACCTCCAGTCTCGCTCTGCAAACTCCTCACATCACCCTCACCCGGGAGAAATCTTGCTCCTATCACCCCAGCTCCACGCAAAGCACGTCTTGAATGCCACCTTCACCCAGTGAGCTGAGATGTACGTGTGGCCTGCCCGGCCCAGCCCCTGCTTCAGCCAGCTCCGCCAGAGGACGCTCCCACCCGGAGTCGCCTTCACAGAGCCATCCAAGCCAGGGCTCCGCTCCCTCAGATGAATGTGCAAACCCAACCCTGGCTCCCGAAGCCAGACTCGCTGTGGGTATCTCCCCTCAGAACAGCTCTGAGCCCACGGTTCCGCTTCCATGCGTCCTACGCTCCATGCGGGATATTCCTTAAGAGTTTACTGTGACAATTCAGGTGGCGCAGGTGAGGCGTCTCCAAATATCAGAGTCAGGAAGTGGTGTCGCACACAGGGTGAACAATGTGGAGCAAGACCGGGTGCCCACAGGAGCATTAGGGACAGCGTACAGGCGTGGGGACAGTGACCGGTCCAGAGACACTTGCTCTGAAGAGGTTGCTCAGCCTGTCCCCAAGCCGTAGTCGCTCACGACCACACTTAGGACGGGGGTTTTGGGTGGGTTATGAAGCGACTAAACAACCGCGCACCTGCACACGGTGCACGTGTTTGCAAAGGGCGGGGGATTTGGCCGTACAGGCAGAGCACAGCTGAGACCTCTTGGGCTCCCGGCTCAGGAGCAGAAAGGGACAGAGGGTGGGGAAACACAGTATGATCACTGTATTGAAGTTTAAAAGGAACAAGTCGGGATTATAAATAACAGACAAAGCAGTGTTCATGATGGAGGAAATGGAGTTAAGGCAGATGAAGGTGCTCACCAGGAGGAGGATGGTGCGGGTGGCCCTGGACTCGGGGGAGGACGCCGGGGCGGCCCTGGAGCTGTGCAGGTGCCGGACGCGCTGCCTGTGCCGGTACAGGGTGCAGACCAGGGAGCCGCTGGCCCAGGCCATGGTCACAAAAAACACAACGTCGGGGAAGGACAGCAGAGCGCCATGTAAGAAGTCTCTGGCTGTGTCGTGACGCACAGAAGAACACTCTCCAAATATTTTCCTGCTTGTGTCATTTTTGTGACTATGAATACTAGACATGAACATGGGGTAGAGGACATTAGCCAGTAGGCTCAGGACCCAGCACAGGGCGAGAGAGGGGCAGGTGTACCTGGGAGCTTTGTCTCTCAGCCCCGCCCACGTGGAGCCCCGGGGGCTGACGGTGCTGGCCTGGACCACACTCAGGAGGCAGGTGGTGCTGATGGACACGCCCCTGCCCACTCCTCCTATATAGAATTGAAACTTGCACCCAAAATCACTTTCTTCACACCAGCCAAAATATGTGACGACATAGCCAATTCCTCTAGAGAACAGGAGCATGAAATTGGCCACAATCAGGTTCCTGATAACCAAATCCGTGAGCCTCAGTCTAGAGGCTGTAAGATTAAGGAAAATCTGATGGGAAAGGAGAGAGAAATTCCCCACGATCCCTAAGACACTCTGCAACAAGATGACAGTCCCTACCACCAAATCCCGGGGCTCCATCCTGTCTGCTCAGCCGCTGACCCCCACCTTCCTGCAGGAGGAGCCTCCCCGGGAACCGGGAAGGGGATCGCAAGGCTCAGCTGCCCCGATCATGTCCACTGCAGCCCTGACCTCTCCCGTCCCAGCACAGCCCCCAGTCTGGCGCGTTCACTTAAGGGCTCTCAGTCCTTGGACACTTGCAGTGGCTGAACATAAGCCAGCACCCCCAGGCGGGACAGGTCCTTCTTCATGGACTCCCGAGGCAGCACAGTCGGTCCTCAAGAAGAAGAGGGCGCACAGGCACAGACGGACCCCAGTGTTGAGCAGATTCACTCACCGGCTGGGGCTGAGTGGAGAGCTGGACCTGGCTGGGGGGACAAACACAGGACACTGAGCCCACACTGGGGTTCCAGGTACATCACCACCAGATAAGGCCCTCCCTGGTGGCGCGGCAGGTTAAAGCGCAGCACTGCAAGCCGGCCGCAGCCACCTCAGTGTAGTTTGATCCCCGACCCCGGAGGTGACCCGCAAGGCGCAGCAGACCTCTCCTGTCTCCCTGCTGCCCACCCCGGGCAGTGAACTTTATCAATGTGTCTGTTCTGCTCCCCACCCTGTCTCTCGTGCATCCTCTCACCCCCTGCACCTTTGGCCTGTACCCCAGTTCTGTGTGCATAAAGAAACAATTTTTTTTTAATCACAACCAGATGTAACTGGATTTTAGCAATATCGCTGGGAGCCACAGCACTTTACTTAAACCCTGGTAGACACCAAGTTTCCATTTCTTATTTTAGTATTAGGCAGCTTTTCCCTTTGCTGAAGCTGTGGAGCCCCGGGGTCCCCAGCACAGGGCCAGGGTGTCCTGACTCTGCCAGGAGCCTGGGCGTAGAGGGGGAGCAGCCGAGCTGCCTCAGAGCCTTGGCACCCGCCGCCAGCACACACCTGAGCCCCCAGGACAGACGGAGGGGGCTGCGGCCTGAGCTGTGAGCACCTGAGCCGCAAGGCTGGGGCCAGGAAGGCCGGTGACGAGCCGGAACAAGGGACGGCGCACGGGGAGGGAAGGGCAGGCCCAGGCCTTGTCTCCCGCGGGCTCGATGAGCATCTGATCGGGACCGATCGCAGGTAAGCGGCAGACCTGTTGCAAGATACTTTACGCCAGCAAGTGTCGTCTGGCTCCGTCAGCTTTATTCTCCTTAAGTGCCGCTGTGCTAACATCAACGGGGAAAACTCCCAAGTGGGGACCCACAGCCACTGCCCACTGAGCCCCTCACGCACCCCGAGTCGGAACAGTCTCCCTCCTGGGCTCAGATGCACTCTCTGCTGGACAGAGGGGCCTGGGGAGCGCCCGGCTCTGTCTCACCTGCAGGGAGGCCCACAGACGCCCCTGGCCCCCTGGCCCCGACTGAGGAGGCTCAACAGTGAGGCCCTGGGGCCATCTGAGGCCAGGGGAGTCAGCATGAACCTGAAGCCTAAGGAGCCCAAACCAGGGGGCCAGTCACCCTCAGCGGTGGGGGCCTGCAGCCTGCTGTCTTCGCGACCTCAGGAGATGCCTGCCCAGGCTCAGCTCCAGAAGCCGGTCCCCTCCTGCCTGAGTGCTCTCGCCCACCCGGCCCCCTCCCTGACCGCCCCCATGAGGACAGAGCGACTCACTGGCTTCCTGCCGCCCAGGCGCTGGTCTCAGGTCAGGGCTCAGCCTGCATCTTTGTGCCAGTCACAGAGTAGCCCGAGATATAGTGTGTGACACTGAGTTGTAATTACCGTGTCCCCCAGAGCTGCAAGGTCAGTGACAGGCCTGGGAGCTCAGAAGAGTCGGGAAAACTTTTCCTGCTGCTAATTGCCAAGAACAGCTTTAGGGTCCTCAGCGGCTCTCCAGAGACACTGGGGACACTCAGCGTCCCTGGGCCCTGGGGCACACAGCGGCTCCCCAGAATGACCAGGGCAGACTGGGGCCTGCGCCAGGAGGCGTCCCGAGAGGCTGTGCTCACCAAGGGACTCACCCACCTGAGTCAGGGCCGCAGGGCGGTGGTGACGCCGAGGGGCAGTGGCGCTCACAGAGGAGACAGGGCCTGACGAGAGCGTGTGGGACCCGGAACCCCGGCACGTGGGGTACTGAGCTGGGTATAGCCAGACTCGGAGGGTGGGCCCTGCACGGACACAGGCGGAAGAGGGCGGCCGGGGCTGCCCAGTGGCTGGCAGGTGGCCAGAGGGCAGTGGACACAGGATGGGGCAGAGAGGGCGCAGTGGGGCGCAGTGGCTGTGGAGGGGGTGGGGAGTCCTAGTGACGTCTGACGGCGCCGGGGTGGACAGGCCAGGCTCCTCAGGAGCAAGGAGGGGGTGAGGGGTCAGGACACGGCGGGAAGAAGCAGGGCGGTCTCTGGGGTGGAACAGGCGGGGGGGGGCGTTGGTAGGGGGCGCACTGAGTGCTGATAGCTGAAGGGGTGTCCAAAGAGTAGGCAAGTCAAACTCACTTAACTGCTTCAAATGACAGCAGTTGGAGGGGCAGGGGATGAGGTGATGGGGGAGAGAAGCCCGGGGAGCCCATGATGGCCGCTGCTGAGCTGTCCGCTCCTGCACGACCCGCTCAAGGCCCCTTTCATGCCTCGCAGCCATGAGCCTTGGGGCTGGGGCGCCACAGGCGTCAGGGGCACCCGACACAGCAAGGCCTGGGCGCTCACTGCGCCACGCCGGGCTCTCCCTTCCTTAGCAGCCGGACAGTGAGGCCCTGGGCTCTTAGGTGCTCCCACCTCACGGCCCATTGACTGGCCACCTGCAGGGCTTTAACCCCAAAGCCACCCCACTTTCTCCCACCTCTGGGAACCACCACAGCGCTCTCTGCTTTAGCCTGATGTGGGCTCCGTCACCACTTGGCTCTGATACTGGGTGGCGGAGGACCCCAAAGTGGCCAAGGCCTCGCTGCCCAAATGCTTTGCCAAATTCTGTCCGGGTTCTTCACCTGCGCACCGCTGCAAGGCTGCAGAGGCTCAGGAAACAGCAGAGGGGTTTATTTAACAGGCGGGAAAAACAAGAGCAACTGAGGCCGATAACAGCCGTTCACGGCACCCAAAGTCGTGTCCGGCACTGTCCTGCACGAAGACCGTTGTGATGGCGCCTTCCCGCCACTGAGGTGGGCCGCTCCTCTCCCAAACAGGCCCCGTGTCCAAGATGGCGCCCTCCTGCCTCTGACACCTGGGGCCCGCAGCAGCCAGACTCCAGGCCGGGTTCCAACTCACGGAGACACAGAAGGCAGACAGGAGACGCTCCCAGAGCTGCAGGATGCCCCAGCACAGCACTGACGAGCGACTCTCAGCATGGAGCCACAGCCGCAAAGGAGCCCAGCAACGGCCTCAACCACGCAGCCCGGCCAGGCAGGAACCGCCTCGGTCACTCGGCTACTTGCGAAGCCGCTTCCTATGGCCTCCGCCTTCAGAGGTCTGCAGCGGCCTTCTCCCACAACAGCCCGGTCTGGGGCTCAAATCACTGGCCCCCAAAATGCTGCCCTGACTCCAGTCTGGAGCTCAAACCTTGAATCCCGGAGCCAGGGCACAAGCCACCTTGCCCCGCCTCCCTCTATTTCTGCCCAGTCGCTCCCCTCCTCTCCAGGAAGCCCCTCCTCAAGCCTGTCCTTGCTGGCCTTTCCCTGAGGCTGTCTTCACAGCCAGCCCCTGGGTGGGGCCCCCTGCAACAGTCCCTGGCCTCTGTCCCAGGCTACATTCCCCACTTTTAGCTTTTACCACCATACCTGTGGGGAACACCGCACAAACCCTCTCCACAGGCACAATCACCATCAACATTGTAGGGCCCAGCGGAGCTGCTACCGCTATCGCTCTCGCAACGTGGCTGCGGTGGCCTCGCCTTACAGAAATCTCTATGCGGTTTCTAGCTTCGGCTCAGGGACAAATGTCTGTGAGTGTCCAGAAATGAGACCACGCTCGCTGGACGACGCTTACGTCAGAGAGACAATAGCTCGCTAGCGCGAGAGGTCTCCCACAGACAGTGCTGGGGAAACCGGGCGACCTCACGTGGAGGTGAAACGTGAAAATTAATGTGAAGCGCACCAGACGCCCCGCGGAGGACCCGAGGTCGTAGCTCCGTCGAGGAAAACATGGACGGAGGCTGTCGTGACAGCCTTGGAGATGCGCGTGGGGACTCCTCCATCCCAGCAAGGGAAGCAAAAGCAAAATCAAGCAAGTGGCTCAAAGCCTCCACACAGCGGGACAACTGGCAACGTGAACAGTGGGATACATGCACCACGTACTGCTGAGAAGAGGTTCAGATGCAAAACAGGGGCCTCCCTGGTGGCGCAGCGGGTTACAGTGCAGCACTGCACGCTGGCCGCGGCCACTTTGGTGCGAGTTCGATCCCCGCCCTGGAGGTGACCCCCATGGCGCGGCAGGCCTCTCCTGTCTCCCCGCTGCTCCCCCCAGCAGTGTACTTCATCCATCTACCTGTTCTGCTCCCCATTCTGTTTCTGATGAATCCTCTCACCCCCTGCACCTCTGACCTGCACCCCAGTTCTTGTACATATAAATATTTTAAAATATATACATACAAATAGCAAACTCAATAATAATAATAAACAAGCAAGCAATAAAAAAGGGAAGGGAACGAAGCGCACAAGGGAAGTTGTGGGTCACCCCGCGTAATGGAGAAATGCAAATAAAACCACCATGTGGATTTTCCTTTGGTGACTCTGTTTTCAGTTTATAGCAGCTCAGTGCTCAGACAAACCGTGTCTGCGTGATCGTATCCTCACCGTCATTCCCAATCTCTCTTCCTCGTGCAAACCTTCCTCGCCATGGAGCGCTAGCCCCTCCCAGCCCTCAGCCCGGCCCCGCCATTGGCATCAGGCTCTGAGCCTGCACTGCCGTCAGCCCCTGCAGAGGTGGGACTGGACAGTCCCTGTCCTCTGCGCCTGGTCGCTCCCTAAGACCCTGTCTCCAGATCTGCAGTTACAGCGTTTCTCCTAATGTCTTTCCATTCGGGGCTGCATAATATTCCACTGCCTGGACCATTCATCCTCTGTGGATACTGGGTTACTTCCACGTTGTAACAAGGAAGATGTGGCTGTGAACTGGGTCCCCGAGCCCCCCCAGACTGCTGAAATCCTGTTCTGTGCAGCTGCTGGACCCCACGGTCCTGCCCTGCCACTGTGAGCAGCAGCAGCTATGGCCTGCACCCTCCCATTTGAACAGGAGATGGGGTCTCCTGTCTTGGCCTGGCAGGGCCCTTTGGGGGCTGAGGTCATCTCGGGTGTTCATTTTACACTTCCCAACAGGCAATGCCGAGTCTCCTCAGGGGCAGCCGGAGCTGCTGGTGCTGATCCTGGGAGACATGCCCTGGCGTCCTTGCCCAGTGGTGGCGCCCAGGCTCGCACTGGCCTCCGGCAGCTCCCTGAGGTGTCCACTGGTCCCGGGCTCTGTGCTGCCCTCACTCTGCTGCCCGCGGTGGGTGGTCGCTTCTGCTGCCGTCTTCTCCCCGGTGGGCCCCGCGCCTGGCCCGTGTGCAGCTCCGGGTGCCCGCGGTCTCCCTCTCTGCCCCGTCCTCCCTCCATTTTCCCCTCTTCGCGTCTCCCCTCCCCTCCCTGTCTCGGTCCCGCTCTGGACCCCTCTCTGTGCCTGCAGCCCTGCGTGGGCGCCGTCCGGTTCCCTCAGGGCTGGCCAAGTCTCGGCCACGGTTAGTGTTCTGGGCTGCTCGGGCCTTGGCCTGGCCCCGGGCTGCAGGAGCAGACTCGCGCGCCTTCCTGTAACGCCGCTTTCGACCTGACCGTCCGCGCCGCTGTGGGAGCAGGGTCCGAGGCGCCCCCGGCGCCCCGGGCCGCCTCCGCGCTGTGTGGTGAAGGCGGCGGACACTCTCTTCCAGGGCCGCTTCTCCGGACTCAGCCCGCGACATCTCGTGCGTCTGGAGGGTCGCCTTTCCCGTGAGACTTTCAGGCCTGTTTCTCCGTCTCTTCATGCCGCTGGAAGCCGAGGGCACTCCCTGGGCGCCCCGAAACCACAGCCCCCCCTTGTGTCCCAACTCAGCCGAGAGGCTTTTTGGTAGTAAGTATGAGTGCTACCACGCCGCCACGGAGGCAGAGGGGCGGAGCCACGGGGCCCCCTCCGGGATTGGGGCGTAGGGATTCTCGTCCTCGCCCAGATCCTCGTGGGGGTCTGGGGCAACCTCTCCCTCCTGTGCCGTTACCTCCTCCTTTACCGCAGCCAGGGGGGCTTGCGCGACACGGATCTGATCCTCTCGCACCTGACGGCGGCCAACGTCTTGGTGCTTCTCTCCAAAGGCGTCCCCCAGGTGATGGTGGCTCTGGGGCTGAACTCTCCCCTCGGCGACTCGGGGTGCAGGCTGCTCCTGTACGTGCAGCGGGTGGGCCGGGCCGTGTCCATCGGCACCACCTGCCTCTTGAGCGTGTTCCAGGCCGTCACCGTCAGCCCCAGGAGCCCCCGCTGGAAGCGCCTCGGGCTCCCGGCCCCGAAGTGCGTGCGCCTGTCCACCTCCCTGTGCTGGGCTCTGTCCTTGTGCGTCCATTTCATCTTTCCTGGGTACGTGCTGTACGCGGCGGGCGCGTGGGAGAGCGCAGACGAGGCGAGGGGGGGGGCCGGGGAGCCCTGTCCCTCCGCAGGCCAGGAGGCGGCGCTGGGGGCCGTGTTCGCAGTGCTGTCCAGCTTCCCAGAGCTGCTGCTGTCCCTGCTCATCCTCTGGGCCAGCGGCTCCATGGCGCTCTTCCTCCACAGGCACCGGCAGCGGGCCTGGCGCCTGCGCGGCTGCCGGGCGCCCCAGGGGTCCACGGCCGAGTCCAGGGCCACCCGCCACGTGCTCCTCCTGGCGGCCACTTTCGTGTCCTTCCACTCCCTGGCCTCCGCCCTCCAAGTGCACGTGGCGCTCCTGCCCCACCCTGAGGGGTGGGTGGTGAAGGCCACAGCCCTGGTCTCCACTTGCTTCCCGGCCCTCAGCCCCTTTCTGCTCATGAGCCGAGAGGCCCGCCCCGGCCAGCCAGCAGCCCCGCGGCTCTCCGTGCGGAGGTGACGGGTGGTGCCTGCAAACACTCACCTGGCGGCTCAGGTGTTCACACACCAGGGGAACCGCGGGAGCCAAAGGAAGCCCCGCGGCTTCTGGAGGGAGACCCGGAAGGCAGGGCCCTGGCCCCTGTCAGAGAGGCCTTCGTGGTCTGAGGTGGCCAGTCAAGCGGCTGCGCCTGTCCTGAGGCCTCGCATCCCGGAGAGCAGCGTCCCCACCTGCTGCTGCTTGAGGAAAGCTGGAGACTGGGCCCGGCTCCAGTCCTCACTGAGAGGTTAGATCTAGATGGGGACTGGACCCCGGGGGCACGTAACAGGAACAAAAAGCGAGTAACAAGTAAGAACTGAAAACTCTGTGCTGAAAATCACCAGTTTACCTGTATTAGGACATAAGCCCCAAATGGCCAGCCCAGAACCCCCACGGCCCCCACTCTGTTCCCCTAGACGGACCCTGAGCTTGCCCGGGGACCCTGACGTGGCTCTCATCCGTGGCAGCCCTTCCCGGGCCCTCTCCTGGTGCGGGCTCCTCTGTCCTGGCTAAGTGTCCTCGGGCCGGCCGCCAGCGCCTGCCTCTTTCCTGCAGAGACTATTCTGCTCTGCCCCCCGCTGAGTGACTCCGCAGCTCGGCCACGGGTCCTGGTACGTTGCCCAGCCTGGGTGGCCGCTTGGCAGGCTCCCCGTGAGGAGCAGGAAATGCGCCTGGGGCGAATGCCTGGGTTCCTCCTGTGTGTGTCTGTCTTGGGAGACCAGTCTTGACAGTGGTCCCGGCTCTTGTACATGTGGTTTTGTCTAAAAAGTGCCTTGGGGTCCTCCCTGGTGGCGCAGTGTGTTAGAGCACAGCACTATGGAACTATCAAAGCCACTGCAACATGAGTTCGATCCCCGGCCAGGGAGCTGACCACATGGCGTGGCAGACCTCTCCTGTCTCCCTGCTGCTCCCTTCAGCGGTGTGTTTCAGTGCATCTGCCAGTTCTGCTCCCCGCTCAGTCTTTGGTGAATGCTCTCATCCCCCATGCACACCTCTGGCCTGTACCCCAGTTCTGTATGCATGAATAAATAAATCTTTAAGAAAAAAAAAAAAAGAAAGAAAGACAATTACCAATCAGAGACGAGCAGGGGCGAACAGGGCAAGGGCCTGCGGTGATCGTGCACGGGTGAACTGGTGGAGGGAATTCTGTGGTGTCTACACTTGAGAAAGGAAAGCAGTCGTTGCATAAATTAAATTAATAAATAAATTTATGTTAAAATATAAAGACAGCCTTTGCCTGCTCATGTCCGGGTGAATGTCTCTCTGCTTCATAAACTCACCATGGCCGCTGAGTGGGAAACTGCGGAGGGCGTTCTCCGGGGAACGCAAGAACCCCGCTCACTGAACCCCAACATGGATCAGGGGCTTCGTCCCAGGGAACACATGACCGGAAATCACGCTGGGAAGGCCCCGGCAGGGTCGCCTCTGAGGCCCCTGACGCAGGTGAGTGCAGACACCTGCCTGACAGGGGACAGACTGGGCACAAGACAGGCGGGCCGGCGCCAGTGGGGGAGCAGCGTCCATTCTGGGGGTGGCCGGGCCCCAGAGGGCGCACACCTGACCCTTCAGGGACCTCGGGGCTTCCCCCAGCCTGCACACAGCGGCGCTCCCACACCAAGGCGGGCGCACGGGACTGACGAGCCTTCCACAGGGCGAGGGAGGGGAGGACGGAAAGGGCGCCCCAGCGGGCCAGCGGGTGAAGCCCTGGACGGAGACTCCCACCAGCCCTCCAAGCTCTGGGACTAGCCTCTTGGCCAAACTTCCTCTGGGCCCGGGGGGAGGGGGCCGGGCCCTGTGCTGGCCGCCTGACAGCGGCGACAAGAGGCCGTCAGGAGACAGAAGCACAGACCGACTGCCCGCCGCTGTCCCCTCCACCCCGCAGGCCAGCAGCCATGTCAGGGCCTGCGCCTGGCGTGACGCCTCGGCAGAGCGCCTCAGGCCCCTCGTCCCGGAGGACCAGGGGCACCCAGGAGACCCGTAACTGGTCACAGGGAGTGTGGCTGTCTGGGGGCAATCTGGGCAATTTCGGGGAGCTGGGGAGATCCAGGTGCACTGGAGGAGGAGAGATGGGTGAGCTCGGCCGGTGAGGGCAGACCCGTGGGCCACCAGGAGAGGTGGGCGAGCGCCACGGAAGGGCGAGGCTTCACGGCACTGGGCGTCCCCACCGTCCACCCTACCCCCACGGTGCGACGAACATGTGTTTGTCTTCCCGTTACTGCCCCACCCCCCACCCCCGGGGTTCGTTTCATCTCCTGGTTTCCCTACAAAGCTGGATGCGTGAAACCTCGGCGTGCTGGTCTCTCCCTGGCTGAATCATTTCTCCAAACAGAGCAGCCCCCGGGTCCACCCAGCGCGGCAAAGGGCAGGTGGCGTATCTCTGACGCCGAGGGGCAGAGCAGTGTGCGTGTGCGGGGTGAGGGTGCTGCACCCCACGCGGCCCTTAGGTCCGGGCTCCCCCGCAGGGCCTTCCCCGAACGGGTGTCTTCCATCTCTGCGCGGATGGAGGGAGGGGCAGCTGCCCGTGAGAACTCCTCATGTGACCTTCCGAGGTATCTCCCGCGTTTGCTGCATGTTGCAAACGCGGGAAATAAACCGAATGCACCGCAAGGTGGTGGCCCTCTGTTGTGCGGAAGGTTGCGGGTGTCTGCCGCCCCAAACGGGGCCCCAGTTGTCCAAGAGCCCTACGGACCCTACATTCGCGTGCAGGAGGGTAGAGGCTCTGCAAGCCGACTTCAACCCGGAACCGACTGCTGCTCTCTGAGGCCCCAACCCGGAAAACGTGTCCCTGCGGCAACTGGCCAGTCTGGAAGCATCAGCGCCGCGGCGCTCTCTGTCGCTGTCCCTTGGCTCCTGGGCTGGGAGAGGGACAGCTGCTCGCCTGGCTCTCCCCAGCCTCCCCTGCTGTGAGTTCACGTAGACTCGGAGTCCTGAGTCCTGGGCCCTGGACGTCCAAGCGGAGAACTCCATCGCCAGGGCGAGCAGCGCCCTCACAGGACCCGAGTCCTGGGCGCAGGAAGCGTGTTCTCTGGCCACCCTCCACGGCACTGTCCTGACTGGCTGAGGAGGGCTTTTCAAGGTGGGGTAACCAGCAGGGAAGAATGTGGCTCAGCATAATCCTGTAACCCATTTAAAATGCCTGCTGGAACACAGCGGAGGCTCTCTCCCCCGACAGCTTACACGAGCGGATGTAGAAACTTGAGAAAGAATCGGTGACCCTGAAAAGGCGTCATAAATAAGGGATGAAAATCCTGCTGCCGTTTTTTCAACATGAGCTGTGGAACTCTTCCAGGAAATTTAAAACAGGAAACGGAACAAAAATGTCACGCACTGGATAGGCCTCAGCCTTCGGTACCTTTCAGTACCACCAAATAAAAGAGAAAAGCACCCTAAAAGTAAAAGCCCTAAAAATAAATGGCCCCAAAACAGTCCTTTACAGAAGGAATCATCTGCTGGTTTAACTCCTTCGCCGTAGCTATAAAAAACAGGAGACAATTTTCACAGGTGATCCAGAAGTGGCTACTGTATTCATGGCTCTTCTGGCTAAAAAAGAGAAGAGAGGCCCTTCCTGGTGGAGCAGCCGGTGAGGATGCAGCACTGCGAAGCTGGTTTGATCCCCACCCCAGAGGTGACCCCCAGGGCGCGGCAGACCTCTCCTGTCTCCCCGCTGCTCCCCTCAACAGCATACTTCTTAGATCTGCCTGTTCTGCTCCCCACTCTGTCTGGTGAAGCTTCTCACTGCCCTTGCACCTCTGCATAAATAAATTAATCTTTGAAAAGAAAAAAGAAAGGGTGAGTTTTGGAAACTACGCATGAGAACAAGCCAGGATTAGTCAGAAAAATAACACCAATATGTGTTTTAAAAAACTTGCAGTGGTGCATGGTCAAATTTATTTTTTCTAAGATTTGTTTATTTATGCACACAGAACTGGGGTATAGGCCAGAGGTGCAGGGGCAGCGAGAGGACTCACCAGAGACAGAGTGGGGAGCAGAACAGGCCGGTTGACAAAGTCCACTGCTGAGGGGAGCAGTGGGAGACAGGAGAGGCCTGCTGCGCCCTGTGGGTCACTTCAATTTGTGTTGAAGCGGCTGTGGCCAGCTTCATAGTGCTTTAACCGGCTGCCCTACCAGGGAGGCCCGCACTGTTGAATTTAAACCACCAAATTCCCGACATACCCACAGGTCCTGGGGCCTGAGAGCTCGCCTCCAGCCTCCACCCTGACAACCAGATGGGCTTTCCTGGATATAGGGCGTCCCAGGCAGTTCCCTTGGGGGATCCAGGCTAAAACTTCAATAATAAAATTCGGATGTTCTTACAAGTTCACTTTGTGAAATACATGGTTAGGGGCTTGGAGGAAGCCAAACAAAAGTCTCGAGTAAAGTTTCGAAAGTCACTCAGAAAAAGGAAGGGTCCTGTGGTGTTCTTGGGTCCGCGCAGGGTGGCGCTGTGTGAACCCTCAAGCGCCGGCCCAGAGACTACAAGGGCCAGGCTCTCCTGCAGGCTAAACTGTGCCACAGGCCATTCCTGGTATCAGGAGAAAATTACAAGAATTGGCCTTAGGCCTTCAGCAATCACTGGACAATCTCCTGACTGCTGTCATCACAGCAAGGGTCACAGCAAGGCACAGGAAAAGCCCCAGAGGGCCTGTTTCAAGGCAGGGACTCCGGTGGCCACTCAGCCCCTCAGGATGGTTTCACGAGAGGAGGCCAGGCGCTCGGGCGTGGCCTTGCAGGTGTTCCGGAAGAAGGTGCCCCAGCCACGAGACCGGCTTGCAGACCCGCAGCTCCCTGTGAGACTGTCCCCGAATAGTTAGGGTTGTCACTGGAGAAGGGTCTGTCCTGGGTTGCAGAAACTGGGGCCGGTCCCCTCCGGACTCTGTGGGGGCCCAGCGTTTTTGACTGCCCCGCCCCTCGATTTCGTCATCAGAGCCAGGTCCACCTTGAGGTAGAGAGCCGGTCAGTAGACTTTCTGCTGCATCCTGGGGTCATATACTCTGTTCCTGACCGTTAACATCTAACGGGGTGACAGGCAAGGAGGTAGCCGGAAAGACTGTAACTAGATATTTTGACTCCTTCTGGGGTGCCTCCAGGGCTCCCTGAACGCCCACCCCACTTTTGGGCTGTGATGTCCTGGCCTGTGGCGGCCAGAACAGTGGCCACTCCCTACGCTCCCCCCTTTGCCTCTAAATGTAAAACTGACTGGTTGGAGGGGTGTCACAGCCCCCAGGTGCGGAGAGCAGCGCTCGCACTGAAACCAAGCTAAAACCGGGAGTCCCACATCCCTGGCAAGGGCAAAATTCACTGAGCTTAGAAACAAGAGCAGGCCTTTCTGACATAATCAACGCTTTGTAACACCAGGGCCGCGTCCCCTGATGGCACAGGGGTTAAGTCTCAGCACTAAGCTGTCCGCAGCCACAGCAGCACGAGTTCAACCCCGGCCCGGGTGTGACCCAAGTGGTGCGGCAGACCTCTCCTGTCCCGCCCACTGCTCCCCTCAGCTACGGATTAATCCTCTTACTGCCTGTACCCACTCTTGTATAAATTTTTAAAAACCACACACACACACACACACACACACCCCAAATTCTGCTAGTTCCTGCTCTAGCCAGAGCAACTCTCCTACCTCGGGGATAAAAAGCCCAAATGGTTCTTGGTATCTGGTCTGCGACCGAAGACAAAGACCCGGGCTGGGTCCCCCCCGCCCCGTCACGCGAGCTCCCTCTGCTGTGTTGCAGGACCAGGAGACGTTCTTCTCCGTCCTGACCTGAAGGGTGAGTTGCTTTGTATCCCCTCACACCCAGATTCTCGGCTTCTTCTTGCCTTTGAGGACCCCTCCAGAATTCAGTCCCAGCTTCCTTGGCTCCTCGCTCCCTCCATGCCACTGAGCTGAACCACCAGCTAAGGTACTGGCCGGAAATGGAATAAAACAAAGGGAGACCCACAAAAGTGCTAAATGATTTCTATTTTAAATCACTGAGCCTATTTACACAAACTGATGAACTTGGCCTTGCTGGCACGATTCCATGCCACATGGCCTACGTGGTTGGGCGACACCCTTTCTCGCTGACCTCTGCCGAGCGCAAGCACATGCAGAATCTGCACAGTGGGCCCAACGGACCCTCACACCCAGTCTTGTAACTACGTGGGAGCCCACGCCAGGCCCTTACTCCACGAGCCCAGCATCGCACACACGCACATTCTGCAGTGCTCACTAGGGACCTCTCGCTGCGAAAATTAAGAAACAGACTTGGTGCGGCCCTGGTGTGGGCTGGGAGCAGCAGAGGCTCACCTCAGACTCGCCTCAGGTCAGGCCAGAGGCACGGGAGGAGGCGCAGACAGGCAGCCCTGCAGACGCCACACGCTCCTGGTGGAGCCGCCCGGCTGTCTGGGCGCATCTCGCTGGAGACACCGGAGCTCCGGGCCTGAGGACTCGGCCCTCGTTGAGTCAGGCGTCAGCGTCACGACTCCGCACGGCCGGGTGGTTTTCTCTCTACTGGCCGTGGAGGTTGTTCTAGCTCAGGAAGGGGTTTGTATCACACATGCTTGACAGCGAACCGGACAGGCACATTACAAACATGAAACAACAGACGTTTCGAACACACGTGATGTTAACAGACTGAAGGCTCAGACAGTGTTGACCTAAGTGCTTGCTGGGTGACGCCAAAGGCGAGTGAGGCCCAGTTAATGACCAAAGCTGGTTGGTACAGAGACTTAGAGACCGTCAGATCGTCATTTGGGTATCACAGGTGTACCCTGGGGGTGTGTCAGGTATTGAAAAGTAATGCGGGCCTCGCTGGTGGCGCAGGGGTTAAGCCTCAGCACTATGGAGCACGAGTTCGATCCCCAGCCAGGGAGGTGGCCCACACAGCCCATGTGTTTCCCCGCCACCCTCCTCAGCAGTGGACTTCGTCAGTCTGCCTACGCTCCCCACTCTGTCTCTGGTGAATCCTCTCACCACCTCTGGCCTGTACCCCAGTTCTGTATGTACAAATAAATCTTAAAACAAAAAAAGAATTAGTTTTATTTTGGGTAGAACTTGGGATGGGATCCAGGTGCTTCCTGCCAGTCTCTGCTCACCTGAGGCCCAGGCCACCTTCAGAGACTGAAAAAGTAAGAATTCCTCCCAGGTACATTAATGATCTCCTTGAAGATTCTCACAAGACCCAGTAATTGTCTTTGACAGTTGGCAACTGGGAGAAAAGTCTTGCGGCAGGGTTCTCCTTCTCCAAGCGGCCCTGTCATCATGCTTCGGGGAAGTGATAATTGCAGCTGAGGGGGCTGAGTCACCACGTCACAGGCCTATATCTAGGGATCTGACTCTTTCCTCCACTACTGCTGGGCACCCTGACCATCGCCTCGAGCCAAACGTCCTGGGAGAGAGAAGGGGTCCAGTGAGTACTTTCTTTTTTAAGATTTATTTATTTATGCACACAGAACGTGGGTGCAGGCCAGAGGTGCAGAGGACTCAGCAGACAGAGTGGTGGGGGGGGGGGAGCAGAACAGGAAGACTGACAAAGCACACGGCTGAGGGGAGCAGCGGGGAGACAGGAGAGGTCTGCTGCGCCCTGGGGGTCAGCTCCATGGCCTGCAGCTAGCTGCTTAGTGCTGCGCTTTAACCCACTGCGCCTTAACCTGCTGCGCCACCGGGGAGACCCCCGTGAGTACCTTCTGTTTCAGTCTGAGGCAGACTCTGTGAAGGAAGTCTGCAACGCTACTTGTGTCTCTTCTGGGGTGGACACAGTTGATCCAGTGGCAAAATCAGAAGAGGAGGCATGAGTCCTTTGCTATGAGATGAAATGGGGGAAAGAATCAGGGCCCAGACCTGGGCAACCTCAACAACTCCCAGGCTATCTAATAATTAAATCCTCCTGAGGAAATGTATGGGTAAATAGTGAAACCTAATTTTTAAAAAGACTTATTTATGCATTTAAGAGCTGAGGTGCAGGCCAGAGGTGCAGGGGGGAGAGGAGACACCAGAGACAGAGTGGGGAGCAGAGCAGGCAGATCCACTGAAACCCACTGCTGAGGGGGCAGCCGGGAGAGGGGAGGTCTGCTGCGCCCTGGGGGTCCCTCCCTAGCCAGGAATTGAACTCGTGCTGCAGTGGCTGCCGATAGCGTCACAGTGCTGCATCTTGACCCCTTGTGCCACCAGGGAGGCCCAGGAAACCAAATTTGTAAGGCACCTAAGGGCTGTATCATGAATTCAAGCTATTGTTCACATTCCCTCACACAAACCACAGATGAAATTTTCCAGTCACTGTAGGTGCGCCTGTAGTAGCTCCAAGCTTAGGAGCTTAGGATGGCGCTGGAATAGCGACCTAGTCATGTAGAAATGAGCTGTCTGAATTTGTTTCTGGGGTGAAAATGCTTTTCTAGAGCTCTGGGTTTGTGAGGCTGTGACTGGAGACTACTTGAACTAATGACTATAGAAAGACACTTATCCTCTGACGCTGGGAAGCTGCATGCAGAGAAAAGACAATAATGCAATTGCAAATAGATGATAGAGCAAGCATGTCACATGTAATTTCTTCTGGGTTAATAGCGTCCTAATGCCAGTCCCACGCTCGAGACTCCTTTCCCTGTGTTAATCTCTAGACGGCACAAGGTTTCACAGCTCCCAACTTCATTCCGTGTCTCTTTTAATAGCGACCTAATCTGGTGTAGAAATCAGGTGCTGACCTCCTGCTTGACCCCTGCGCCCACCAGCCTGAGTCCAGGCCGGCCTCTTGGTCCACCCATGTACCTTTGAGCATGAGTCCGGTCTGGCCTGCTGGCTGACCTCGGCAGCCTCACTGCTAACAGTTCCCTTACCCTAGCTATTAATAAATAAATAAGCATGCAACCTGGAATTATTAAAATGTAGTTTCTATCCCATCCTACTTCATTACGTATTCATGTTTCTGAGTTTAGGGACAAAATAACATTATCCCATAATTTATTTCATTAAATACGAATTGATTTCATAAATGCCACTGGATTTTTACCCTGGCATGCCAGCAGATGGGGCTTTCTGCTGAGAACCAGGTCTGCAGCTAAAGCCAACTGGAACTTGAGGCCATTTACTCTAAGATCCAACTGCAGTGCGGGCAGCTGCCCTTTATTAGGGCTCTCGAAAGCTTTGCTGGATACTGCTCTAGAGAATAAAGCCTGACACCCACCCAGACAGAAACTGCTTACAGCCGAAATGATAAAGCACTAACAATGTGAGATACCGTTGGGGGGGGCAGTCACCCAGCGTTAGCACTCGGCCGGCAGCCAGCCTGTGAGCCTTCACACGATCACGTCCGCTGTGCCTAATCTCTCCTCGCCGGCCAGGGCAATGACGCCGGGGCCCGCCAGCAAACAGATCCGCTCAGAGGCGGCCGGTAGTTTGGGCACCAGGGCTCTTTGTATGGTAATCGCGACCTAAAGTTTATACATGAGACAAGACGAGGGCCAACATCCTGATGAGGTGCTGGGGCCGGGCATGGGCTCACGGCTCCATGCCTCTGGGGCCCACGCGGGGTCCTCCGCCCTGGACCCGGGGGCCTGGACCTGGGGGCCCGGCCAAACCACCTCTAAGGCTAGGAGTGTCCTACTTCCCCTACAATATAGTTGGGGTCCTGGAGATTTATGCTTTTTTGGATCTCTTCTCTTCCTTTACTGCTCTGAGTCCAGTTGAAGGCCTTGAGTTTGATTCTCAGGCGCCGACGGCAGCCCCCCCAAACAATGGCTGCCACTGCGTTCGACGACTTCTTGGATGGTCCAGAACGTCAACTTGTTTCCTGGCCTCACAGAGTGGCCTTGCCGCATCCCACCTCTCCAACATCTCTCCCTCCTCTGCCTGCACCAGCAACCCCAGGTGGGTAGAACTGAGAGGCTCCCGAGGACTTGGGGGTTTCCTTTCCTGTGCTAGCCCCTGAGTGGTCATTTCCCTCTCCATCCTAAAGAAAAGAAGGATTTAGGGCCCTGAGCTCACCAGAAGGGCACCGTCACCATCCCCCAGCATTTCTTGTTTGGTCTCCTGGGGACCCCGGTTCTGCAGTTTCATCCCCACAGACCCAACCCGCAGGTCAGACCCTCAGCAACCGCCTCTGCCCTCCCAAACTCCTTTTTGGCCATGCGCATTTTCTCAAATGTAGAGCCATGTGGCCGTGAGAGTGCCACTCAGGGATTTCGCAACCACGACTGCCTACACCATGCCCAGGTCGAGCGTCAGCATGTCTTCCGTTGCCCAGAAGCCCTCCGAAACGCCCCAGAAATCAGGACCCCAAGAGTAGAGTCCTGGGGCTGCTTGGGAATAGGGGGAGTGAGTGTGCAACCAGCCTATGAAGAGATGAGTTCCCCTCTGCTGACTCTGTATGCAAATTATGCAAATGTATGCAAATAGACAGCCTAGTGTGAACTTTCCATATTGGCCCTTTCCCCATTCTGTGTGGTCTGATGCGTTTGTCCCTACCCGGTGTATCATTCTGCTTCTGGGGGGTTGTGAGTTTGGAGGTCTCCTGAGGAACCAGTAGCACCCCACGTACAACCTCGTCTGTGCTAGCATCTTCCTTTGTGTGTGCCTTTCCATGAGACCAGCTCTCTGTTTTGTTTTATTCTTTAATTTTTTTAAAGATTTGTTTTTATGTATGCATACAGAACTGGGGTACAGCCAGAGGTGCAGGGGCGGGAAGCAGAACAGGCTGACTGATGAAGTACACTGCTGAGGGGAGCAGCGGGGGTCAGGAGGGTCACCTCTGGGGTCGGGGATCGAACTAATGCTGCAGTGGCTTTAGCTTTTTTTTTTTTTTAAAGATTTATTTATTTATTCATACAGAACTGGGGTACAGGCCAGAGATGCGGAGGGTGAGAGGATTCACCAGAGACAGAGTGGGGAGCAGAACAGGCAGATCGACGAAGTACACTGCTGAGGGGAGCAGCGGGCGGGTCAGGAGAGGTCTGCCGCGCCATGTGGTCACCTCCGGGGCAGGCGGGAATCGAACTCATGCGGAAGCGGCTTTAGATTCTCAGTGCCGTGCTTTAACCCGCTGCACCACCAGGGAGGGCCAGCTCTTCATTTTCATATGACCTAATTTGTCAGCACCTCCACACAATGCATTTTGTGATGCTTCTCAAGTATTTTCTCATGCTAAGGCCAAGGAACTATTTTTTGTCTTTCCAGAAACTTCCCTTTAACATGTAGAGCAGCCTCTGACTCCAGGTTGCTTCTCTGCCTGGCACAGGGGATGGCTGAGATCACCTCCTCGTCCCAACGGGGCAATAAGCTCCCACCGATGCTGAGAGTTTGGATCCTGCTTTCTTTCCGCTTTCTGCCCTGGCCTCCCCAAGGTGAGTCCCACCTCATCTTTCAAGCCGGTTTTCCCGTGAACCACACTGATCGTTGTCTCCATCCGGCAACCATCTCGACACCTCTGGCAACCCCCTGGGAACACACAGCAGAAATCGCGCATGGTGCCAACGAGCTTCCGTGGGCGCCTCTGCCCAGGAACAGCAGCTCCCCCAGCTCAAAGGGAAGCACGTTAGGTGACAGAACAACCTCCAGAGACCTGGTGGTAGGAATCATCTTCTCAGCACAGATGACCGTGGGCATGCTGGGCAATCTCTCCCTTCTTTACCATCAACTCTTCCTTCACTGCGCTGGGTGCCGGCTGAGGTCCATAGCCTTGATTCTCAAGCATGTGGTCCTATCCAACTCCTTGGTCATTATCTCTAAAGGGACTCCCCAGATCGCCTTGGCTTTTGGGTGGAAACCCCTCTTCACCCATGCAGGCTGCAAGTTCCTCCGGTACATGGAGCGGGTGGGCAGGGGCATGTCCATTGGCACCACCTGCCTCCTGAGCATGTTCCAGGCCGTCACCATCGGCCCCACGGGCCCCTGCTGGAAGAGCTGGAAAACAAAATGCCCCCAGTACCTCGGCAGCTCCATCCTCCTTTGCTGGGTCCTGTGCCTGTCGGTAAATGGCGTCTTCCCTCTCTATTTGTCCTATGCGCCCAGCAAATGGAGCAGTAAAAACATGACCAGGGAAAGGGATTTTGGAGACTGTTCCACCAAAGACCACGATGACACCACAAACATACTCTACACGTTGCTCGTCGTCTTCCCTGAACTTTCATTCTCCCTGCTCATCCTCTGGGCCAGCGGCTCCATGGTTCTCTTCCTGCACAGGCATCGGCAGCGGGCACGGTGCCTTCACAGGACGCGTGCCCACTCCAGATCCTCTCCCGAGACCAGAGCCACCCAGAGCATCCTCGCCCTGGCGAGCACCTTTGTGGCGTTTCATACCCTCTCCTCCATCATCCACGCTTGTGTCGCCCATTTTCATAATCCCGGCTGGTGGCTGGTGAACCTGACTGCCTTTCTCTCTGTGTGTTTTCCCACTGTCGGCCCTTATCTGCTTATAAGCTGTGACTGTCGGGTCTCCAGGTTGTGCTTTGTGCGGGTCAAGTTTAGGAGATGCCCCCATCTTACAGGAAATAGGTAAGTTGTATATTTGGGCACAGTATTTGGTGGTTAGCTCAGTGGTCTCTCAGAAGGTCAACACAGACGCTTGAGGAGAAGCCACTGTCTCCCTGAGGCGCCGACAGCGCGGATGGCCTCAGCTGGTGGAACGTCAGATGCAATGAACTCCCCACATTTTGGGAAAGCCATTGGCTGACAAGCCAGCAGTGAGTTCTGTGGGTCCCCCTAGGGGAGAGGGGCCACCGCAGTGGGGGTCCTGGTTCTGTGGGGCTGGGTATTAAGGGGGGAAAGCCATGGCACGCGGTAGGCTGCGTTAGACGTGGGCATGAGCAGCTGGTTCCGTGTCTTCATACAGCGACAGTCGCGTTAGCATGTGTGTCCACCCACTGCGTGCATTTAGTAGGTTAGTGAGCCCAAGGTCACCGCTAGGTAGTCTTCTCGAAAACGGGGAGGTCAGGGCCAGAGAACTGATGCTGGAAAGGCCGAATGGCCGCCTGCCCAGCGCGAGAAGCAGAGCCGCCAACAGGCCAAAGCCAAAACCACGGGCTACGGCCACAGCTAGACAACAGGCCTGCGGCTGATCGGAGGACAGGCCGAGGGAGAGGGGCCTGCGGGTTCTCACTGAGCCTCAGAGCTGCAGGAGCCCGGGGGCCCAGGCACAGCCATCTGGCTTCTTCTACAAGCAGGAACACAAGCGCTCACTGGCGTCACCAGTGGTGGGACCTCACCCTGCAGGGTCCCCAGTAGCACAGCAGAGTGCGGTCACCTATCAGCAGAGCTGGCCAGCAAGGGTCACCACTCATCACCAGGAGTGATAAAGGCCTGGACTCAAGAAACCCTTTACGGAGACACGGACTTAGGTGTGCAGAAATGTCTCGACGGGAATGAGGCAGTGCAGAGCCGGAGCTCCGAGTCTGGCCTGCTCGTCTGCAGACAGAGCCCCAGCAGACCGGGAGAATGCTGCTGCTCCCCCCGCCACTGGGTGGGCACCGGTGCTGGCAACCACAGGCTGCATGGGTGCCCCTACAGGGAAGGGGGCAAGGCGAAAGATGGATCTTTCACCTCCTGCTTCACTTCCAGTAGCTTCAGCCGCTGAGCACAGCACAGCCAGTGCTGATGCTGCCAAAAAGCTGCTTTTCCGGGTTTCTCAAGCTGCATTTTTAGACCTTTGAGTTATTTCTTTTGAAGAGAAAAATGTATAGTTTTTATACCGGCCTTTGATTTTGACTTGAGACCGATGACTTGTACGACTGTCATTAAACACCCCAGCCCCTGCAGCACCAGTTCCATCCACCGCCTGGGAGGGACCCCCAGGGCGCAGCAGACCTCTCCTGTCTCCCCACTGCTCCCCTCAGCAGTGGATTTCAGTGGCTCCACCTGTTCTGCTCCCCACTCTTGTCTCTGGTGACTCATCTCACCCCGCGCAGCTCTGGCCTGTAGCCCAGCTCTTGTGTGCATAAATGAATAAATCTTTAAAAATAAAACAGTAAACTAAAATTTAAGTTCCAGTCAAATTTGTCATATTTAAAATGTAAGTGTCTTTATTAAAATGTACCTGAATTATAAAGAGAGAGAGAGGGAGAGCTCTTATGTGGGAGAGGTTTTTAGTACCTGAGGAGGGCAAAGACTTGAAAGGAGATTCATGGAGCCGTGCAGTCAGTATCTGCAGTCAGTATCTCGACCCCCACCTCCCTCCAGCAGGACCCTGGTCTCCAAAGCCAGGCCCCAGGCGTCCCCACCTACGCTGGCATCCACACGCCCAAAAATCAACAATAAAAGTGACTCGGAGTTTAATCTGAAATCTGACCCAGAAACTCTCCAATAACGTCCTTCTCCCCACGCACCTCCTCCATGGCCTGCGCCCCACAGTAAACCGCGCAAACTTGGATAAGAGAGCGAGTTCACGCGCTGTTTTCCGTTTGGGCCGCCCGAGCAGATCACCCGCGCCAGCGCCAAGGAGGGCGTTCACCTCGTGGCCCCGCCACGCGGACGCTGCCCCACCCGCCCGCAGGCACACTGGGCCCGCCTCCCCTCCCCCGGCGCCCTCGGACCTCTGAGGGCTTTGCCCCAGGAACTAGTGAGCCTCTCCACAAAGGCGGCTTCCCGGTGCCCACCCTCCGCCGAGACCCCCGTGGGCGGTCGCCAGGGACGCCCCGAGCCGGGCAGGGTCCACTCGGCGTTTCCAAGGAGTCGCGTTCGGGGCGGGGCCGGCCCGTGACGTCACGAGGTCGCGCCCATCGTGGCCCCCACCCGCCCCCCACATCGGCTCAAGGCGTGAATCGAAACCATTTTGGGGGTCTGACTGGCTTGCGACGAAGTCCGCAGGAGCCGGGCCGGTCCAGCCAACGGCTCCATCCCGTCTAGCCCTTTGCCAAAGATGGCGGCGCCCTGGGCCGAGGGCAAGCGTACCGTGGGGCCGCCATCTTACTGCAAGTTGGGCCGTACGGCACGGGGGTCGCCAGTCGGCGATGGAAAGCGCCGAGACGGCCGCCGGGGAGGACAGACGCCAGGCGGTCAGCGGCACGGTGAGCTCCGACACCCGCGCGGAGCGGGGGTGGAAGTGCGAAGGCCGGCGTGAGGGCGTGGCCGGAGGCCGGTGGGAGGGCGGAGCCAGCGGCGCGGGCGGAGCCAGCGGGAGGGCGGAGACCTGCGGGGGGCGGAGCCAGCGGCGAGGGAAGACCTGCGGGAGGGCGGAGCCAGCGGCGAGGGCGGGGTCGTGCGAAAGACTGCAGGTTGTGGCCGGTCCCCTCCCCCGGGGAGGCGTGGCCGGAGACCGGTGGGAGGGCGGAGCCAGCGGCGCGGGTGGAGACCCGTGGGGGCGGAGACCTGCGGGAGGGCGGGGCCAGTGGCGAGGGCGGGGTCGTGCGAAAAGTTGCTATTTGGGGCCTGTCTCCTCATCCGGGAGGCCGGTGGGGTGAAGCTTCGCTGTGGGTAAATATCCCCTGGGAAGACAAAGGACATTGCAGGCTGATTCAGTAAGGAGCAGTGCTACTGCCCTGTGGGCATCATCCCAAATGCAACAAGAACCACACAGAATCTGCTACTTGGGCGCCCCGCGGGGTCGTCGGGTAGGCAGGATCCAGCGTGTGCCCCTGTACCAGACCATTTAGATATTCGGTACAGTTTAAGCTTTTCCTTTTAGCTGACCTAGAAATAACAATGCTATAAATATTGTTTTAAAATAACTTCTTGAGACGATGAAATATTTATTTCCTGAACAATATAATCACCTTATGGTGGAATTCATCTGCATTTCAAACTTCTAAGGGGACTAAGTAAAACTGTAATTTTGATTTTGAGGCTTGGATGGGAGGAGAGACTCTTCCCTTCGCATGTAGCTAGACAGTTCTAAGCTTTTATAAACCTCGGATTAAATAGGCTTCCCCGTCAGCCCCCTAACTTCTCAAGCAAAACAACTCTAAAAACGAAAGCCCCGTCCCTCTACACGAGCTCTCCCAAGACGGCTCCATAGCCACAGCCCCATGACACAAACCAAAGATGATCATTTGTCTTATCTTGCTTGTAGATTAGCGAAGTTGATGTGAAAAGCTGACAGGGTCCACCCAAGCCCACCCACAAGTCATCATCACAGAGCCACCGATTCCTGCAAAATGGACCAAAGATGACTCTTCAACACCTCCTCTCCGCTCCACCCCAGGACCAGGTTCATTTACCCCAACTACTACTGACTGTGGCATCCCTCAGCCTCTGCCACAAGGCTGGTGCCCAACTCCCTCCTTTTCCCACACACAAACAACTTACGTTATCCATTCCATAAAACCCCAAAGCAGGTGCGCAGTGAGGCTACTGCGGAAGCTTTTCAGGCTGTCGTAAGCAAACACTAAGCCAGTGCGCCCATCTTCGTGACTCCCCGCCTCCCCTCAGGTCTGACTCGTGCCCATCCCCATGGCCGTGTGCCACATCTGCTACCAGCCATTTAGCCATTTGCACCCGGAAGGACAACTGTCCTTTTGGACTCTCCACCATCCTTCCTCCGCACGCGTTGGGGCCACCTTCCAGGCCAGTCCCGATTTCCACACCACTGTTAACTAGGAGCTGCTAAGGAAAGGCTGTCCAGAAGGCACTGCACAGGGAAGAGTGCGCGTCTCTGCCCAACGCTTAGTCATCTGTCTTTCTGGGCCACCATGATCCCGACTTGACTCCCTCAAATGGATGCGGCCTCCCCGGGCTGGCATTGGACAGGGCTCAGGCTGGAAGAGGAATCCAGTTTAATCCCAGGTGTGAGGTGCAGGCAGGAGGAGCCTTCCCTGCCCAGCACCCAGTGCTGCTCAGCGCCCAGTGCTGCTCAGCGCTCCTCGACATTCACAAACTCTTACAGAGCTGCAAGAAACGCCTTTAGAAGAGAGAAGGGCAAAACTACCGCCTCCTTGCATGAATTTCCATGAGAAGCACTAGAAGGACGCACAATAAACCAGCGCATCACGTGAGGCAAGAGGCCGAGGAAAAGCCAGCTGGGCCACTCTGTGCCCTCAGTGGTGTTTTGAGCCAGGTGACTCTGACTGATTCACACAGTGTCATTCAAGACCCGCTGCTCACGACAGGCCTGCGAGCTGGACATTAAAGACAAAGCCAAGTAAAACTCAGAGTTAAGTGCCTTACTCAAGACATAGCCTGGGTTGGCAGGGCAAGAGGTGGCTCAGGAGCTGAGTGATGTCAGACCTGCTCTTAACTGAGCACCTGTGTCACCTCAGGAGGGCGGAGGCCTGCGAACAGGTGAAGGGCGATCTCTGCTGGAGCCGCAGGGCGGCCACATCTACATAGGACATTACCCTCTGTCCTGAGAAATGGAAACCACCTCTTCCTCCGCCCCAGCTCTCCACACTTTGGAAACGACATCTCTCTCCGTGTCGCACTGTCTAGCCCAGTAACTGTGTGATCCTCGTCTGCAGCCACTCACGTGGCTTTACCAGCTTTCAGTCTTTAAATACTAAAATTTAAAACCACTCATCAGGAAATTTCTCATGTACTTGTGGAAACAAAAATGGGCATTAAAACATAACTTGTCATGTTTAGTAATGTTGAGTCCCATTGAGAATGATCAAGATCAAATGCTAGTTCAACAGTAAACTGGCATCGCCCCTGAAGTTTAGAGCCAGTTTACCACACTTACATGCTCTGGAAAGATTAATATAAAGACCCACTTAATCCACCACCTCAGTGCTGCCTCCAGGAGACCCTGGGATTCTTCGGTTTTGCTCGCACTGTATCCTCAGCTTGGGAACACAGCCATATCCACAGAAAGTATTTGATGATCCTCAATAAATGAGGAAGTGGCAACAGTGTAAGACTGTGGTTCCATAAATCCCTCGGTATAATATCAACCAATATATACTTAATATAAACACCCAGTTCTGAGGTAAATCATTCACTTGGGGCTGGTGAGACAGAATCGACACATACAATTCCTACATCATACCACTATTAGCCTATTCAGGGCTTTTCATTCACAGCCATATTTCTGGTACATATTACCTAACATGCTTTAAAATTTCTGACTGAATTCCTCTATTGATAAACTATGCTTCCCTCATTTGTAACACAATAAAGCAATTCATGTGTATGTGTTTAGACTTCACGGTTTATAGAATTTATCAATATATACTTGACAGCATTAATGAACTAGAAAATTGGGCTTACCCACTTCCATGTAGGGTACTTCTGAGATCTACCTATTGGTTTTCTGTGACAAAATATAAGATGCAATTGACGACTGGAGGCAGGACCACATTCACTGCATTCGTAAGGTTTCCGTTCTGTGCAAATCCACTGTTGTCTCCTATGGGTGCACCTCTGATCACAGGCTGTCCCACTAGGACCACATTCCTCTCCATCAGGAGACCTGGGATATTTAGTGATATCTGAGGGGCTAAAAAAGACACTGGCAGAGCCACTGAATTAACTATGCTCTTTTCCTGCATGACAAAACTGGCCTGGGATGGGCCGTGTCTCTCAGAGGAAGGAATCTCTACCTTGACTGAATGAGTTCTCTGATGTTCATTGAGAACTGACTTACTTCTGAATGATTTTCCACATTTATTGCATCTATACGGTCTCTCTCCTGTGTGGATTCTGATGCACAACGAGTTGTGACTTCTCGATAAAGGTTTTCCCACACTTCTTACATTCATAGGGTTTCTCTCCTGTGTGGATTCTTTGATGTTTAATGAGACCTGTCTTCTGGGAACAGGATTTCCCACAAACATTGCACACAAAAGGAGTCCTTCCTGTGTGAAGTCTCTGATGTACTGTGAGGCATGTCTTCTGGCTGAAGCCTTTTCCACATTCACTGCAAATGTAAGGTTTCTCCCCTGTATGTACTCGTATATGTACCATGAGATTTCCCTTCTGAATGAAGCTTTTTCCACATTCACTGCATATAAATGGTTTCTCTCCTGTATGTGTTTTCTGATGTATACTGAGCAGTGATTTCTTAAGACTTTTCCACAGTCTGTACATTCATAAGGTTTTGCCCCGGTATGTGTCCTCTGGTGCTCAGTGAGTACAACCTTTCTGGAGAAGGCTTTCCCACACACACTGCATCGATGGGGTTTCTCCCCTGTATGAAGATTGTGGTGATCACTGAGCAAAGACTTCTTCATGAAGGCTTTCCCACATTCCCTACAAATATGTGACTTCCTTATTTTTTGAGTTTTCTGTTGCTTGAAGACTTGTGATTTAGTGCTGACAAGTTTTTGGCATTTGGAGAGGTTAACTTCAGGTTGACCCTGTTCATGATTAGCATGGAGAAAGGACTCCCCAGCTTCAATAAACCCAGCAGCAATTTTTTTCTCACAGCCTTTGCTCTGCTCAGCTGAAGTCAAGTTTGATGTCATATGTCTTTTATGTAAGTCAAACAGGGCATGACTTTCCCTTAACACAAAGTGATTTCTGCTCTGATGAACAGAATTTTCAAATGTGCTGTGTTTGTGCCATAGTTTTGGAACATTCTCCATGCTCTCTTTTTGTAAGTGCTCTGACAAATGATCATCAAATTTTGAGACATCTATGAAAGAAAAGAACAACAAATTCTTACATCATCTTGATTTGATATAAGGTATCTTAAACTACCTTTGTGACAAAATTAACTATAATTTAAAGTTATATGTAAATACAGCTTAAAGTTCCTTGCACTTTGGGGTAAAGATAAAAAACAACAACAAAAACCCAGTAATGTAAAAAACAACAAAAGGTAAACACACTGTGAAAGTAAGTTCTTGACATGACTGCGCTTGGCTGACTTCTAATAAGGCCTTCAGAACACTGACTGCACAGTGCCAGAGGGTACTAGGAGACACTGGCGAGGGACACCAGAAGCAAACTTCAGAGACGGGCTACTCCCTGTTCAGACCTCACTGATGCCTCCTGTGTACCAGCCTTGGAGCCAGTGCTGCAGACACATCCTCAAGTTCCCGAGCTTTCAATGTAATTCATTAAAACCACTTCATGGGACACACAGACACGAGGAAGAGCTACAGCTGTGGAAACTGGTGGGAAGGAGCAATGAAGGCAGAGAAA
Source organism: Condylura cristata (assembly GCF_000260355.1). NCBI lineage: Eukaryota > Metazoa > Chordata > Mammalia > Eulipotyphla > Talpidae > Condylura > Condylura cristata. Next base: position 6,024,212 of record NW_004567142.1, on the reverse strand, counting down.
GGTGTTCCGCCGAGGGAAGACGGGACGCCTTGGCTGGACTCATGCTTGCTGTCAGCTGTGGGAAGGAAAGAACGAGAACAGAGAGCTCTGAGCACAGCTAACTTGCAATGTACAAAAACCAAATCCTGGCTTCCAGTCCCCGTTCCAGCTCCACCACTGTACATGCCAGCTCACTCTGCTCACCAACCCCCAACTGCTCAGTGCACCATTCAGCACTTTCTCCTCTCCCACCGCGTACCTCCCTCCCTAATAAATGTTTCTTTACAAAACAGCCAGAACTAGACTGAGGCCTTCCCCTTCCGCTAATTCTGAGCCACTCCCTCTCTGGTACCACAGCAATCTCCTTCCAGGCTTTTCTGCTTGTTGGAAGTGACCAATTGCGGAGATTTACTCACACTGATGGGACTTGATAAGGGCAGTAATAAATTAGGCCTTGCATCCAAGGGTGATAAGGCGGTAATAAACTGGGCCTTGCATCCGGGATGGGACTAGATGAAGGTGATAACGAACGGGGCCTTACATCAAGGGATACAGCGATGAGTACCCCTTTGGAATCTGAGCTTAGAATCTATATAAGAGACCCTTCTCCCCCATAGGGCTGGCAGTAGCTGCGGACCCACTCTAGGGGCTCTGTCTCAGCTGCTGCTGGGGAGCAATAAACTCTGTTTGCTCAGCCTTTCTGCCTCGTCTTTCTTGCTGCTGCTCACAGAAGCTGGGACAAAACACTGCCCCTCCCCTGCCAGCTCCTATCCTTTACAGTAGCTAAGTGATCCTTTCAGCATAAATCATGCCACATCAGGCCTAATCTACTCAAACTCCCTAATATCCTAATATTCTTGCCTCTCAGTAGAAACAGAATAAAAAGGCAGAAATGTCTTGTTCCTTATGGGTCCTGCTCTCTCACGCCCGACAATGACCTTGACCTCATCTCGGGTCATTTCCTTCCTGTTCCATCCAAACAGGCTTCCTAAAATACCTCACACACTCCTGCTCAGGCCTTTAATCTTCTATTGTTTCACTCTGGAACATCCCTTACCCAGGCAGGGCCCTGTTCACATCTGCATCCTCCCTCAAATGCACCTTAAAGATTTCCAATTCCCAAATCTGCAGTCCAAGCACTCGACTCAGTGATGCTGCTTACATGTACCTCAGAGTAATGTTCACCCCCCAACTTTCCCCTCAACCTCCACCTACTTCTTCCTTTAAGAGCCCACATGACCTAGATGTCAAATTACATCCAGCCTGTGTAACAGCACAGCCAGAATCTGACCACCACCCGCCATCAGCAGGGATGGGGGCACCTCCACCATGCGCGCTCCTGTACCGCCCACCTTCCACACAGTCGCCGAAGAATCTTTGAAGATGTAAATACCTCCCGCTCCCCAGCACTCCTGACCCGTGTTCTCGCATGTTATTAGCAGTGCAGTCACCGCCTGACGTGCCTGGGGCTGTAGAACGTGTAGTCCCCTGCCTGGAGACGTCTCACCAGCCACCTAACCACTCAGAGCCTTCTACACAGGTAAGTGTCCTTTTGCAGGAAGCGTAGCCAGGCCGCACTCCCGTCCCGCCACACACCTCCTGGGCACTCATTTGTTTCAATGATTCCACTTGTGTCTCTTCCCTCAGAATCAAGCTACATGGTCTACCTGCATGATTTTCCTCGCTGCTGTTACCCAAAAGAACAAGCTAGGCTACCGAAGCATCGTTTAAAGGGGGTGGATGGAGGTCGCCACTGTGTGGAAGGGGCGCACCAGAGAATTAGGGAAGAAGGGAACTGTGACCGGGAGTGGCCAGACTCCCTGGCCTCCGGCCTGGGGAAGGCAGCACTGCTCTCCACTGACAGCTCGCTCACTGGGACTTAAAGTCAGAACCCAAGGGGGGGAAGTAAACTATTGCAGAGTGTGACCACACTGGTAACATCTGTAAGAGGGATGGAAGAGCATAATTAGCACACAAAGGATCTAACTAGAAGTGGGCAGGAGGGCCTAATTGGGGCAGGCTGGAAATGAGCACAGAGACTATTAAAATCCCTTTTCTAATTAGAGTGTCGTGAACAGCTGAGGCCTCGGAAGGAGTTCACGGAACATGTACGGGCGAAGCGAAAGTCCAGAGGGATGGAGGGGCAGACAGGAAGGGGGCGGGACGCTGGCACAGACGGGCGCTGTGGGGACGAGAGCAGCGTGTGACACTGTGGGAGGCGGGGGTACCCCTGCAGGGTGACAGCCCCGGGAACAGGGGACCAATCAGTACAGTAAGTTCCAGAGAATTCCTGGACAGCTGCCACTGAAGAGGCACAGGTGTGGTGGTGGCAGCAGGGAGCTCCAGGCTGGTCTGCAGGGAAAAGGGCTGCGCCCTGCAGCCGCTGGGCAGGAGGTGCCCCGGAGGTGAACATTATCTAAATGTCTAAAGTTTGTGTTAATGACATGGAGATAACTATCTGGAACTCTCCTGAGGACCAACAGTTTTTACTTCATAGAGAAAAGAAAGTTTAGGAGAGAGAGCAGATCTGACCAGAAAATGGGAAATGGAACTTTCGAGAACCTCTGAGTGGGGACCGAGAACAGAGAAGGAAGCCCATGGAGGCAAGGACAGAGGACCCCGGAGCAGAGTCAGAAAAGGAAAGATGGGAGAACCCCATCTTTCTGAGCAAACAAGCACATGATGTAGAGGAAATAAAAAGGATTCAGGCCCAGGAGAGACCCTGGGTGTGTCTCTGGACTCCCACATAGAAAAGAGCCCCCCCTACTCCATCAGGGTGCACCTCCACACCTGCCCCTGCTGCCCCTCGCTCACCTGGGCAGGGGACACCAGACACAGACACAGTGAGGGACGAGGGGTACGGGTCCCTCTATCCAAGCAGGGCTGTTACCTCAGGTGAGATACTCACTCCTTGGGGGCCAGAGGGAAGGCTGAGACTCCACCACCTCGGAGCACCACAGACACTCCAAGGCTTTCAGAAGCTGAGCGTGGAGAGGCCACTGGCAGGACCTCTTGAGCGACAGGGGGGCACTGCCTTCACCCAGGGACACCAGGTGGCTGTAGGTCTCCTGCATCACCTCCCGGTACAGGGCCTTCTGGGCGGGGGCCAGGAGCCGCCACTCCTCCCCGGTGAAGCTCACGGCCACGTCGGCGAAGGTCAGCGGGTCCTGTCACGGCACAGGGGACATGTGAGAGGCCTCGCAGGCCAAGGACAGAGCCTGACGCGTTCCCTGCTCGCTTCACTGTACCATGCACACTGAGTCGTCCAGAGGGCTTTTGTTTCATGTTATGGAGGAGTAAATATTAAAATGACAATAAATCTATAATGTGCCTTAAGTCACACAACCACACATTTCAGTGTAAGTCTCTGTAATTTATAACTTGAGCCCACGTGATAATCTAGAAAGGAGACCCAGAAAGCCACTTGGGCGGTGAACCAAGCCCTCACCTCCCGTCCCCAGTGTCCCTTGGCGGGAGGCCGCCTCACAACCCCCAGAACGGGAGTCATCCAGTACTGCCCCCCATTTCCCTGAGTCACCAAGTGGGTTCCTGCAGGGGCCTGTGAGGAGCCCCCAGAACCCCTCCGTTCTGCATTTATGAGCAGCTGTTCCTCAGGACTCCGCTCCCGTTTCTTCCAGGAGGGACATAAACAAGATGCCGCGCAGAGACCAGGACGGGCCCTACTCCCCCCTCAGACCTGGAATCCACGACAGGGACGCTCCTCTGGGGCTGTTAACAACCCGGCTGTAGGGCTGCTCAGGCCCTGCTGGCAAGGTTTCTCCTTCCAGCCGAGCCGTCCTTTCTCAAGGGCCTCTAGAATCAAGGCCACCCCTGGAGGGGGGGGCGGAGAAGCGAGGCCTGCGCCTGCTCAGCTCACGGGGGGTGCGGGGTTCCCCCATATCTTGAGCCTGTGCTGGGAACCTTAGTTTCTCCTCACAGCTCGGCCTTAGTCCCGGCTGCTCAACAAAATAAACTCGGAACAAATAGAACAAAATCAGGGAACCTCCATCGCTCTCCTGAGAACCCGCCGAGGGAGCGAGCTGCTCCCAGTGCGCCCTCTGGGTCCGCTCCGCCTGCGCCCCAGCTCTCAGGCTTCGCTCAGAGGCTGACCCCCAGGCCCGGGGTTCTTCCTCCTTCCCTGGATGCTCTTGCTCCCGGGAGCCAGGACCTGTGGGTGCAGAGAACCCCATGAGCGGCCCAGTGCCTGCAGCCCGGCCGCCCGCTCCCCAGCTCCGCGACAGGGCCCCTGACCCCGCCTGGGCCGTGACCCGCTTCCCCGAGGACGGGGTTCTCCGGCCTCAGAGCTGAGCTTCCAGGTGGGGTGCAGGCTGCCTTCAGTGTGTGAGGGGAAGTGGGCGTCTGAGACAGGGCACGAGGGCAAGAGGCAGCCCAGGCCTCAGCAGGCCGACCTCATGGATGTGTGAGGAAGGAGGGGACCTGGGCGCCGTTCTCCTCAAGACAGCTGTGCACAGCTCTGCCTCCATTTCTTTCTGCACCCCATGAGTCCACGCTCATCTGGAAACCAAGGCGGTGGGAGTGATGGCTGTCTGAAACCGCTGCTGCTATTCCAGGAGTTTTTAACGCACACAGAAATAAATGAGAAGGTAGCGCTGAAGCTGAAGTGTTTGCTCTAGAAAAGCAGGGAGCTGGACGACAGGTGCTTACACTGGTGCGCTCAACTATCAGGTGAAGCGGCCAGCAGTGACGGGCCGCGGGCGCCCGGGGGCTCATCTGGAAGGAGATGGTCCGAGATGAACCCCCAAGGGTGCCTTTAACACCCACCAAGCATTCTCCAACTGCAGTCACACCGACCAAGGCGGGTGGGAGTGACTATCTGGGGGGCCCCCAGACACCACTGGGGTGCTTCAGTGTTTTCTTCTGGATCTGCTCACCACTGGGCATTTTGAGGAGCCTACGACTCAACTTGCTTCTCCACCACGGGTTCCCACAAGCTACGGGCCACTCCGATGGGGATCGCCCTCACGAGGTGGGCTGTTAGCCAGCTGTCCCAGCTGACCCTCTCCACTCACCGCCCCGGCTCACAGTCCAGAGATGAGGGTGCCCCAAAAATGAGGGCAGGGAAGGCCACGTGGAGACACCAGTGCTGGCCTATCCTGCGACACTGTCCACAGTCACGGAACACACTTTTCTGACCTCAGACAGACCAGAGGAGAAAACACCACTTCTCCAGAAGCGCTAACTCCGTCTGACCGACGTTGAGCAAAGCAAGCCTGACGTCGAAACTGCAGAAGAGCCCGCCCTGGTGGCGCAGGGGTCACAGCCCAGCACTGTGAGGCTGTCCCTCTGCTGCAAGAGCTGGATCCCCGGCCAGGGAGTGAGCCCCAGGGCGCAGCTGACCTCTCCTGTCTCCCCGCTGCTCCCCTCAGCAGTGGACTTCAGGGGATCCGCCTGTCCTGCTCCCCACCCTGTCTTTGGGAATCGTCTCAGCCCTACCCCCACCTCTGGACTGCATCCCAGCTCTTGTATGCATAAATACATTTTTTAATTGAAAAAGATAAAGTAAGTATAAAAAATCATTCTGAACGCATCATGTACAACTGCATTCATGTACAACATGGCAAAACGCAGAAGCAACGAAGAAAACCCCAGTGGTCAGCTCCTCAGATCAGATGATAAAACACAAAGAAACTGGTGTGGGACACAGGGTGGTAATTCAGGGCGGGGGGTGCCGATGGAACTTCACCTTACTTTAAGAAAATTCGACTTGAGCCACCGGGACGGATGGACGCCAGGGCTCCCCAACGCAGGATACGGGCTCCCTCCAAGGGGTGGGCACCAAAGAACCCCAAGATTCCCTCAGAAAAGGTCAAAATGAGGGGAAGGGGTAGCTCCAGCAGGAGCCCCAAACGTCCAAACCCCGTATGTGACAAGGGGCGTCGCTCTGTGCGTCCAGTCCCGTTAAACTTAAGAGCTGCTTCCAGACGACCCCACTGGGAGCCCCACCTCTGCCCCAGCCGCTGGGGCTTAAGACCTTACGGCCCCTCACTGCACCCCTCACTGCACCCCTTATCGCCCTGGACAACCCAACCGCACGGCCTCAGCAGCAGCAGCTCTGCGCCCCCCAAACTCCCTTCCAGGAGACCCAGGGGGAGCCCCCAAGCCCGTCACCCACATTTGCCCAAAACAACACCGCCCCCACATATCCGGACCAAGGCGACAAGCCCTCCACCCTCCACCCCGATTGGGACCCCGGAACCCCATCCCCGCACCCGGGAGTCCGGACCCGCAAACCCCATGCAAGCGCCGCTGCCCGACTCCCCCATCCCATCGGGAGCAAGCGCGCCCCGCGTCCCCGCCACACGCAAACCTCCACTCTCCGGACACTCCCGCAGGCTGGACTCGGCTTTCCCGGACCCAGCCTGCGCCTACGGCGGCCGCGGAGGACAGGAGGCCTGGGGCGTCCCTCCGCCTGTGCCCTGCGGGGGCGCAGGAGACTGTCTGCACGCGGCGCCTGGGACCTCGGCGGCGGCCATGTTGGAAAACGGCCGTGCAGAAGCGTCGGGGCGGGTTCGGGACCAGGAGCCAGACCGAGCAGTGGGCAACGCCGCGGCCTGAGCACCTTTCCAGCACCTGGGCACGTTTCACTGTCGCCCGCATCACAAGGCACACACGGGCGGTGTAAGTTGTCCTCGGCCAGCTACTGTCCAAACAGTGTGTCCAGGGGCCACCACGCCCTACGTGAGCGCTAACCTGCTGTCAGCTCACGCCGACTAGAAACCGTGTACCCAGGGTGCCCTGGGACAGCAGTGGCCAGTTCCCAGGACTTTCCCTGTGAACAAGATGGACAGGTGGCCTGCACAAGTGCGTTAACTACAGGAGAAATGAGGACAAATGATCGCGACAGACAGGCCGGCGTCCCCTCTTTCTGGAGCATTCTCAGGTCGGCAGCTACCAGCAGAGCTGGAGCTTGGAAAGGTGGCCGCTGTCGGGGGTGACAGGAAAGGACAAAGAAAGGCATTTCGAGGCCAACCCTTAGGAAATCTCACAGCCGCCTCTGTCCTCCATTCTTCTTATCCCTTTTATCTACCCCGAGAATTCCTTTGCTGCTCTGTCCAGTTGTGACTCAATTATTTGGTCTGTGATCACAGCCTCTGGGGGAGATCGTTGTAATGGCTGAAAATGTCTCCCATGGCTCATTCCCTTAAGGATAACATCCAGTTCATTCACTTCCCAAACCAGAATATAACTGACTGTGCTGAGATACAGTATCATTTAGCAGCACTCTGGAACAGAAGTTTCTAGATACTGTTCATCTCCATGCCTCCTTTTCAGTCCAAGCAGCTAGAGGTTGCTTGTTGGTGCGATTTGGGGGCATAGACCCCCAGCTCTAGGACCGCCTGGTCCTTGAAATTGGCCTACTGTAAACAAGGACCTTAAATTTTACCATTTTAGTGAAAAAATGACCAGTCAGCACTAGCTGGGGAAATAACACATGTACTGACAAAATAACTCGCTAAGGAGCTTCTGGTGGCTGAAGAGGCCCTTCCACTTCCTGGAGATACAGGACTCCTGCACAAGAATGCCCACGGGGCCTGAAGCCATGTCCCATCTTGTTATGAAATGAATTGTTACTCCAAAAATCTTAATCCCAAGTGTAACCTTAGAGAGGTGACCAGGTCTCGAGGGTGGACCCAGTGCAAACTCCTAAACAAAATGGCTACGACCCCTGCAAGCCAGCTCTTCCTCTTGCTCCCCTTCACTCGTGCCAAGAGACCAGGTGTAATGGTGCAGTCACCAAAGCCCATTAGCAGTGAGGGAGCTTGAGCAAGGCCCTGGGCAACAAAGTGCCAGAGGTCAGGCAGATGCGCCAGCTTCCAGCCAAACCTGAGGGAGGAACAGAACTGCCTGGCGCTCGCCCCTCAGGGGGCGTGAGCATTTCACTCTCCTGGTTGTTCCTTCATCTCCCCATTCCACACACACAGTACAGGCTCCCATGACTTCTCAGCCTTTCGGCTAAGAGCAAGTGCACATTCTAGGTTTACCAAACTGACTCAGTTACTTTTCACCAGAAAGCCCAGACCCTTTATTCATTTGACTGGTACAGTGGAGCGAATGATGCACATCTGCGTTAACAGCAAAGTAATCTGGGCACCAACACACAATTCAAAAGAGAGAACCGACTCTGCCGGATGGCGCCTGCACACGTCCCTCCGAGGTGACACTTCCTGGATGAACATGAGCGAGGAAGCTGGGTGAGCACGTATCCACAGATCTCAGCAGACCTCTGCCCATCTACTGGCTTCCGGGAACATAAAGTAAGACGTAGTTGACTGCGGAAGGCACGACTACGTTCACCGCGCTCTTAAGGCTCCCGCCCTGTGCCAAGCCACTGTGGAGTCCTGAGGGGGCCACTCTGGCCACAGGCTGGCCCACGAGGACCACACCCCTGTCTGCCAGGAGCCCCGGGATGTGAAATGAAGGCCCGGGGGCCACAGAAGACACAGGCACGGTCACGGGGATGACAGAGGACACGGGCACAGTGACGGCGTTGACGAGGGTGTTCTTTGCCAGGGCGCCGCGGGCCTGCGCTGGGCCATGCTGTGCCGCGGGAGGGCTGCCCAGCTTGCCAGGGTGCCCGCCTTTCTCTCTGCTGTGCACTCTCTTATGCTTCAGGAGCCAAGACATGAGGACAAAAGTTTTCCCACATTCACTGCAGGTGTAGGGTCTCTTGCTTTTGTGACTGACTTGATGGCTGACGAAGTCGTTTTTCACGCAGAAGGTTTTTCCACATTCGCTGCACACGTGTGGCTTCTCGCCTCCGTTATTCTGCTGGTGCGCGATGAGGTCTGGCCGTGTGATGAAGCGCTTCCCACACTGACTGCACATGAACGGCCTCTTGCCTGCGTGGATCCGCATGTGCACCTTACAGTTCCCCTTGGACATGAAGCCTTTCCCACAGCAGCCGCAGAGGAAAGGCTTCTCCCCCGTGTGGCCCCACATGTGCACCCTGCAGCTACCCTTGTAGAGGAAGCCCCGCCCACAAACGCCACACACGAAAGGCTTCGCTCCCGAGTGCGACCGCATGTGCACCGTGTAGCTGCCCTTGTAGACGAAGGTTTTCCAGCAAACGCTGCACTCAAAGCGTTTCTCTCCTGTATGCGTTTTCTGATGGGCACTGAGCAGAGACTTTCGGATATAGGCTTTGCCGCAGTCAGTACACTCGTAAGGCTTCTCCCCGGTGTGTGTCCTCTGGTGTATGGTGAAAAGGAACTCTCTGAAGAAGGCTCTCCCACACTCCCTGCACACAAGAGGCTTCTTGGTTTTTCGAGTGTTCTGAGGATTGACGAATTGTGACTTAGATATAAGTTTTTGATTTTCAGGGAGTTTCGTTTGGGGCTGACACCGTCCCTGGGGAGCATGGAGGAAGGAGTCCCCGTCTCCTGTGGGCTCAGTGGCGCTCTTCACATTACCACTGCTGCTCTGAGTAACTGAGGTGAAACCTGAGCCCACGCCTGTCCTGTGTGAGCCGAGCAGGCCGAGATGCTCCCCTGAAGCGGGGTGATCAGAGCTGGGCTGTGCAGTACCTGCCCCCGCGCTGTGCTCACGGCCCAGTCCCAGGCTGCTCTCCGCGCTCCCCTTTGGTAATGGTGCCTGCGCATAAGCTTCAGTTTCTAAGGTTCCTGGAGAAAGAAAAATAAATTCTTACATCATCCTTCCATCGTAAAAATAGAACTTTTTTTTTAAGTTGTATTTTTCAATTTCAGGAACTGGGGTGCAGGCCAGAGGCGGGGGGGGGGTAAGAGACAGAGTGGGAAGAACAGCAAGAGGATTCATTGAAAACCACTGCTGAGGGGAGCAGTGGAGAGACAGGAGAGGTCTGCTGTGCCCTGAGGAGACCTCCCTGCCCGGATAGAGCGGATAGAACAGGCTGTAGGGGTCAGAGTGCTGAGACTTAACCCTAGACTCCCAAGGAGGCCCAACATACAGATATTTTTAAAGTTTGACAGATTCTTCTATCAAATGACTACACATAAATTGACAGGCTTAATATTCCTATGAATGTAACGTCACTGATACATAAACACTGTAAAATGTTAAGAGCCTGAGCAGGAAAGCGAGCTTAGGTAACCCCGATGACCATGACAGCCTTGGCTGTCCAGCTAAGACCTTGAGTGGCACATACTGCACAGCTGAAGCTGCGCAGGGTGAGGGGACCAGCAGCAGTTGGCACAGACCAACCCCAACCCACTCAGGTCCTCACAGGGGCTCCTGTGGGCCAGCCAGGCCCTGATACTTGCAGCTCACCCAGCCATTAGGCAAAACCTCTTTAAAGGGCAGATACAAGACAAAGGAAAAGCTGCAGGGGATGAAACTGCGGGCTCGTGGACTCCACCTGAGAGGTACTGAGGAGGCTTTTGGCATCAAGCCTCTCGTGAATCCCCTAGTCAGCTACGTGTGGCTTCGGCTTGGACTGCGGTCTCTGCGCGGTGAACCCTATCTGGGTAGACAGATGCCTGGTCTCACACTCGTCTGCACTCTCTCAAAACTCGCCTCAGCTTTGTCTCATTCTTTCTAAAACTAAACCTGGCTGTTGTTTCTACACCTGCCTGCCTCTGGGTGACGTCCTGACCTCTGAGCTCAGGGGTGAAGACCCACCAGCCACATCAGCCTGGTGCCCCGGTGCCCTCACTGCGCTTCCCTCTCCTGAAACCCAGCTGAGTGTCACCAGACCAGTCCTACCCAGTCTCAACAACTGCCCCTGCTGTTTCTCTAACTCACCTGAGAGGAAGTCACAGTGCATTTCGCTGTCCATCGTCCATGGATGTTCTCCTCCTCCCAACTGGCAGAGCCATTCTGGTGGGTGGGCTCGGACACCTAGTCACAGACACGACAGACAGACATGGTTGGGTGGGGGTGTGGGGGGCCCTAGATGTCACATGTGAGGACAAAACAAAACTGACATACACAGGAGAACCAACTCCCCAGCACCTGCTGTCAAACCCCAACACTGCTCCTGGCCAACCCCATCCGGGCCTGGCCCAAACCTGTGCCAGTGAACTTTCCACACGGGCACCAGCTCTGTGACACCAGGGCTCACGGACATTGTGTCCCACTCTGTCCCTGTTTTCACAAGCACCCGCCGCAACAGCATCAGTGACACAGGGCGGTTCACCCCCAAGACCTCCTACCTCCCCCCAGCACAGACGCTAACAGCCCGGAGGATCTATCCTCAGCTTCCAACTGCACATGTACTGACCAGAGGCCCCAGGCTGCCGACTCGGGTCAGTCACCTCCCGAGAAGGGCTCACAGACTTGGGGACGCACCTGACCACCGGTGACCAGCCTGTGGAGACACAGACGGTGCCACCCCGACTGTGGACAGGAGCTGAGAGGGTGGCTGAGGGGGGTTTGCTGTCAGTAAGGTCAACACCCTTCATTTTCCTCCTCTTATCAAAGGAGAAAGGGGGTGCGGGGACTGTGCCAGAACCGGATGTGATGGCCACCTGTGCACAGACACTTCCTGATCTCAAACACTCATGCCCAGGGGGAAGGGCTTTTCTCCCAAGAGGAAGAGAACACACGTCTCAGGACCCAGAAGACAGAGACCCCTCTTCACAGGACCCATCCCCAGAGCCTTCACAGGACCCCCGGGCCCGGCCTCACCCAGGGACACCAGGTGGCTGTAGGTCTCCTGCATCACCTCCCAGTACAGGGCCTTCTGGGCGGGGGCCAGGAGGCGCCACTCCTCCCGGGTGAAGCGCACGGCCACGTCAGCGAAGGTCAGCGGGTCCTGTCACGGCACAGGGTCACGTGAGGGGCCTCGCCAGGCCATGCCCCTTTTGCTCTATCACACAGTCCACATCTAGAGGGCCTTGGGATTCATTCTCACATGTTGAGGAGGCAAAAATTAGATGACGAGTGAGAGCAATGGTCTCTGCACACTTGCTCACACAACCACTTTCATTCAGTTTCTGTAATTTATAAAGTTAATACATCTTATTGTGTGTGTGTGTGTGTGTGTGTCTGTGTGTGTGTTTATACACACCACCAGCGACATCGTAGGTGAGAGTTCACGGCAGTATCACCACACACTGTACATAAACACAGGCTGGGCCTTCCCGGTGCGCAAGGACTGTCTCGGCACTATGAAGCTGTCCACAGACACAGAGCCGACCCCTGGGGCGCAGCAGGCCCCTCCTGTCTCCCGCTGCACCCCTCAGCAGTATATTTCAGTGGATCTGCCTGTGCTGTTCTCCACTCTGCTCCCCGGCAAGTCCTCTCACCCCGACACCTCTGGATTCACCCCAGTTCTTATATGCACAAATGTATAAATCTTTTTAAAAAGTATCTGTTAATTGTTGAAATATAGATTACACCATAAAAAGTTGTCTGTTAGACAAACAAAATATAAATGCACAAAAATACTAAATTACACACAAACACCAAATTCACAGGCATTTTCATAAAGATAAATGAACAAGCAGCACTTCTGGTGATCCCCACACGCCCAGTGGCTAATTACTATACTGTACGAAACAAGGCCGGGCCCCTGGGGGCGCAGCGGGTTAGAGGCAGCCCCATGAGGGCCGCAGCCGCCGCAGCACGAGTTCGATGCCGGCCAGGGGGTGACCCCTGTGGCAGAGCAGGTCTCCCCGTCTCCCCGCTGCTCCCCTCTGCAGTGCGTTTCAGTCAGTCTGCCAGTTCTGCACCTCCGGCTTGTACCCCAGTTCTGCATGCATAAATAAATACTTAAAAGAAAGAAAATGCCCAGAAAGTACCAAAGATACAAAGAAAGAAATCTGAAATAGAAATCAGTGAACATGGGTGGGGAGAAAGGTCTCCCCAGCACGCGTCACCTGCGCCTCCATCACGTCCAGCCTGGGACCCACCACGCCAGCTGCTCCCGGCGCGTCCTCTGGGTCCGTTCCACCTGCGCCCCAGCTCTCAGGCTTCGCTCAGAGGCTGACCCCCAGGCCCGGGGTTCTTCCTCCTTCCCTGGATGCTCTTGCTCCCGGGAGCCAGGACCTGTGGGTGCAGAGAACCCCATGAGCGGCCCAGTGCCTGCAGCCGGGCTGCCCGCTCCCCAGCTCCGCCGTCAGGGCCCCTGACCCCGCCTGGGCCGTGACCCGCTTCCCCGAGGACGGGGTTCTCCAGCCTCAGAGCTGAGCTTCCGGGTGGGGTGCAGGCTGCCTTCAGTGTGTGAGGGGAAGTGGGTGTCTGAGACAGGGCACGAGGGCAAGAGGGGCAGGCCGCCCTCGGACAGCTCAGCTACAGAGGAACATGATGAAGGAAGGGATCTGGGTGCTGTCCCCCCAACCCTGAGTGGAACTCCCGCTCAAACGATGTGTCCTGTGAGCGCGCATAGCACTGGAGAAGCTGGGAGCGGAGACCATGGTAAGTTGCCGTGAAAAAGGGGTGCATATGTGGGCCAGAGCACCTGCCCCCGACGAGACAGCAGCCAAAAGCCCGGCCAAGGGCCCCCACAATACAACGCGTAAGGGTCAGCGCCCAGCACAAGACGGGCACTGTGGGTTCTCACACCCCAAGGACAGCTGCGAGACCTCAGGCTCCCGAAGCCACAGACGTGGGGTTTATTCTATAAACTGGGCAAACATACCTCACCCGGACAGCGTCCCGGGACGGAACGCAGAGGGCGGTCACCTGTCACCACAGCCAGACAGCTCTAGCCAGTAGCGGTCATTGGGCAAGCTGGTCAGCCCTGCCCGGGAGTGAAGGCCACTACTGGTGCCACAGAGGGGTGTCAGCGACACCAAGTGTACACAGCTCTGTGACAGGCTCCACTGCACCAATAGCTCCTGACACGCCAGGCCGGGCTTCCCGCTCCTCCTCCCGGAGGTCAGCTGCCAGCTGCTGCTTCTCTTCCTTCAGACGCTGGGACAGTATCTCTCAGTGCCCAGCAGCCCTGGGTGTAAGCCTCTTTCAGGGTGCCCCACCCGCAAGTCTCACTGGACCATTCTTCTGTGTTTTTCAAAAAGATTTATATGGCCCGCAGTGCCGGTTGGTCCTGGCTCGGGAGTGACCCCCAGGGCACGGGAGACCTCTCCTGTCTCCCCGCTGCTCCCTCAGCAGTGTACCTCCTCGATCTGCCTGTACAGCTCCCCACTGCCGCTGGTGAATCTCTCACCCCCACATCTCCCTAGCCTGCACCCCAGCCCTGTATGCATCAGTAAGTCTTAAACACACGCGAAGTAAAACTAGAAACGGAGGCCCCTGGCAAGCCCCGTAAACCTGTCAGCTGTCACCAAGGAAGGGGGCGGCTATGGGGGCCTGGCCCTGCGCTCACCCTGGGTGAGGACCAGCCAGGGCTGTAAAGCGGGTGCCCAGGACTGCAGCCAGCAGGGCCCGGGGGGAGAAGAGGCGACTGGGGTGCACTCACCCAGCCGGGCGACACCGGGGGCTTGGCCTCTCTGCCTGGCGCGCCAGGGGCCGGCCACCCGGCCAGCCCTCCGCAGAGGCGTTCACGGGTTATCGCAGGCGTCTCTCAAAGCCACCAACCCTCACCCCCCCCGAACCCCAATCCTCTCCCAGCCTCAGGAGCCCCCAGACCCGAGTCACACGTTTCCCCGCAGACAGCTCGGCGCCCCACGTCGCGATCGGCCGGTGGCGCCCACGCCCCCATCGCATCGGCTCCCGGGTCCCCCGGCCCGCCCGCCTGCGTCCGGAACCCCGCTACACCCCGGAGGGCGCCGCCGCCCCCGAAACGCCTTCAGCTCGGCGCCGCCCAAATCCCCCTTCCACGTGGGGACCGAGCGCGCCCCCGTCCCCGCGCCACCACACACACCTCCACTCGGCAGCCCAACTTCGGGCCCCAGCGCGCACCGGC
>NW_004567142.1:6002066-6009158 GCF_000260355.1 Condylura cristata | reverse complement strand
GCGCGGACGGTGTGGGGCCAGGGCCGCGCGAAGGCGGCGCGGTGGGCACCTTTCTCGGTCTCCCGCACCCCGAGGCGGACGTGGGCGCTGTGGTTGTTGCCGGGCAAATGAAAGGGCGTGAGGCCAAGCGCAGCCATTCCTGCCCCGTCCGCACGCCCGGCCCCGCACGCCCACGTGCCCGAGAAACGGGACAGTGGGGGGCAGGCTGGGCCTGCCCGGTGGGGCCACCTCCTGAATCATGACTGCAGGCCACGGCCAGCAGGGATCACCGCGCACGGTGGCGCACGGGTGGGGACGGAGCCGCCCCCGGGGCGGAGACGCGTCGCGCGGGAGCCGTCGCGTCGCACCTGGGGCCGGTCGCCCGCAGCCCCAGGCGGCAGAGCCCCGCGCTTAGCCCCGCCCCACTTCCCATCAGCCTCTGGTGGGCGGGGCCTCCTCGCTCCGCCCCGTGACGTCATCTACTCTGAGCGACCACCCCCGGAGGGAGGCGGCCCGTCGCTGTGCTCTGAACCCGCGCCCGTGAACCGGGGCTCAGCCGAGCAGATGCCAGGAAGTGACCCCCGAAGTCCGTCCTGAACCGGCATCTCAGCAGGCGGAGGAGGGGCTCCCCGGACACCCCAACCTGCTCGCGCCGAGTAGGCCGTCATCGCTGCATCAAAGACGGGTTACGAGTGCCAAGTCCTTCACTAGGAAAAGACTTGAGTACGTTGGTGCGCAGTAAGGCTCAGAGTATCGTTTAAGGTAACTTCCGATGAGAACCCCGACATTACCCATTCCGGCGTGGTAAGTGCCCAGCCAAACAGGGCTGCCCAAAGCGGGATCCCTGAGGCCCCAAAGCCTGCCACAGAGCTAAGGCCCCTTCGGGGGGGCGCATAGGAAAGGGGGGGAAGAGGCCAAGCGAGTCCTGACGGAAATGAGCCAAAGCAAAATCCAGATCCAGGCGGCCACTGCTGGCCTCCCCACGGGCCTCTCCCCCACATCTGTGTTAGCCGATGTCCCCCAGGCCCCCCAAGATCCTGGTGCAAGTATTAGGTTGAGAAGCAGGTGCTGCTTCCCCTTCACCTGCCCCTGCGCCCCACATGCCTCCCCTAGCTGTGTGATTCCCTGTCCTTCTCCCAGTCTTTTCTTCCTCCTGCTCGGCCCCACCCTTCCTTGAGTGGGGCCGGGAGCCTGGGGCCTCCCCTTTTCTGGCATCACCAGTCACCATCCCAGTGGCCGGAGCTTTGTGTGAGGCTCTGTGGTGCTCTGCAGCAGGATGGAGCCAGGAGACCTGAGGGGGCGGCGCTTGTTCCTCAGCCCTGGACTGGGGGACAGTTATGGGGGAGACGTGTGTGGCTGTGACAATGGCAGCTTACCTTGATTTTGATGTTGCTCTTTTCAGCCTCGTCTGTTTCTGACCCTTTTCCATGGGTCCCCACTGAAAGGTGCGGTGGTTTGATCTAGAAACTATATTGTCTTGTCTGTATTGCACTTTGTATTAAAGTTCCTTTCCATGATGTTTTGTCTTGATGTGGCAGATGGTAGAACCTATTTATAACGGGTAGGATTCGGGGTTCCCCCTGCCCTGTAATGTGCTGTCTCCGTGCCTCTTTCCAACCTGAACAGCTACAGAAGTGGCTGTTTGCCTGTGTTGTCTCGGGGCACAGACCCCCATCTCTAGGCTCACCTGGTTCTTGAAGTTGGCCTACTGCAATAAGGGCCTTAAATTTTACCATTTACGTAGCTGGAGACGGAACACACGTACTGACAAAATAACTCGCGTACTAAGGAGCTTCTGGTGGCTGAAGAGGCCCTTCCACCACCCTGATACGCGAATCCTGAACAAGAGTCCCAGTGCCCTGAAGTGATTTCCCTTTCCATTATGAATAAGCATTGGCCCCTGCAAATCCTGGTGTTCAACCTTAATCCCAATGTAACATCAACAGACGAGGCCTCAGAGAGGTGACTACGTCACGCGGGTGGACCCCACTGCAACCTCCTAAAAAAATGGCTACGAGCCCCCTGCCTGCTTGGACCGGGGGAGCAAGGGAGTTGGACACACTCAGGGCGTGACTCCTCCGAGACGCAGCAGGTAGGGGCTCAAGCCATCCACTCCCCGAGCTTCGACCTTGGACTTCAGCCTCCACACCAGCACACCCTGTGGCGGGCGCTGGCTCCGACCATGACCTCCACCCCCAGGGGAGTGTCAGGGTCTCTCCCTGGTGTCGAGAAGAGGGCCTGGCACAGGCTGCAGCCCGCTGCTCTCCTCCAGACTGGCTCTTCCTCTTCTCCCCCTTCACTCCTGCCAAGGCACCAACCAGGTGCCAACAGTGGAGGGTGGAGGGTGGAGTCACCAAAGTGCATCAGCTTTGAGGCTGTGAAGGAGCTTGAGCAAGGCCCTGGGCAACACAAAGCGCCGGAGGTCAGGCAGACGCGGTAGCTTCCAGCCAAACCTGAGGGAGGAACTGCCTGGCGCTCGCCTCTCAGGGCCCAGCATGAGCGTTTCGCTTTCCTGGTTGTTCCTTCATTTCCCCATTCCACACACAAAGGTTTATAAACTCATTTATTTCCTCCATTAGATAAATCTAGGCTTCCCCTAGTTAATTTATTTGATACAGTGGAGGAACGGGTGTGACTGGGTTTGCCAAATGTTACCTCGGGATCAACATAGGATTTTATGGGATGACAGCAGTTTTGGTCAGATGCAGCTTTTAAACCATTCTGCGTTTACACTCCCTACACTGAATGCCGAGGAAGCTGGGGTGCGTGCTTTTCCACAAAGCACATCTTTGCCCACCTACTGGCTTCCTGGGACATAAAACATGACACAGGTGAACCCTGAAGGCACAACCACGTTCACTGCGTTCATAAAGCTCCCCTCGTGTGCCAGCCCGCTGTGGCGTCCTGAGGGGGCCACTCTAGCCACAGGCTGGCCCACGAGGACCACACCCTTGTCTGCCAGGAGTCCCACGGTGCTTACTGTCGTCTCAGGGGTCACAGCAGCCACCGGCAGCATCACGGAATCAGCAAGGCTTTTCTTTGTCAAGGGGACGCTGGGCAGCAGGGTCTGCCCCCTGGCCGGCCTCTCCCCGTTTCTCCCTGGCGTGTGCTCTCTGATGCTTCAGCAGGAAAGACCTGTAGGTGAAGGCTTTGCCACACTCGCTGCAGGCGTAGGGTCTCTCCCCCAGGTGCGTTCTCCGATGGCTCACGAGATCTCGTTTCACGCAGAAGGTTTTGCCACACTCCTCGCACACGTGTGGCTTCTCGCCTCTGCTGCCCCGCTGGTGTGTGATGAGGTCTGGCTTCTTGACGAAGCCCTTTCCACACCGCGTGCACGTAAACGGCTTCTCGCCTGTATGAACGCGCATGTGCACCAGGCAGCTGCCCTTGTGCACGAAGCCCTTGCCACAGCCGCCGCACACGAAGGGCTTCTCCCCCGCGTGTGTGCGCATGTGCACCAGGCAGCTGCCCTTGTGGACGAAGCTCTTGCCACAGCCGCCACACACAAAAGGTTTCTCCCCGCTGTGGATTTTCTGATGGACACTGAGGTGGGACTTCCTGAAAAAAGCTTTGCTGCAGTCAGTGCATTCGTAAGGCTTCTCCCCGGTGTGGGTCCTCTGGTGTTCGATGAGCAGGAACTTTCTGGAGAAGACCTTGCCACACTCCCTGCACACATGACATTTCTTTACTTTTTTACTTTTCTGATGCTTGAAGAATTGTGACTTAGTGAGGAAGAGTTTCCGGTTCTCAGGGAGGTTCATTTCAGGCTGACGCTGTTCTTGGCCAGCGTGGAGGTAGGAGGCC
Source organism: Condylura cristata (assembly GCF_000260355.1). NCBI lineage: Eukaryota > Metazoa > Chordata > Mammalia > Eulipotyphla > Talpidae > Condylura > Condylura cristata. Next base: position 6,005,375 of record NW_004567142.1, on the reverse strand, counting down.
TTTACTTCACAGCTTCTGCTCTGAGTAACTGAGGTGAAACCCGAGCCCGCGCCTGTCCTGTGTGAGCCGAGCAGGCCGGGATGCTCCCCTGACGCGCGGTGGTCCGAGCTGGGCTGCGCAGTACCTGCCCCCGCGCGGTGCGCACGGCCCAGTCCCAGGCTGCTCTCCGCGCTCCCCTGCTGTAAGGGCACCTGCGTGTGAGCTTCCATTTCTGAGTTTCCTAGAAAGAACGGCACAACGAAAGCTTACCTCACCCTGACTTGACACACAGGTATCTTTATTTTATTTACTATAGAACAGATATTCATTTATGCACGCAAGAACTGGGGTACAGGCCAGAGGTGTGCGGGGTGAGAGGATTCGCCAGACAGTGCGGGGAGTAGAACGGGCAGATAAGCCAAATCCAGTGCGGAGGGGAGCAGCGGGGAGGCAGGAGAGGTCTGCTGTGCCCTGTGGGTCGCTCCCTGGCCGGGACTCGAACTCAGGCCACAGTGGCTACGGACAGCTTTAGTACAGACCTTGAACCCCTCGCCCCAGGGAAAAGGCAGACACAGAACGAGGGGGTGCCGCCGGTGGTGAAACCCAGCTGGAAGGAGCACTGGGGCGCAGGGAGGTAGAGGACACGGGGCCACATCTGGAGGAAGCTGGACGCCCACTGGCTTCGCCCCACCCTGCTGACTGGGTGCGCAGCGCGTCTCCCCACGTGTCAGCTGCTTTTCAGAAGACTCACTTTGCCCCTCTTTCCAATGACAGCACCCAGCCTCCCTGCAGGCTGGCTCAGCACTGTTACCCGTCAGGCTGTGCAACACGAATGGCTAAGATCGAATAATAACAAACAAGTTAGAGAGGAATGAATCCAGTCACGTGACAGAAAACAGGGAGTTTAGAGAAGAAAGACCACACATGAGCAGAGGTTGCCACAGTTCTGGGTACTGAAAGCATCCCCTAGCTTGACATACAATTATCTTCACCGGGATCAACGTCAAGATACCGCTGCGGGAAAAGCAGCCCTCAGGGAGAAGACACCCACACCTTCTGGGAAAGAGGCCAGACGCAGAAAGGCAGAGGAACCTCCTTGAAGGCAGCTCTGGTAGGGTGGAGCCTGAAACAGGGTTCACGACGTCAAAATGGCTGCTGTGAAGCCAAACGAATCACGACAGCAGATACCAGTGCGGAAGCGCGGGCACTTGCGGCAACCTGCTCCAGGCAACGTGCTCGAGCAACGGGCAGGTGCAGCCTGTGGGTCACATGGCAGGAAGAAGCCACATGGCAGGAAGCTCGGCAGCGAGACCGCGCCAGGTCCCTGCAGAAACTGGGGCCCAAGAGTTGCTACCGATGCAAAGAAATCTGCCGAGTCTGTCAGACGACCGGGATTCGGCAGCAGGAGCCAGTTTAGCGCCTCAGAGAAAACCTGGGATGCTGAACACATCAGACAAGGAAATGGAAAATCCGACAGGGAGCGCAAGACAGAGCAGCAGTCATGGGGACCCCAGCTGCCCGTGGCTCTGCGAAGGTGGCGGGTGGCGGGAACAGGGGTTGCGTCACCCTGACGCAGGAGATGATGGGAAAAACCCAGCCGGCACGCAGGGAACGCCCAAAGCCTGCCAGCAGGGAAAGGCTTGCCGGCGAGGGAGAAAGAACTGCACACAACCCGGGAGACAGAGGGCGCAGACCTGGATGGAATTCCGTCCCTGTCTCCATGAAGAAAAGGCCTGCGTGGGGAGACGCAGGGGGCGCTGGCTGTACAGGGGTCACAGGGGCAGCCACTCGCAGCGAGGCGAGATTTCTAGACTGTACCCCCCGGTGGGGAGGGGAGCTGGTGGGAAAAGGGTAGAGAGGACTTTGGCAGTTGACGGGCTGACCAGAGGGGGTCTGAGGAGAAGCCAGCAGCTGGCCACTGGCTCAGGCCTGAACCTGAGCCTTGTGCTCAGCTCGCTCTTGCTCAGTCCTGTAAAATGAATCCTGTTTTTGTGGTGTCACATGTGTGCGTGCGTGACAGACACTTAGCCTGTGTGAGGAGCCGCCAACCACATTAACCTGGTGCACCCCAGCCCCCACTCGCTCTCCTGACACCTGCTGAACTGCTGTCTCTAAGCCCAGGGGCGTGGTCTCCACAGCCTCCCGATCTGCTTCCTTCACTCACCTGAGCACCCGTGAAGGTGCATCCCCGTGTCCATCTGCCCCGGATGTCCTTCCCCTCCCACCCTGCAGAGCCACTCCGGTGGGTGGGCTCCGACACCTGGTCTCAGACACAACAGAGACACACTCAGGCAGGGCAGGGGGCGTGTGGGGACCCCACATGTGACAAGTGAGGACAAAACAAGACTGACAACTGGCTACAGGCCTCTCCCTCTGCTGTCAAGCCCCAGCACTGCTCCTGGACGACCCCATCCGGGCCTGGCCCGAACCTGTGCCAGTGGGCTTTCCACACGGGCACCAGCTCTGTGACATCAGGGCACACGGACACTGTGTCCCGCACTGTCCCCCTGTTTTCACAAGCACCCGCCGCAACAGCATCAGTGACACAGGGCGGTTCACCCCCAAGACCTCCTACCTCTCCCCAGCACAGACGCTAACAGCCCGGCGGCTCTATCCTCAGCTTCTGACTGACCACAGGCCCCAGGCCATGGTCTCAGGCAGTCACCAGCTGAGAGGGGCTCACAGACTCGGGGACACACCTGACCAGCAGTGACAGGCCTGTGAGGAAAGGCACAACAGGCGCCAACTTGCCTGCTGAAGGGAGCTACTGCAGGAGACGGAGCCCCTGCCCGCCAGAGGGGGGCGCTCCAGCCACCTCCATGCAGATGGGGATCTTAGACCCCCCAAGTGGGGCCTGTCTGGCAGGTGAATTGCTGACCCTATGGCATGACCTGCTGGGGCGGCCTCAGTGCAAGCGCTGTGAGGAGGCGGCTCTGGGGAGAGCCACCTGTCCCGGGGGACCCAGGTCTCTGGTCAACAGACACTGGGTGGACAGTGGCGTCTGCTGCGGGCAAGCCTGTGCTGCCACATCCCTCACCCCAGGGGAGCAGCCTGCTTCACACCGGGTCTGCTCTGCGGGTATATCCTGCAGCAGCAAGACGTGCGTGAGGACTCCCCAACCGGGGCAAGCCCAAACCCCCATATTCATGCTGATTCACTACAAGATGCGTGTAAGGGGCACAGGGTGTCCTTGCCGACTGGACACGCTGCTCTAGCAGCAGCTGTCAGGCTTCCCCAATTCCGGGGCTCCCCAATCCTGATCTTTCAGTGTTCTGGAGGCTTCACTAAGCATCCCAGATCTAGGAAATCACTTTTGCATGACCAGGGCGC
>NW_004567142.1:5988566-6001576 GCF_000260355.1 Condylura cristata | reverse complement strand
GCCTCACCCAGGGACACCAGGTGGCTGTAGGTCTCCTGCATCACCTCCCGGTACAGGGCCTTCTGGGCGGGGGCCAGGAGCCGCCACTCCTCCCCAGTGAAGCTCACAGCCACGTCGGCGAAGGTCAGCAGGTCCTGTCACGGCACAGGGTCATGTGAGGGGTCTCGCCAGGCCATGGACACAGCCTGCACATGGACAATCGTTCTGCACTCGCTTCCCAGGGAGAAATCATCTAACTGAGGATGGAATCTGAATCGTCCTGTGGTCCTGGATTCACTCACGCGTCATGCACCTCTTCACAAGCCCCTGTAACTTCGGCAGGCATCACCTGGCCCAAACAGTGACATCGTGGCTACGGTATTATTTTTCTAGGGCCCTTTCAATAATCAGAAGAATGACAGGGACGTGCAGAGGGGACAGAGGACAAGCCCGGCACATGTCACCTGCGCGTCCATCACGTCCAGCCTGGGACCCGCTGCACGAGCTGCTCCCGGCGTGTCCTCTGGGTCCGCTCCGCCCGCTGCCCCAGCTCTCAGGCTTCGCTCAGAGGCTGACCCCAGGCCTGGGGTTCTTCCCGGGAGCCAGGACCTGTGGGTGCAGAGCCCCATGAGCGGCACAGTCCCTCCGGCCGAGGCTGCCCCTCACTCCAGCTCCGCCCATGGCCCCAGACCCTGCCAGGGGCAGTGACTCCGTGTCCCAGAGCACGGGGCTCCCCAGGCCTCAGAGCTGAGATTCGGGTGCTTGCTGCCTCCGGTGTGAGATGTTATAGCTTTGTGATAAAATCATTGCCGGTATTTTAGTAGGTTTAATGCGCAAAGAACTAGAGTAAGTCAGGTTGGAGATAAAGGCGAAGTGCTCTGAAGCCGCGCGACTGCCCCGACCCCACGTCGGGGGGCGCCCCGTCCTCCGCGCCACACAAACCTCCACTTCCAACACCCAACTTCGGGCCCAACCGCGCACAAACTGACTGGCCCGACGCCCTCCCGGGGGACGGCGCTTTCCCGCGGCTGCGGCCGTCGCCAGCCCGGCCCGGCCCCGCCTGCGCCTACGGCGGCGCGGAGGACCCAGCGCTGACGCCCCGCCCCCCGCGCTTCCGCGCAGCCGCAGGAGAGCAAAGTCTGTCGGCGCGCGGCGGGGGGCCCAGCGAGGGCCATGACGCCAAATACCTGCGTGGACACGCGGGGACAGGACCCAGCGCTGACGCCCCGCCCCCCGCGCTTCCGCGCAGCCGCAGGAGAGCAAAGTCTGTCGGCGCGCGGCTGGGGGCCCGACCGCCGCCATGATGCCAAACACCTGCGCGGGAGGCGGGGACAGGTTTGGCGCCAGGAGCTGGTCGTAGGCAGTGCTAACCGGGGGCTCCCTAGAATGGACTCCAGATGACGCAGCAGTCAGTCACTTGCACTGGCATAAACCATCAGTGGGGAAAGGGCAGGCTTGCCAACAGGGTACTGTTTAGTGCCCTGCAGTGCTCTAGGGGAAAGTGTCTCTTATATAGGTTTTAGGGTCATATTCTAGAAAACTGATGTGTCGCTGTACACCTGGATGCAAGGCCCGGCCCTTGTTCTGTTGCCCGTATATGGTCACACAGGTAGCCATTGTGTTACTGCCCATATCTGGTCACACTCAACAGGTACTAGGAGCGGACCGTCCACAGACAAAATCCAAAGCAACCCTGAGAACAGTTGTCACACGGCCGCTGCTTTAATTAGATGCTAGACACAGGCTTTCTTTTGTGCAGTGTGACCAGGACACGGGCCCTTAGCCCGTTGTAACACAGCTACAGGCCCAGGGTTCTTGCCGGGAGCAAGGATCTGTGGGTGCAGAGCCCCATGAGCGGCACAGTCCCTATGGCCAAGGCTGCCCCTCACTCCAGCTCCAGCCTACGGCCTGAGACCCTGCCAGGGGCAGTGACTCCATATCCCAGAGCACGGGGCTCCCCAGGCCTCAGAGCTGAGATTCGGGTGCTTGCTGCCTCCAGTGTGAGATGTTATAGCTTTGTGATAAAATCATTGCCGGTATTTTAGTAGGTTTAATGCACAAAGAACTAGAATAAGTCAGAATCAGACACATCAGTTTTCTAGAATATGACCCTAAAACCTATATAAGGTTTTAATCTGTGTGGAAGCAGATGTTTAATCTGTGTGGAAGCAGATGCTATAGGAAGTCAAGAGAGGCAAGGGAGGAGGTCACTGCAGCCCAGGACTGGTGTCCTCTCCCTTCACTTGCACCTCCATTATTTCAGCTCCCCCATAACTGCACTGGGTCTAGGAAGCTGGAAGGAAGGAGCACAGCAGGTGGCCATTATGGAGGAATGCAGGAGAGGCATCATGAGACTGAGTCACATGAAGGGGACAGGTAGGAGGGCCAGAGCAGCAACTGACACAGCCATAAACTCAAGGTCCTCAGGCGCCAAAGCCCAGAGGCCTGGTGCCCAGGTGAAGATAAGGACATGATGACGGACATAAAGCTCACTAGGGAATCTCTGGGTCCTCTCCGATTCTATTCAGAGTCAACAAACCTAGGCTCAGGAGTGAGCCCTTCCCAGGGAGTGTCTGTAAGGGAGTGTGAGCCCTTCCCAGGGCCCCGGGCAGCAGCTCCTCTGCCCACCTGTTCCTATGCAGGTGCTTCTCTCCTTTTCCTCTCTCCTGGTGCAGGGCAGTAGCCTCCTGCCTGCCTGTGACCTGTACCTGCCTGTACTTCTCTGCACTGACCTCCCTCAGCGGAGGCCACTCTGCCTGCAACCTTGCAGGTCTCTCTCCGCAAACCTGTCCCTTTGGGGCAGCTCTTCTTGCCCGCTTGCACCCATGCAAGTGTCTTTTCCTCTCGTCTCTTTCTAATAAACTTCCTCTTTAAATATAACTAAATCTGTCTCGTGGAGAATCTCGCCGAGTGCCGCTGAAAGGGGAGCTCTGGTGAAACTTCCCCGAGTGAACCCGAGGACCCCGAACTCAAAAAAACCGACATCAGCCATACAGGTGTTTCTGGGCTCCTAACTTTTCATCCTCAACACCCTGCTCACTGCTCTTCAGAGGTCCATGAGGGAGGGGGTTTCTGCAGCCTTCAAACCCTCTCCTCCAGCCAGGCCAGCTGGCCCTTTCCTTACTAAGGTACTGGCCCTCCCCTTAACACTTTGAGCCATACACCTATACATGAGGGCAGTGACGGCACTGATGATGGCCATCCTCCACTGTGAGTGGGTGCTGCCCTCTCACTGGAAATCCAGTGCCCTGGCAGTCAGTGCTGAGATACTGGCTTAGCAGCTCTGGGTGACTTGGGAATTTGCATTCTTTTGCTTTACAGATCACCTGGAAGGGAAGTCTCTATTGAAAATCAAAAATAGGAACTCCCTGGTGGTGCAGGGGTTAAGGACACACTGCTGCCAAACTATGGGCAGCCTGCCATGCAAGAGTTTGATGCCCTGCCAGCCAGGGAGTGACCTCATCTCCAGTCTGTTCCACTGAGCACTGCATTTCAGTATAGCCACCTTCCTGCTCCCCACTGTCTCTGGTGAATCTCTCCTGCTCCCCTGCTCCATGTCTGATACTCAAGTTCTGCATGCATAAAAAAATCTAAAATGGTCTTGCCAAGTCTGGCAACTACGGTGGGTTCTCCATTCTGGTCCAAATGCTCTCTATCCACAAAAATTCTGGGGTGTGCACGGGACTAGTGACATGCACTAATCACAGTGCTATCTACTCCTGGTGTGTACTTTTACAAAGAATGTACAACTTCCCGACTTCGGGTTCCTTGTTCTGTCATTCCTTCCAACCATGTGACTCCCACTGGCCAACATGGCCCCTTCATGCGATGTCTCCGAGTGTAAGCAGAGATGGCGCACAACTAAGATAAGAGGTGAATTAGGGACCCACCCAGGACTTCAGATGGACACAGCCATCACATCAGTCTCCAGTTCTTTCCCCAGTAAGACTTGAACAGGTCACAAGGACGGGTGAGGGGCAGTGATGACACAGCAGAACAGCGACAGGCCAGGGCGCACTCCCATGAGACAACGAGCATGGAGCGAAGGGGTGGATGTCTCCCTCCAGCAGCTCTCAGTGGAGCAGAATCCTCTGGAGTGGTGGCAGGCCCAAGGGTGACGGGTCCAGGGACAAAACTTTCTCTGGGTACTCAGTGGGGATCGCACTGGCATCCCTGGTTTCTTCCTCTCTTAGAGGAGGATGTAGTCATTTCTGCTCTGCCCAGGTTCTACTCTGGGCTTGAGGCTGTAATCATCCAGGAGTTGTCAAGAACTGCCTTGTCAGGCCAAATTCATCAGTGGTGACGTCTGAGGCCATCTGCTCATTCATTTATCCAGGAAACATATAAAATCTGGTCCATTGATAAACCTTCATGTAACCCAAGCTTGCAGAGATTCCTTTCAGGACAGATAGAGGACAGCTGGCCTCAAGACCTAACTTTAATCGTCTCAGTAGCTACAGCCTTGGCCCCTTGCCTGGCTTAGACACTCGTTACACCAGTGCTTACATGTCATATGGCTCAGTGACCCTTAGGAAATGCTACTGTTTACAATGTTCAGACAGCCACAGATTAAACAAGGGTTTTTATTTCTGTACTCTACTTGGCAAAACACATGAAAATGAACAAAACGTGTCATTTTCAGCTGCTTCAAGTCCCTCACGGGGAACCCTTCACCTAGAAATAAGCCCCCCGGACAGGAGAGTCTTCTTAAGCCTTGAAGCCATTTTTCTGTATATCCCATGAAATCAGTATGTGTTTCCCTCAAAAGCCAAAGATGAAACTTCATCTCAAAAGCAATGCCTGAGCAGGTGTGCCTCTGGAGAGGTGACTCAGTCAGGAAGTGGGACCCCGTGAAGGCAGCGCTCACCCATCCCAGAAGACACGCAGAGACCTCACCGCACTGTCAGGTGAGGACTCTGGGGAGTTTTCCATGAACCAGGAGCTAGGGCCTTCAAAAACCCCAAATCTCTGGGGTTTTGCTAAAAACCTCCCTGTGTAAAGGGGGAGGGACGCAGTCCCCACCAACCACCCCAGGCCATAGTATCCTCAGGCTGCAAACTAAGGCCCGCTCTATTCACCTAGACGAGCAGGTGTGTCAGCGGTCAGCAGCCATCTTCCAACCGCTTCACTTCTGCTCTCAGGCCGTGGCCTGGTCTCTTCTGGTCCCCACCGAATCCTCCCTGTGGAGCAGGACCGATACGAAGGGGGACTGGAGAGATACTCGGAAAATGAAGGAGCGGAAAATGAAGGAGCTGACCGAACTCAGCGGCTTCCCACGTCTCTCTGCAGGAGAGAATCCTCTAGGCGCTGAAGGGTGAGTCTACCCTTGAGCCGGCCCTTTACTCTCAGAACAGGGTGGACATGAACAGTCTTCCAGCCCCAGGGCAGTAACTGCCTGCGGTTCTCCATTCAGCAAATCTCCACATGGGTGGTCTCCCCTGGGCAATGCCTCACCTAGGGCCCCACCCACGCACACTCCCTTTGCACAGGGACAGGTCTGACTGACTACGCACCCGTTTGGATCAACATCACCTGTCGCCGGTGCCCACGCAGGTGCGGCACAGGGTGAGTCTGGAAGGCTCTCTCAGGCCTGCACCTGCACGATTTCTCTGAGTTTATTTTTTCACATACTGAGCCCCAGCAACTCTGGCCACCCCTGCCCACAAAGGCCTGAGTTTTGCCCTACTGGTTTTCGGGGACATACACTAAGACATAGTCGATCCCTGGAGGCACCACCACACTCACTGCATCCGGGAGGTGTCCACCCAAGGCACACGTGCCGTCGTCTCCCGAGGAGCCGCTTACAGGCTGGCCCACCGGGCCCGCACTGGCATCTGCCGGTTGCCCAGGGATGTCTAAGGATGGCTCAGGGGCCACAGACGGCACTGGCTTGGCAGGGTGTCTTTCCCGCTGTACAGCACTGGTCTGGGATGTGGGGTGCCTCTCAGTGAGGGTTTTGTCCCCCCTGATCAAGTGTACATATGCCTCTCGGTGTATTCGCCTGTGATGCGCCACACAAGCCGCGTAGGCAAAGGCTTTGCCACACTCACTGCAGACACAGGGAGTCTCTCCTGTGGGGCTCCGCTGGTGCACAATGAGCTGGTACTTGGTAGTGAAGGCTTTCCCACACTCACTGCACGTGTAAGGTCTCTCTCCTGTATGAGAACTCCGATGAACATTTAGTGTATACTTTGTAGTGTATGACTTGCCGCACTCGCTACAGGCATAGGGTCTCTCTCCTGTGTGAACCCTTTGATGGACAGTGACACTCTGCCGTGTAGTGAAGGCTTTCCCACACTCCTTGCATTCATAGGGCTTCTCTCCTGTGTGAAGTCTTTCATGGTTAATGAGATCTGTCTGCTGAGAAAAGGATTCTGGGCTCTGAACAGAGAGATCTTCCACCTTGAGTGAACGCACATATTTATCTCGATGTATTCGTCTGTGATTCACCACACAAGCTGTGTAGGCAAAAGCTTTGCCACACTCACTGCAGACACAGGGAGTCTGTCCCGTAGGGCTTCGCTGGTGGACTATGAGTTTCTGCCGTGTAGTGAAGGCTTTCCCACACTCCGCACATTCATAGGGCTTCTCTCCTGTGTGAAGTCTTTCATGGTTAATGAGACCTGTCTTCTGAGAAAAGTATTTTCCACAAACACTGCACACAAATGGAGTCCTTCCTGTGTGATACCTCTCATGGGCTATGAGGCGTGCCTTCTGGATAAAACCTTCCCCACATTCACTGCATATATAAGGTTTCTCTCCTGTGTGAATCCGTTGATGTACAACAAGATTGCCCTTCTGGTTGAATCTTTTCCCACAGTCACTGCATTTATATGGCTTCTCTCCTGTATGTGTCTTTTGATGGATATTGAGCGCGGCTGTGTGGAGAAATATTTTGCCACAGTCAGTACAGTCATAGGTTTTTTCCCTAGTGTGTGTTTTCTGGTGGTCCGACAGCATGGCCTTCCTGCGAAAGGCTTTCCCACACACATCACACTCATGAGGCTTCTCTCCCGTGTGAAGATTGTAGTGGTCGCTGAGTAGACATTTCCTTCTGAAGGCTTTTCCACATTCTGTGCATACATGAGGCTTTTTTATTTTCTGAGTTTTCCGATGTTTGATGAGTCGTGAATTCCTACAGTTGCCGTTTTGACTTTCCCGATAGGAAACTGCAGGCTTCCTGTCTCTGTGGTGGGCATGAACAAAGGGCTTCCCACCTCCACAGCTATTAGCGGCCTTCTGTATTGCATAGCTCCTGCTCTGCACAGTTAAGTTTACTTTCATGCTTTCTGTATACACATCAAACCTACCATGGCTTTTCCTCAAGTAACTATTGCTGCTTTGCTGAAGAGCATCTGCATATGTATTGTGTCCATGGTCTGGTTCTGCTCTGTTCTCCACGTTCCCAGGATGTGATGGTTGTGGCAGATAATCTTCCAATTGTGAGATTTCTGAAAAGAAATAACAATGAATCCCTTCACCTCATGCCTTGGCATTTTGAAAACCAGCATAAAGGTTGCTTTTTACTGATGCCTCAAAAAGTGAATGTCAATAAGGTACTGGATTTCACCCTTCCCTGGTTGTAAAAGGGTCAGGCACAGCATTAGGAAGCTGTCTGTGGCCACTGCAGCATGAGTTCAATTCCCGGCCAGGGAGTGACCTATAGGGGGCAGGCGACCCCTCCTATTTCACCGCTACTCCCCTCAGCAGTGGATTTCAATAGATCCACCTGTTCTACTCCCCACTTTGTAGTGTCCTCTCACGCTCGCATTTCTCTGGTTTGCACCCAGCTCTTCTACGCAAAAGTAAACTTAAAAAGAAACAACTCCATGTTCTCTGCCCTCAGGGCTCGGTCTCATCACTGTCCCTGATGCCTCTCACTCACCTGAGCAGGTGAAACTGTGCATTTCCACTTCCAGTGTTGATGGCCGCAGACCTCCTTCCACCCTGGAGAGCATGTCAGGCTGGCATTCTTGGTAACCTGTCACCAGGCATCAGAGAAGGAAATACACTGAGGGATGTGAGGTGTGAGAGCACAGGATGTTATATGTGAGGACCAAACACTTTTTGACATTAACTCAGGGAAGCCGACTGGGCTCTAGCCATAACCCTTGCTATGTGGGCTTTTGCACACCCAGGCATTCAGTGACAATGGACAGTGACATGGTTTGCGCTAAAGTTAACCTCAGCGTGACAAGTAGCACCTGGAGGAAGAAATGGAAGGCACAGGTGAGGGGTTGAGCCCACCCTCGCCCCAGTTGAGATGCTAAACTCAAAGAGGCATTTACTAAGCTCCTGACTGACCAGAGGCTCCCATGATGCCCTCTCGGCTCCAACGGATTTGCTGGCATGGCCTCCAGAACTCAGGAAAATTCCTGTTCCTAGATGACAATCTTTTTTTTTTTTTTAAAGGTTTATTTATTTGTACATACAGAACTGGGGTACAGGCCAGAGGTGCAAGGGTAGTGAGAAGATTCACCAGAGACAGAGTGGGGAGCAGAACAGGTGGATTGACCAGTACGCTGCTGAGGGGAGTAGTGGGCGGGTCAGGAGAGGTCTGCCGCACCATGTGGGTCACCTCAGGGGTGGGGATCAAACTCATGCTGAAGAAGCTTCAGCTTCTCAGTGTTGTGCTTTAACCCACAGAGCCATCAGGGAGGGCCCCCCAGGAAACAGTCAAACTTGAAGGGATATGCCAGAAACACCCCAAAGGAAGAGGACAAATGGAAGCTGAGGATAAGGCAGAGCATTTGCGCCAACTGGACACCCCACTCAACCAGCACCTGGCAGGCTTCCACAATTCCAGTATTCACAAACCCTGTCCTCTGGGTTTCCTGGAGGCTTTACTAAGCAGCCAGGTGGATGAGGTCATCATCTGAGGGTGACCAGGGTGCTGATTCCCCCTACTTGCTTGTGCAACCCACCAAGAGTCCCTCCTTCTAAAAATGGTGGGTGCACAGCTGGCAGCCACCAGCTGAGGCCCTCAAATCTCCTCATTCACCCCAACCAGAGGTGGCTGAGAGGGGTTGGAGTCTGTGAGGAATAGCAACCTTTCATCTTCGTCCTCTTATCACATCAGAACGGGACGCGGGTCCCTGTACCCAAGCCGGACATGATGTGCACAGACACTTCCTGATGTCAAACACTCACGCCCGGGGTAAAGACTTTTCTCCCAGGAGGAAGAGAACACCCTTCCCAAGACCCAGGAGATGGAGACCCTCCTCCAACAGCACCCACCCCCGAGCCGTCACAGGTGAACAGGACCCCGGGCCCGGCCTCACCCAGGGACACCAGGTGGCTGTAGGTCTCCTGCATCACCTCCCGGTACAGGGCCTTCTGGGCGGGGGCCAGGAGACGCCACTCCTCCCCAGTGAAGCTCACAGCCACGTCGGCGAAGGTCAGCAGGTCCTGTCATGGCACAGGGTCACGTGAGGGGTCTCGCCAGGCCATGGACGCAGCCTGACATGTTCTGTACTCGCTTCCCAGGGAGAAATCATCTGAGGATGGAATCTGAATTGTCCTATGGTCCTGGATTCACTCAGGCGTCATCCACCTCTTCACAAGCCTCTGTAACTTAGGGAGGTGGTGCTAGCCCCTTCACAAGTGTGCTCACAGACAAGCATGCTGTCCTCAGCACGACCACCATGTCTGCACTGAACAGGCGCAGATCCAGATGGGCCCGGAATGTGGGCTGAGTGAGTGTGCTCAGCCCGTGGACAGAAACCAGGGACCCGGGGGGCGGCTGACACACAGATACCAACAGGCAGAGCACAGCCGTGTGCCCCGGCCTCACGCCCAGCCGCATGAATTTGGAGGAGTGCACCAGGCCAAGCTCCAGGCTCATTTGCAAGGGCCACTTGGATAACACTAAAAATAAAGGGCAATTAAAGGAACGGCCACCGCGCACGCCGCACAGAGAAGGAACCCGACGGGAGCCAGAGGATTGGGCCCGAGACGCGGGAGCCAGCTGCCCGCATCTCAGAAAGCCACAGACTGGAGAAGCATGGCCAAAGAGGCGAAGCTGAGAGTCTGTCAGAAGTGGAAACTCCCCCAACCTCAACTGAGAAGCCCATGGAGGCCCGAGCAGGCGTCTCCCCACATCCTAGGCCCTCCACTGAGGGGATCCTGAGAATGAGGAAAACAAACGCACAGCGATGACAGCCACACTCACCCACCTGGGGTCTGGACATCCCACAGTGACAGCTGCCTCCCGGCAGGGATCACCTGGCCCAAACAGTGACATCATGGCTATGGTATTACTTTTCTAGGGCCCTTTCAATAATCAGAATGACAGGGATGTGCAGAGGGGACAGAGGACAAGCCCAGCACGCGTTACCTGCGCATCCATCACGTCCAGCTGCTCCCTGTGTGTCCTCTGGGTCCGCTCCGCCCGCTGCCCCAGCTCTCAGGCTTCGCTCAGAGGCTGACCCCAGGCCTGGGGTTCTTCCCGGGAGCCAGGACCTGTGGGTGCAGAGCCCCATGAGCGGCACAGTCCCTCCGGCCGAGGCTGCCCCTCACTCCAGCTCTGCCCATGGCCCCAGACCCTGCCAGGGGCAGTGACTCCGTGTCCCAGAGCACGGGGCTCCCCAGGCCTCAGAGCTGAGATTCGGGTGCTTGCTGCCTCCAGTGTGAGATGTTATAGCTTTGTGATAAAATCATTGCCGGTATTTTAGTAGGTTTAATGCGCAAAGAACTAGAATAAGTCAGGTTGGAGATAAAGGTGAAGTGCTCTGAAGTCCCCTCTGTCAAAGAGTACCTGAAGTGATCAGTAGGAGAAATCTGGCGGGGATCAAGTCTCAGCACCATGAAACTGTCCGCAGCCATTGCTTCCTGAGCTTGATCAACTGCCAGGGAGGTGACCCACGGGGCAAGGCAGATCTCTCCTGTCACTTGCTGCTCCCCCCAGCAGTAAATTTCAGTGAATCCACCTAATCTGCTCCCCAGTCGGTCTGATGGATCCTCTCACCCCTGCACTATTGGCCTACACTGAAGCTTTTTTTTCTTTTTAATTCATTTACACAATAACTGGGGGACAGGCCAACAGTGTGTGAAAGTCAACAGATTCATCAGAGACAGAGTGGGGAGAAGAACAGGCAGATTCACTGAGGGGAGCAGAGGGTGGGTCAGGGGAGGTGTGCGGTGCTCTGGGTCACTCCGTAGCAGGAGACGGAACTCGTGCTGCTGTGGCTGCAGACAGTGTCATAGTGTTGGGACTAAACCACTGGCCACCAGGGAGGGCCCTACATCCCAATTCTTATATGCCTAAATAAACCTGAAAAAAATAATAAGGTATGTTCAAATAGGAAAGACGTGAAGGGAAATGCAATCAACACACATCTATGTACATATATATTGGACAGATCATATGTATACGAAACACAGCAATGTGTACGTGTGTGTGTATATGAAATAGAAGGCCTGCAGGTCCGCAGCAGAGGGTTTTAATGGGAAAGTGACGCAGGGGATGTAACCGTGTAAAACAGCGTGTGTCACACAATGTGCCCCCCAATGGGCTGCACACCACACACAGGCTGGGTGGGCAGCCTGTGAGGACCGGCTGCCCGGCCTCCAGTTGCAAAGTGGACTCCAGATAGCGAGACAAGAGTAAGTCACCGAGGCCTGAAGTGCAACAGGAAGTCACTCATTTCCGGTCAGTACAGTCCCAGACCTGCCCCAGGCTCCTCGGCCTTCTGGCGGGAAACTCCAAGCCGCTTTCACAAACGCTGATTTCAGGCAGCCGAAGCCATGGAAACCCCGCCAATTCCTTGAACAGGTACAGGCCGGCCAAAAGGGGACACTGGTACAATGTCCCTTAGCAAAGGACAAAGTGGAGGTGTAGCTGGGCAGGGCGCCAGCTCTGCAGCTTGGCAGGTGGGAATGATGGAGGAAGGAATGGGAGGGAGGCAGCAAAGACTGAGTCACATGAAGGGGACAGGTCAGGGGCCAGGGGGCAACTGACACAGCCATAAACTCAAGGTCCTCAGGCGCCAAAGCCCAGAGGCCTGGTGCCCTGGTGAAGATAAGGACTGGAGATGGACATGAAGCTCACTAGGGAATCTCTGGGTCCTCTCAGATTCTATACAAAGTCAACAAACCTAGGCTCCCAGGGAGTGACGCCTCCCAGGGATTGTGTCTGTATCAGGCAGTCTCTGCACCAGCCCCAGGCAGCCGCTCCTCTGCCCACCTGTGCCTATGCAGGTGCTTCTTTCCTTCTGCTCTCTCCTGCCTGCCCGTGACCTGTACCTGCCTGTACTTCTCTGCACTGACCTCCCTCAGGGGAGGCCGCTGTCCTAAGACCGCCTGCCTGCAACCCTGCAGGTCTCTCCCCAAACCTGTCCCTCTGAGGCAGCTCTTCTTGCCCGCTTGTACCCATGCAAGTGTCTTTTCCTCTCCTGTCTCTTTCTAATAAACTTCCTCTTTAAATAGAACTAAATCTCTGTCTCGTGAAGTGCCGCTGAAAGGGGAGCTCTGGTGAAACTTCCCTGAGTGAACCCAAGGACCCCAAACTCACAAGACGACATCAGAAACATCCACACCCCGCGGTGACAAGGGGCACCCATCAGTGAGCCCCAGATAACGCTGAAGTTGATCCCCGCACACCCCAGGGGGAGCCCCAACTCCGCCCAGCGCGGCTGCGGGGGTCCTCCCATCACCCCTTATCCCTGAGACCCCCACAGCCTCAGCGGCAGCTCCGCCACCCTCAGAAGCCCCGAGGGGCCCCCAATCTCAAGTCGCCCGCGACTCCCCGGAGACTCCACCGCACCCAACGCCAGGGCAAGGGCGACCACCCCAAAGCTCTGTCGCCGTCCGGCCCCGGGCCCCAGCCCCGCACACGGGCGTCCGCACCCGCAATTGCCCGCGGCGGCCGCCCCGACCCCACGTCGGAACCGAGGGCGCCCCGTCCTCCGCGCCACACAAACCTCCACTTCCAACACCCAACTTCGGGCCCAACCGCGCACAAACTGACTGGCCCGACGCCCTCCCGGGGGACGGCGCTTTCCCGCGGCTGAGGCCGTCGCCAGCCCGGCCCG
>NW_004567142.1:5946408-5986856 GCF_000260355.1 Condylura cristata | reverse complement strand
TATTTTTTCACATACTGAGCCCCAGCAACTCTGGCCACCCCTGCCCACAAAGGCCTGAGTTTTGCCCTACTGGTTTTCGGGGACATACACTAAGACATAGTCGATCCCTGGAGGCACCACCACACTCACTGCATCCGGGAGGTGTCCACCCAAGGCACACGTGCCATCGTCTCCCGAGGAGCCGCTGCCCACAGGCTGGCCTACCGGGCCCGCACTGGCATCTGCCGGTTGCCCAGGGATGTCTAAGGATGGCTCAGGGGCCACAGACGGCACTGGCACAGAAGCGGGCTTGGCGGGGTGTCTTTCCCGCTGGACAGCACTGGTCTGGGATGTGGGGTGCCTCTCATTGGGGGGTTTCCCCCCCTCTACTGAATGTAGATATGCCTGTCGATGCTTCCGCCTGTGATGTGCCACACAAGGCTTGGAAGGAAAGGCTTTCCCACACTCAAAGCAGACACAGGGAGCCTCTCCTGCGGGGCTCCACTGGTGCAGGCGGAGCCGGTCCCTGCTGTTGAAGGCTTTCCCACAATCGCCACAGGTGTTGGGTCTCCCTGCCCTGTGAATCCTTCGGTGTGAAACGAGACTCGCCTTTGTAGTGAAGGCTTTCACACAGTCTCCGCATTTGTAGGGCTTGTCTTCCGTGTGAATTCGCTCATGGTAAATGAGACTTGTCTTGTGAGAAAAGTACATTCCGCAAACACCACACACAAAAGGAGTCCTTCCAGTGTGATGCCCGTCACGTCCCGAGCAGGAGCCGCTGCTCACAGGCTGGCCCGCCGGGCCCGCACTGGCATCTGCCAGTTGCCCAGCGATGTCTGAGTTTGGCTCAGGGGCCACAGACAGCACCGGCACAGAAGCGGGGTTGGTGGGGTACCTTTCCCGCTGGACAGCACTGGTTTGCGATGTGGGGTGCCTCTCGGTGGGTTTTTTTCCCCCCATCACCAAGTGTACATATGCCTCTCGGTGTATTCGCTTGTGATGCGCCACACAGGACGCGTAGGCAAAGGCTTTGCCACACTCACTGCAGACACAGGGAGTCTCCCCTGCGGGGCTCGACTGGTGCACGATGAGCTGGTATTTGGTAGTGCAGGCTTTCCCACACTCGCTGCAGCTGTAAGGACTCTCTCCCGTATGAGAACTCCGATGGACGTTCAGTGCATACTTTGTAGTGTATGACTTCCCACACTCGCTGCAGGCATAGGGTCTCTCTCCCGTATGAGAACTCCGATGGACGTTCAGTGCATACTTTGTAGTGTATGACTTCCCACACTCGCTGCAGGTATAGGGTCTCTCTCCTGTATGAGAACTCTGATGGACACTGAGGGCACGCTTCGAAGTATAGGACTTGCCACACTTGCTGCAGGTGTAGGGTCTCTCCCCTGTGTGAACCCTTTGATGTGAGATGAGTCTCGCCTTTACATTGAAGGCTTTCCCACACTCTGCACATTCATAGGGCTTCTCTCCTGTGTGAAGTCTTTCATGGATAACAAGACCTCTCTTATTAGAAATATGTTTCCCACAAACACTGCACACAAATGGAGTCCTTCCTGTGTGATTCCTCTCATGGGCTATGAGGCGTGCCTTCTGGCTAAAGCCTTCCCCACATTCACTGCACACATAACGTTTCTCTCCTGTGTGAATCCGCCGATGTAGAAAGAGAGTTCCCTTCTGGGTGAATCTTTTCCCACAGTCACTGCATTCATATGGCTTCTCCCCTCTATGTGTTCTCTGATGGAGAATGAGCTCAGTTGTGTGGAGAAAGATTGTGCCACAGTCAGTACAGTCATAGGTTTTTCCCCCAGTGTTTGTTTTCTGGTGGACTGAGAGCTTGTCCTTACTGCAAACAGCTTTCTCGCACACACCACACTCATGAGGCTTCTCTCCTGTGTGAAGGGTAGTGGGTATTTACTAAGGTGATTGACCAGAGGCTCCCATGACGCCCTCTCAGTTCCAATGGATTTGCAGGCATGGCCTCCAGAACTCAGGAAAGTTCTGGTTCCCAGGCGACAATCTTAACTTGAAGGGACATGCCAGAAACCCCCGAAGGAAGAATAGCGGAAGCTGCAGGACAGGCAGCACACTTGTGCATCATGACACCCCACTCTACCAGCACCTGGCAGCTTCCACAATTCCAGTGCTCCTAAACCCTGTCCTCTGGGTTTCCTAAGGATTCACTAAGCAGCCAAGATGGAGGAGGTCATCCTCTGTAGGTGACCAGGGGGCTGATTCCCCCTCGTCTTCTCCGGCCCAAGAGAGCCCCTCACTCCAAACATGGTGGGTGCCCAGGCAGTAGCCACCAGCCTGAGGCCCCCAAATCCTCCTCATTCACCTCAACCAGAGGTGGCTGAAAGGGGTTTGTGTCTGTGAGGAATGACACCCCTTCCTCTTCCTCCACTTATCACATCAGAACGGGATGCAGGTCCCGTGCCTGAACCGGACATGATGGCTGCATGTGCACAGACGCTTTCTGATGTCAAACACGCACACCCAAGGGTAAAGGCTTTTCTCCCAGGAAGAAGAGAACACCCTTCTCAGGACCCAGGAGATGGAGACCCCCCCCTCACCCCTTGAGCCTTCACAGGCGAGCAGGAACCCGGGCCCGGCCTCACCCAGGGACACCAGGTGGCTGTAGGTCTCCTGCATCACCTCCCGGTACAGGGCCTTCTGGGCGGGGGCCAGGAGCCGCCACTCCTCCCGGGTGAAGCTCACGTCCACGTCGGCGAAGGTCAGCGGGTCCTGTCACAGCACAGGGTCATGTGAGGGGCCTCGCCAGGCCATGGAAGGAACATGACACATTCCCTGCTCTGTTCACTTTATAAGCTGGATCTGTGCCTCGTGGGGCGTGTGCCTTGGAAGGCATCATGACAACGCAAATGCCCACTAACCACTGCGCACTTGGGCCTGTCTTAAGCATCTGCTCGGGTTTTCCAATGCAGGAATTGAGACCAACCTGTTATCCTGCAAAGATGTTCTCAAGAGCAGTTGCTCTTCAAGGTCCCCCGTGCCTGCCTTCCTATCACTTCCAGGAAGGACATAAACAAGTTCCCAAAGCAGAGACAGGACAGGACCTTTTACCCCCAAACCGAAATCCCCCCCCACCTCCCATCACAAAGCTAGGGCGTTAACAACCCGGTGATAACCTCTCAGGCCTGCCGTCAAGGTCTCTCCTTTCCTCAAGCCGTCCTTTTCTATCGCTCTAGAATCATGGCTGCCCTGCAGGGCAGGCTCCCAGTGCAGGGGTGCAGGTGGGCTGTCAGGGGGGGCCTGCTCCTGCGCCTGCTCAGCTCACAGGGGCATGGGAGTCCCCCCGTGTCCCAAGCCTGTGCTGGGAACCTTCGTTTCTCCTCACAGCTCGGCCTTAGTCCCGGCTGCTCAACAAAATAAACTCGGAACAAATAGAACAAAGTCAGGGAACCTCCATCGCTCTCTTGAGAACTCGCCGAGCGAGCTGCTCCCGGCGCGTCCTCTGGGTCCGTTCCACCTGCGCCCCAGCTCTCAGGCTTCGCTCAGAGGCTGACCCCCAGGCCCGGGGTTCTTCCTCCTTCCCTGGATGCTCTTGCTCCCAGGAGCCAGGACCTGTGGGTGCAGAGAACCCCATGAGCGGCCCAGTCCCTGCAGCCCGGCCGCCTGCTTCCCAGCTCCGCCGTCAGGGCCCCTGACCCCGCCTGGGCCGTGACCCGCTTCCCCGAGGACGGGGTTCTCCGGCCTCAGAGCTGAGCTTCCGGGTGGGGTGCAGGCTGCCTTCAGTGTGTGAGGGGAAGTGGGCGTCTGAGACAGGGCACGAGGGCAAGAGGCAGCCCCGCCCAGGCCTCAGGAGCAGGCCAACATCAGGCAGCTCGGTACAAGAGGGACAAGTGAGGAAACAGGAATCTGGGCGCTGCCCCTAGTGCTGGGAGTGGTTCCCCGCTTCAAACGACCTGCTCTGTGGGCTCAGGCCCAGCAGCTGGAGAACCAGGGAACTGAGAAATAGCAAAAGTATGGCCATAAGGCAACGTGACAGACACTGTTGCAGGAGGTCTTGCTGCACAAAGAACCTACATGCTGGTCTCTAAGCCAGGAGTTGGTATATGAAGCGCAAGTGCTCAGGGCCCTGGACTGAGAAGTGTATAAAGTGCTAGAAACATGAACACTGGCAAGGAAGGGCACATTCTCAGTGCCGCCCCCGGGTCCTGCAGAGAATGAAAAAAGGTCTTCAGTGCACATGTCCTGCCTCAGGAAGGAAGCGTGAGCGGTGGCGAACAGGCCCCTGGGCCTCAGCCCCCCGGAGCTAGGGGGGGTCTCCTCAGAAGTGGTGCTGGGCTGATCAGATGATGGGGCCAGTGGGAGGCTGTGCCTCCCCTCACGACATCCTCAAATATCATTTGGGGGCACACCTGTCAATCCCCAAAGCCTTGAAGACACAGGCAGAACATGGCTGGCACAAAGCGACTTTCTGTTGGAGGAACCAGAACAGAACGCTGGAACAGCTTGGTGGCTGGTCGATGGCAGTGACTGCACCCTGAGATGTGGCAGTTTCGCTCAGGCACGCCGAGGCTGATGACCGCGGTAAGCAGCGGGGTCTTCACATAGGCCTTCTGCTCTGGTCCTGGTAGGAACCTTGTCCCATGGTAACCAGGAGGTAGAACGGGACAGGGGCCAAGGCCATCAGCCCTGACTCCCTCCGTGGTGCACAGCCACGACTCCCCTCTCGCTGTGTGGCCATGGCTCTCTGGCCAAGTCCCGCAGCCCACGCACACCTCCCCGAAGCCTGAGGAAGCTCACCATGCCTGAGACAGATGAGCTAAGCCCTGGGCTACGAGTTCACCAAGCCAGCCCCGGCTCACTGCATCGGCTTCCTGTCGGCCCTGGTGTCCACCTTCCGTCCTGCCACGTAGCAGTACCTCTGGGCTGCCTGTACCTCCCCAACCCACAGAGGCACATCTGAAGCAGAAGCCAGGGAGAGAGCTCACAGCCGCATCATGCTAACTGTCCGACTGCAAACACAGTTCGTTTAAGAGTTGGGAAAGCTGCCATCTGCTCAGATGAGGAAGCCATGCCTGTTCAGCTCTGCAGCTAAAAGCACTTTCTGTACTGGAAGGCTGGTGAGACAGAAAGCCCAGAGAGAAACGGCTGAGCCCTGCAAACCCAGCACATTTACAGCAGACACATGCAGAGAACACACTTGTCCAGCCCTGGGGCAGAGGAACACTGTGCAAAGATGTGAGCCTTACAAACATGGGACAAAAGAGAAGTCTATCTTAAAAACGCAGTAAAATGCACTATGTTAAATGATGCTGCTGGCCAAGAGCTTGCTAAGCCCGCCTTCGGATGCTGGTCCCGATGGAGTAGCTGGGAAGGGATGTACCCAGCACCAGGGGAAGCTGACAGTGAGCTACTCCTGCAGATTACCCTGTAGATCTTTTAAATTAGCAAATGAATGGAATAGCTCAACCAGACCAGGAGGCCAATAAATATACACACTTGGAGTGGGCTGGAGCAAAAGAAAAAGAATTCGGGTCAACAGAGAAACCAATCAAATAGACAATTTTGGGTTTTTTGGTCATGAAAGAATATTCGGAACTTTATGTCATGAACTTGAAATGCTGGTTAAATTCCAAAGCCGGCTTCCTACCTCCTTCCAGAACATCAGGCAACACAGTAGGTGAATTTTATGTGCCCAGTATTACATACCTACTGTCTACTGAGTATAGAGAGTAGAGCCGACACCCTGAGCTCAGAATAAACTGTGAACAGTAGGATGTGATCAGAAAGTAACAACATTGAGGCAATATCACTGTCAACATGTGAGAAAGAGCCCAATCGTTCCTTATTGAAGAAGCTACGCTCCCCCAGAAGTCACCAAGCAAATGTGGCAATGTGTACCTCTGGCTACAGCTGCACCACGTGGCCCTCCCTCATGGCGCAACAGGTTAGGGCGCAGCAATGCATAGGAGCCGCAGCCTCAACTGCGGCCTGTACCCCAGTTCTGTGCGCATACATCAGTAAATCTTTTTTTAAAGAGGTGCAAGGAGAGTCCTCACCAGAGACAGAGTGGGGAGCAGAACAGGCAGATGGAGGAAGTACACTGCTGAGGGGAGCAGCGGGCGGGTCAGGAGGGGTCTGCCACACATTGTGGCTCACCTCCCGGGCTGGGTTCGAACTCGCACTGAGGCGGCTGTGGCTGGCTTGCAGTGCTGCATCCTAACTCTTTGTGCCACCAGGGAGGGTCCATTAAGTAAATCTTTAAAGAAAAAAAAACAAACTGCACCATGTCCTCAAGTCAAACACAAGCCAACAGGCGCTGCAGGGTGAAATGGGGGCCTGACAGGGGGCCACACCCCGCACTTAAAAGGAACTTAAAAAGAGACTCCACGGCAGGCCCACGCAAGAAGCGCCATAAAGGGTTTATTTACAAGAAAAGGAAATGAAAAAATGAGCACTCGGGGAAGACATGGACAGGGATAGATTGGGGAATGTGTCCACTGTGTCCCACTGTTAGCGGGCACCCCAAAGTAAACTGGGTGCCCGTCTGTGGGTCCTCACCAGCGAGCTTAAGATTCAACTGCACTGCAGACGCACAAAGGTCAATAGTGGGTTTATTTACACCGGGACAAGAAAAGGAGCCCAGGGAAAGGAGAGATACATGGTAGCTATGCGGCCTACCAGCTCCACTACCTTGGAACCCCAACAGCACACTGACAGCGGGTCAAGCGCCAGCCAGCAGCCAGCAGCCGCGAGACCGATGGCGAGCGTCTGCGCCCAACCTCCTGGGCCCAACATGTCTGCCTTTATGGCCCAAATCCCAAAATGGCGGCCGAGCCCCACCCGAGCGCTGCAGTCCTCCCTTCGGTCTTGCTGGGAGCTGGAGTCTCAGGGTCGGGAGGGAGTGAAGGCCGCAATCTGCAGTTGTTCAGGACATCCTTTCCCCCAACACTACCACTTCCACTGAGCTGAACCCCAATAGCATGGTGAGGGCCAGCTGGGCAGGTAATAGCCAAGCCCGCGGCTCAAGGCCACCCTGGGCGCGTTTGCCGCCACTCGCCACTCGCTGGTGAGGGATTATGGGACCTGTAGTCCTTGGGGGCTTGGCGTGCTTTGGCCTCCCACAAAACCTACTTGTGGGGCGTTTGGGCCATCCTTTACCACACCTGCCAGAACCACCAGGGCTTGCTGGGACTCTGGAATTGGGTTACTTCACCGGAGGGAGAAACAGGAAACAGCAGGGAGGTTCTGTCAGCAAAGCCCAGCGAATGTTGGTCCGGTAGGAAAGAGACTGTTCCTCGCTGAATGGTAAGGGGGCGCACAGGGGCTGCAAACATTTCCTGCAAAGGAATAGATATGGCACAAGTTCTGCCTGGAGGCTCAAGGAATTCTGTCAAAGATTCTGTCTTTGCCTAAACTTTGCCTAGCAGATGGCGTGGCTGCCTGAGTCGCTCGGCCCTCGGACACAACCCAGACGCAGCAAACCACGGAACGCGCCCACCGCCTCAAGCCACACACCAGCCGGGGTCGGGGCGTCCGCACGAGCCTCTGTGCACCAGCATCGGGCTATGCACCTGCTCATCAACCCGAACCCCGGGGCGGAACCCCATTCGACGGTCCACCCCGACCCCAACTTCACTAGCCCCACGTGGAGCCCGAGCCCGACCCAGGCACGCGGTGGCCGTCAGGTCCGCCCGGGCACGCGGTGGCCGTCAGACCCTCACAGGGCGATCCGCGGACACCCCGCCACCAGACGTGGGGGCCGGGCCGCCGGGGTCTTCTGACCCTTAGTCGTTTTCACCGACCCCCCTCCCAGGCTTTCCCAACCCCGCCAGTCATTGAAACCTACGGACGACAGGCGCCCAGTGACAAACCTGCAGGGGAAACAGAACAAAACAAAGCCACAGAAAACTGCCCGGGCCAAGAGCAGACGCCGACCTGATCGTCTGCAGCCCCAGGAGCGACGCAGCAGAACCCTTCCGCGACACGCTGCCGCCTGCGAGCGTCGCTCGCGTGTCGTCAGCCGACGGTGGCCGGAGAGGCTCAAGGCAACTGAGAAACGCGCAAACCTGTTCCCGCCGGGCGTCGGGAGGCCCCGCGCATGCGCCCGCCCGCGAGTCTGCGCCGTGCGTCGTGGGCCGTGGAGGCGGCCATGTTGGCACGGGCGCGCCGCGCGCCAGCGGCTGGGCTGGGGGCCCGGAGCCCGGGGTGGCGGGAAGGACGAGACGCCAGTGGATTCCTCTGATGTCCTAGAACTTCCCTCTGGCGGAAAATAAGCAGCGTCTCACAGACTCGAGCTTCACGAGGTAAATACGGGAGGCTGGGCAGGCCGGCGACTGCGGCGCTGGTAATCCGCTTCGTATTGGTGTGCGGAGGCCGAGGGAACGGGAGCGAGCAGCTGTATGTGCCCGCAGCGCTGCAGTAGCCGACAGACCACTGGACCCCAAGGGGGCAAGAAAAAGAAAAGCCCCGGCCCGGCCCGGCGGGGCCCTGCGTCCCACCAGCAGGGGGCGTCCCGGAGACGGTGCGAGCGCCGCAAAGTGCCCTGTGCCTTCAGTTCGTGGACGCTGGAGCTCTTGACCGTCAGTTTGGGGGTGACGCCACCCGCTGGCAGGGAATTGCCCCTTCCCCTTAGGATTGGAGAGCGGGTCTTAGGCTGTCCGAGCGACCCTGAAGCCGGGCCCAGCGCCGGCCTCAGACACCGGCTGGAGGTTTTGTGCACTTGCTGTGGACGTGGGATGACGTAATGTTCGCAGGTTCGGGGAGGGGTCGACTCTGGTTTCTGTGTGACGTTCGCCAGGCATGGAGGAGGCCCAGCCGGGCAGGTCTGCCTTCCCTACTTCTTTGGAAAGTCCTTCTGGAGACCTGGGGCGTTGCAGAGCGCCTCAGTCCAGGGGCACACAGTCCTCGGAAGGAACTCGGGTGCGGGGGAGACCCTTGCCTTGCCTGTGGCCGCTTCTCCATGCACACCAGCGGTGCCTGTGTTGTTTAAGGTTTGAAGCTGCCGATGGGGCCTTGTGGCCACTGTACAGCAACAGAGCACGAGCTCTTGGTTAGAGAGAAGGCGAACGCGTGCGCACGGAAACACTCCGGAGAAACGGCTTGCAGGAAGTGTTTTGGGTTTGTTTTGTTTTAAGATTTGTTTATTTATGCACACAGAACTGGGGTGCAGGTCAGAGGTGCAGGGGACGTGAGAGGATCCACCTGAGACAGCGGGGAGCAGAACAGGCCGCCTGATGACTACACTGCCAGGGGAAGCAGCAGGAGACAGGAGCGGTGTGCTGCCCATGTGGGTCAGCTCTGGGGCAGGAGATTGAACTCGTGCTGAAGAGGCTACAGCTAGCCTCCTAGTGCTGGGCTTTAACCTGTTGTGCCACCAGAGAGGGCCCAGAAGTGGTTATTAAGGACAGAAAAATTTGGGAGAAACTGGATACACTAGGAAGCTGGCTGTCATTTTGATGGAAACCGAGGCTGGGAGTTTCCCCTGGGCTTCAGGGTTAGGGGAGCATCTAAAAGACCAGTAAAAGTCTGGAGTCAAAGGCACAACCAGATCAAGAAACCCATATGAAAGTAGTTCTTCCGTAACATCCGATTAACTTTCCTCCCTTACAATCTGATGTTTCTTCACAGAACTTACCAGGCAGATATTCTATTATGTGATTACCTCAGTCTCCTTCACCTCCCTGTGGAGCCCCTCTAAGGAGACACTCAGGGACTGAGTCACTCAGCATGGACCTGGGAGTTGAGTTCTGCCCGAGGCTACACAGCCGTGTCTGTGTCTTTTGCTGTGAAGCAGGAATCACCATCTTTATTATTATTTCAAGGGAAAAACTCTGGGGAGAGGAGTTTGTTGCCAGGTGGCCTACCAAAAAGGATTGGTAGAGGAAGTGAGGGCCAAAAGGAAGTAGCAGAAGGAAATGTGCCATCAGGGATGAAGCAAAGGAACACAGTGGGCTGTTGTCCATTTGAGTCATTAAAGTATGTTTTCATTTTTGCATAGAACTGGGGTCGAGGCCAGAGGTTCAGGGGCTGAGAGGATGCACCAGAGAGAATGGGGAGAACAGCAGGATGTACTGAAATCCACTGCTGAGGGGAGCAGGAGACAGGAGAGGTCTGCTGCACCCTGTGGTCACTCCCTGGCTGGGAACTGAACGTAGGTCATGGAGGCAATAGCACTGAAACTCAACCCTTAGGCCGCCAGAGAGGCCCAAAAGTATGTTTGAGGGTTGAAAGCAAAAATAACCATTTACCCGATAGGGTTCTCAGTGTTGAACGGCGCTTGCAGTTGTGAAATCAAGCCCATCTGTGACAGGAGGACTAAAACCAAATTGGACAATTCCAAAAGCTGGAAGGACTGGAGAAGACGGGGTGACCCACTGCTGATGGGAATGTCAGTGTTTCCAGGCTTCTTGGCAAGGTTGGTGCGATTTGATCAAGTTAAACCCCCAACCTAACATACAACACCCGGGTATTCCCAAGAAACCAACTGTTCCCACACAACTGGGTCCACATGTTTCCCAGCATTTTTATTCATAATGGTGAAACACTGACAATAACTCAGATGCCCCTGAAGAGTGAAGGAAAAGAGAATATTATGTAGTAACGAAGGGGAGCTACTTACATATCCAAGAGACTAGATAGATCTTTTTTATTTTTTAAAAGATTCAATATGTATACAAGAACTGCATTACAGGCCAGAAGTGCAGGAGTCGAGGGGCAGTGAGAGAATTTACCAGACAAAGTGGGGAACAGAACAGGCCGATCTACCGAAATAACATTGCTGAGGGGAGCAGCAGGCAGGTCAGGAGAGGTTTGCCTCACCACATGGCTCCCTGGCTGGGAATCGAACTGGTGCTGCAATGGCTGCAGATAGTTGCACAGTACTGTGCTTCAACCCATTGCACCACTAGGGAGGGCCCGAGACTGGACTGATCTTGAGGACAATTGGCTGCATGGGATAAAAGCCTAGGGCCAAGATTACAGATGTGATTTTACCTCAGTGACATTTTTTTAAAGATTTATTTTTGCATACAGAACTGAGGTACAAGCCAGAGGTGCAGGAGTGGTGAGAGGATTCACCAGACAGAGCGGGGAGCAAAACAGGCAGATGGGTGAAGTACACTGCTGAGGGGAGCAGCAGGCAAGACAGGAGAGGTCTGCTGCACCCTGTGGTCACCTCCCTGGCTGGGGATCAAACGTGCGGAACAGCTGCAGCGAGCTTCGTAATGCTGCGCTTTAACCCACTGTGCCACCAGGGAGGGCCCCTCAGTGACAATCTTCAGATGACAAGTCAGAGTGAAAGTGGAGTGACAGTGGTTGCCAGGGTGAGGGGTGCTAGAAGGGGGTAAACAGGCTATTGCTCTATGTTAGTGCAATGATTCCGCATCCTAGTTGGGGTGAGCCTGACAGAAACCATCTGTGATAAAATCTCTCAGAACTCTACCAACAAAACACAAATTAACACAAACAGAAACAAGTAAGATGCAAAAAGGTCTGTAGTTTAATAGTGCCAAGGCCATTTTATTGGTTTTGATGGTACATTCTAGTTATGTAAGACATTACCACTGAAGCCGAGAAATGGTACTCAGGTACTCTGTATATTTTATAATTTGAGCCAAAGATTATTTTTAAAAAATTGGTAGACCAAAAACACTGATTCAAAAAAACACCTGCACCCCCATGTTTATTGCTGCTTTATTTACAATTGGAAAGACATGGAAACAGCCCAAATGCCCACAAGTAGATGACTGGATTAAAAAGATGTGGTACATTTACACAATGGAATATTACTCAACAATCAAAAAGACAAACACGCCTTTTGCAGCGACATGGATGGAGCTGGAAGGGATCATGCTTAGAGAAATAGCCAGAAAGAAAAGGAAAAATACCATATGGTTTCACCCATGTAGCAGGAGTATAAAGGACCAACCGGGGAGAAAATAGTAATAATAATATACAGAGAAATGTTACAGAGGTGGAATTGGGAGTGGGATCAAAAATGGGGACTGCACTGGACTGTAGTGACGGCACACGGGTGATTTGGTGATGGGAAGCCCACGGGGTTTACAATTGAGGTGGGAAAAGGCACAACATGATGTAAAAATAAGCTATTATAGGCCCTCCCTGGTGGCGCAGTGGGTTAAAGCACAGCACTAAGAAGCTAAAGCCACTTCCGCATGAGTTCGATTCCCGCCTGCCCCGGAGGTGACCACATGGCGTGGCAGACCTCTCCTGACCCGCCCGCTGCTCCCCTCAGCAGTGTACTTCGTCGATCTGCCTGTTCTGCTCCCCACTCTGTCTCTAGTGAAGCCTCTCGCCACCCCTGAGCCTCTGGCCTGTACCCCAGTTCTGTATGTACAAATAAATAAATCTTAAAAAAAAAATAAGCTATTATATTATTAAGAAGTAATAATAATAAAATCACCGAATAGAAAAAATCATATTTAAGGTGTTTTTGGGAATTACTTAATGCTTCTTATAAACCCCCCATGTGTTGGGTTGTTGATGCATATACTCCCGTTTCTGTGAAGAGAATAACCCCCATTTAGCAGCTCCCTGCCCACCTGACGTGCAGGTGCCTCTTTTCCTTTCTCCTTTCCCTAATAAAGCTGTCCTTTCGAAATGTGGAAAAAGAGAGAGGTAATAGCCCATTTTTAAATGACCAAATCAACGAGCATGTTTCAAAGTATCCTGTTCCAGAATAGCTCTCAGGTACAGTTTAGATTTGTGATGGAAAACTCAAGTGTACGACATTTCCATGACAACCTGGCATAAATTTGGATATTTTGCTGGTTACCCGATTCACGGTGCTCTTAAGTTTTGTTTCAGTGTGGGTTTATGACAAATGATGAAGCAGAATTATGCAGTCCTGCTATTCTCCTGAAAATAGAGAACTGTGGAAGAAGTTTCATTTCTAAGCAAGGTTTTCCCACAGCCATTCTATTGCTAGTGTGTCTGAGCTCACTGTTTGTATAATTACTGGGATCCCCAGGAGAGGGGTTCTCAACTCAGCCATTCTAGTCTTTCACTTCTAAGATTTATCTCAGTAGGTGCTTTTCAGACATAACGAGAAATGTTTCATTGAGACTTTCTATATTGAATGTGTCAAACTTTCTCCTGTTCATTTTGGTGTAGGATGTGAGGGCAACCCATTGATTACCCAAGGCATTCCCAGATCCTCTGCACTGTTTAAATTATTAAAACCCAGTTGCAGACTCATCTACATGGACTCTGTTCAAGTGTGCTAAAAGCACACAGATGTTCAATGAGTTCTCTAGCCATCAATATGTGTCCCCTGCATGAGTTCACTTGTATGTAATGAGTTCCCTGCCAAGAATTATGTACCTTGATTTCCACATTTTTCTTCTGGTCATTTATAATAAGGATAGACAGATGAAAGGCTACCCTCAATCACTGAATCCACGGGTGTCTCTCTTTTATAAGTTCTGTGATGTATAGTTAGTGCTGATTTCATGTTGAGCAGTATTCTCACACTGACTGCATATGTAGTTTGTCCGCTGGACAAATCCCCCGGTGGGTAATGAGACTGATAATACAGATGTATGATTTTCATCCTTAGGACATATAAAGAAGTCTATCCCACATGAAATCTCTGTCATTATACGAGACATATTTTCTTCCTGAAGGTATGATTTTGTTCATTGCATGATTAGGGTTTGTTTCATTATGAGTTCTCTGATGTGCAATGAGATTTCTCTTAGAGGAGAAGCCCTTTCCACACTCACTGCATACAATAGGTTTCTCTCCTGTATGAGTTCACTGATGAACAGTTAGATGGCTTTTCACAGAGAAGCCTTTTACTGCATTCATCACATGTATGTGGTTTTTCTCCAGTGTGAATTTGCTGATGTAAAACAAGGTCGGTTTCCATGGCAAAGGCTTTTCCACATTCACTGCATAGATAGGATTTTTCTCCTACATGAATCTGCTGATGTATGACAAGATAGCATTTCATGGTGAAGCCTTTCCCACATTCACTGCACAGAAAGGGTTTCTCTCTAGTATGAGTTTGCTGATGTACACAAGATTGCTCTTAAAGGTAAAACCTTTGCTACATTTATTGCACATATAGGGTTTTTCTCCAGTATGAGTTTGCTGATGTAACATCAGTGCACTATTCACAATGAAACCTTTCCCACATACACTGCATCTGTATGGCTTCTCTCCAGTATGTGTTCACTGATGTACAACTAGCTGACTCTTCAAGGGGAAGCCTTTCCCACATTCACTGCAGTTGTAGGGTTTCTCTCCAGTATGAGTTCGCTGGTGTACGATAAGCATACTCTTTCCAGTGAAGCATTTTCCACATTTACCACATATGTGGGATTTCTCTGATGTACAATGAGATTACTTTTTCTGGGGAAACCTTTTCCACACTTACTGCATACATAGGGTCTCTTTCCAGTATGCATTCGCTGGTGTTCAATCAGATGAATCTTCATATTGAAACCTTTTCCACATTCGTTGCATATATATGGTTTCTCTCCTGTATGAATTCTTCGATGTATGATGACATATTGCTTTGTGGTGAAGCCTTTTCCACATTTGCTGCAGGTGTAGGATTTCTCTCCTGTATGAGTTTGCTGATGTATGATGAGCATGTTCTTTCCAGTGAAGCCTTTCCCACATGCACTGCATACAAAGTGCTTCTCTTCGGTGTGATTTCGCTGATGTACAATGAGATTACTTTTCCTGGGGAAACCTTTCTCACATTCCCTGCATACATAGGGTTTCTCTCCAGTATGAATATGCTGTTGTTTAATCAGATGACACTTCACAGTGAAGACTTTTCCACAACCAGGAAATATAAGGGCCTTCTCTCTTGTATGAATTCTCTGATGTTCATTGAGCCTGGCCTTTCTGGAAAACACAAAAGCTGCATCCATAAAGTTTCTCTGCCTTATGAACTCTGATGATTAGTGAGCTGCGACATCTTACCAAAGCCTTTTCCACATTCACTGCATACATGGGTTTTCTTTATTTCATGTGCTTTCTAATGCTTAATGACTTGGAACTGATTGCTAATGAGTTTTACACTCACAGAGAATTCAACTGTAGGATGAAATCCTTCATGCTGACCATATGGAAATAATTTCCTATCTCCATTAAATTTACTAAGAGTTTTTACTTTCACAGCTTTTGCTCTGGTTGACTAAATTTGAGTTAGATTTCAAAGTTTTTATATATAACTCAAACATACCATTTTTCCTGACAGGAAAATGACTTTTACTTCGAAGACTAGTATTTCTAAATGCACTATGTCCATGGTATTGTTTCGTATCTCTTAGCATTCTCTGATTTTCCAAGTGACCCTTCAGGTGATGATCAGTGTTGCCAGTTTCTAGGAAAGGAGAGCATAATGAATTCACAAACTTTTTTTGGATTTAAGCTGTTCAAAATATTTCTTGATATTTTAAAAATATGGAATTATTTTCAGTGTTTAGTAATAACCCTATGTATAACAGTACAAAAGAAATGCCAGGTATAAACATTTCTGATTTCTTACACATTGATAGAAGCACAGTAACATCACCAAAGAAAAAAGAGGAAGAAGGTATTGTATTCATATGTTTAGGCAGTTGACGATCTGTGTAACATGACTACTTTCTAAATAGGAGCTCGCAAAACATGCAGAGAGTAAAATAGAAGTCATTGTTAGCAGTAAATGGAGGGGTTTAGTGGACTGCTATTCCACAGCATGTAGAAAGATACCAGACCAAAAGTAGAAACAGATCCAAACTGATGAGGATTTAATTTGCTCTCCAAAACTGCTGAATGGCTCCCATGTATGAGGCCCTATGCTAATGTTTAGAATATATAAAACAAACCTTATTTTCACTGAGTTTTTAATCATGTTAGGATAAACTGGATAAAAAGGCAAATATTAAGGTAGCTGGAGTGTGTTCAGTGCGGCCTGAAGGAACAGAGGAGAATGCTGGACAGCAGAGGGAACCAGGATATGTTTGTATAAAGAAATCACAAAGTCAAACGGTGGATTCACTGAGAAGATTGGTTAATAAAAAATGGTTAATAAAAAAGTTAAGAATTACTTAACAGGCCCTCCCTGGTGGCACAGTGGGTTTAAAGCACAGCACTGAGAATCTAAAGCCGCATGAGTTTGATTCCCGCCTGCCCTGGAGGTGACCACATGGCGTGGCAGACCTCTCCTGACCCGCCCGCTGCTCCCCTTAGCAGTGGACTTCATCCATCTGCCTGTTCTGTCCCCCACTCTGTCTCTGATGAAGCCTCTCACCGCCCCTGAGCCTCTGGCCTGTACCCCAGTATGCACAAATAAATAAAACTTTTTAAAAAAAAAAAAAAGAATTACTTAACAATATGACCCAAGCCATTGGGTGGGTACTAAAGCTAGGACTATAGAAATTAGCCAAAATTCTGGAGAGAGTAGAGATTAAAGACTAAAGATAAGCCATTGGTCAACATGTGATTGAACTCTAGTAAAAACTCTGCCGCCCATTATTACACCGACCCTGCCCGCTCACCTCCAAAATGAAAAAACAACGCAACAACGCCCACCTCGCCCTGCCTTGGCGACCCGCAGGACCACTGAGCGGAACTCCTTGCATCATTTCCCTACCCACGACTACACCCCACCAGACTTTCCCCCTGAAGACGCAGCGATCTTTTCAGGGCCTTTCTCCCTGAAAGTCTGTCTCCCGGGATGCTCACCTTGCTGCAAATCCGACGAAGGTCAGCGGTGTTTCGGCCGCCGTTTCTATGGACACCGAGGACTTCCGGCTCTTCCTTATGGCGTTATAGTCTGCGCCTCTGCCGCTTCCGTCGCCCAGGGGGCCGCCATCTTGGGGCGTCGTGATGTCTGAAAGGCCAGAGGGCCATTCTAGGAGCCGCTAACCCTGAGAGCCGCTGAAACGGCCTAGCTGGAAGGGTAATTAAAGCGCACCACGATCATCATGCCTCGCTGTCCATCCGAGGCTGTGTAAACTCAGGCCATCCTGTTCATAAAGTGAGCGGGACAGGCACTGCCATCTTGGAGGAGGTTTGACCTCCGTACGGCGGTGGCACCAACAGCCTGGGGCGCTCGGCTGAGGACTGCCAGGTTGAAGCGCGTTTGGAGAAACCAAGATTTGGAAAAGTGGAATGGTGTGGGGGACAGCGGGGGACAGCGATCCCCCAAACATGTGGGTCCTGTTACCATGGGTGTGTGACAGGGTGGTCCCTAGGAAAAGGGGAAGTTCAGGTGTCCTCCCCCCCAGGAGGGTGGAGCTGAGCAGAGAAAAGTAGGGAAGCTGGATGGGGAATAAGGAGACCTGAGGAAGCCACATGGAGCGGCAAGCATGTGATGAAGAAACCGGGCTTGTCCCTGCCCCTGGACTGGTTAAGGCAGATGTGGGTGAGATACCGTAGAGCAGGCGGGTTTGGGGCTTCAGGAGTGCCCCTCTCTCCCTGACCTATAACAGATTTGGTGTCCTGTAACAGGTGCTCATCTGATGGCTGTCACGAAGCATGCTTGTTTTGAAAGGCACCCCGGCTTTTAAGTATCAGCAGCTGATTCCTCCCTTCATTTGCATCGTCTGGTATTCCAAAACGCGTCATCGATGCCCGGCTGGTGGGCCTCTGCAGGGTTTCGGAATTTGTGAATAGAACTTCTGTGAAAATATACGTGCAAAAAACTAGATGGCATTAAAGAAGTGGGTTTCCCATTACCCTGTGCTTCCTCATTACCTCGCTGCCAGTGTCCACTTCTAGCCCCGATTTTATTAAAGTTCCTTTCCATTAAATGTCTTATACGTTTTGTCTTAATACGGTAGATGACAGGACTTAATTAGAGCAGGCAGGTTTGGGGCTTGTGGGGTGTCCTTCTCCTTGTCCTGTAACAATACCATAAATATATTTTGTTCTTCATCTGGGTTCCAGACCAGAGCTTTAAAACCCTTATCATTTCTTAGGGATCTGTCTTCCCAACTTCTAAAATAACTGGGTTGATAGAGATCAGAGGAATATAGTTTATTAGTCATAGCCAGTCCCTTTCTACCATGAGGTATCTGGATTATAGTAGCACAGGGGTTCAGAGATCTACCTGAGGTGAGGAGAGGCCAGTGAGAGAGGACCTGAAGTTCCAGACCGCATCGCCCATCCTTAATCCTGCCCTGGCCCCATGCCCACTGGTCCGTGTCCTGTCTGGTCCCAATGCATGTGTTTCTGAATGGTGACTGTTATAACAAGGCTGGTAATGTAGTGAGTAAGCTGTTTCTCCAAGTTCTAGGAGCTAATCGAGCAAGGTAGGCCGGGGGAGCCCAGATATCGTGGTGGGTGGGCTCACACCACTTGCCTAGCTCGGCAGTTGCAGGAAGGAAGCTCAGGCTGGGGCTCGAACACGTGAGCTTATTTATAATGGAGAGTGCAGTTGGGGGAGAGGCAGGAGTTAGAAGCAGGACCGGGGCTGTAGCAGTGGTTCCAAGGTCTCAGCAAAGTGGCACCACAGCAGACAGCAGGGGCAATATGAAGGCAAGATGGCCAGGGATGGCCAGATGAAGTGGCATAGGGCCAGTCGGAGGGGCCAGAGTTACAGCGAGGCTGGCGTAGGCCAGCCAGTCTTCTAGGGACACCTCGCGCAGGCCAGAGTGCGTCTCAGCAACGGCGGGTGTCCGAGGCAGGCCTCAGTGCCACAGCCCTCGCCTACAAACTGGGTAGGGTCTGGCTAAAGTATGCACGAGGGTCCCCGCCTTTTGAACCTGATTGGGTCTTTTCGTTGATTGGCACCTTGGAGCGCGAATCATCTTGGGACGCTTATGAGCCTTCATTTGTGCAACTGGGAAACCTACCAGGTTTGGGGCGGCTGGGGAGCTGGAGGAGAGAACTGGTGGTCCCCATCCTGAAGGAGCTCGGTGACCCTGTGAGCCGGCCCCCTGCTCCCTGTGTCCAGGTCGGAGCTGGGGCAGCCCGCAGGCTTCGCAGTCTCGTTTTTCTTTTTCCCTCCTCCCGAGTCTCTCCGTGTCTGCCTTGCTTCCTTGTCTCGGCTTTCCCTGTCGCCCTTCCTGTTATCCATGTGGCGGCCTAATATCGGGGTGAGGCTGGAGGTGCAGGGGTGAAGGAATTCACTGAAGACAGCGGGGAACAGAATAGGCAGCTTTACTGAGACAGACTGCAGGGGAGCAGGGGGGGAGGACCCCCTCGGCAGGACTTGGGAGCTGGCCTGCAACTGAGTGTGCACCCGCAGCACCCCAGGAGCTGCGTGGGCAGGGCCAGCAGGGCAGGTGCTGGGCACTTCACGCCCCTCGCCAGTGCCCGCTCGGGCGCAGGCTGCTGGCAGGGCCGGGCAGCGCGGGGCGCCGTGGTTACTCTCCATGCAGCCCTGTGCGGCGGCCTCTGCGTCGGGCGGGGAGGAGCGCGGGCCCGGGGCCACGCGTGGAGGGCCCCCAGCTGCAGGCAGTAGAGCAGCCGGGGATGGCCGGCACCTGAGCTGGGTGGGCAATGGCCCAGTCAGACTTGGAGGCGGGGGACCCTGAAAGAGGAGCTCAGGCAGGGCAGGAGCCAGGTTGGGGCTCGCCCTCACTCTGCCTGACCTGGAAGAAAGCAGCAGGGCCCAGCCGAGCCCCGGAGAAGCGAGCCCGGGCGGCGCCAGAGTCTGCAGGTGTGTCGGCGGCCTGAAGAGCTGCTCACCGCCGCCTGCGCTGCTGCCTCCAGCGTCCGCGCTGACCTTCCGGCCTCCAGGCAGCCTGCTGCAGGCCAGCGGCCTGACTGGTGAGCACCTCCGGCCACCTCCGGGGTTGGATCCTGGCCGCTGTCTGCCCAGGCCTCGGCGGGTGGCTCCAGCTTGGCCGAGTGGCCATTTCTGGGGCTCCCGGACCAGGCACTGGGTGGGCAGAGCTGGCCACCGCCGGTGGCCTCAGTAACTGCTCCCCTGCTTGTCAGTGAACCCCGTTGTTGCACCCTGAGCCCCAGTGGCCTTGCGTTTGTGGCGGGCTGGCCTCAGTGACCGGCCCCCACTGGGCACTGTCCTTTGACCCGCTACAGCCCCTCCCCATAGCCCTGTGTCCGTAACGCGGAGCGGAACGGCCCATCTCAGCGCAATAAGCTATTTCGGGGAGAACCTGGGCCAACGTCCGGGTGCCACCTGCAGGGAGACCGGCATAGCCCTGTGTGCCCCCAATGCAGAGGGCACCCAGGGAGAGTGAAATCTGGGGAGCTGGGTGAGGTGCCCAATTGTGATGGCTTGTGAAGCTGGGTGGGACGGGGGAGGGGGGGGTGCCCTGGGGGCGACTGGAGGAGGCCGGCTCCCTGCAGGCAGTGGCAGGGCCCGGATGGACGAAGCCTGCCCCCTGCTGGTGGCCACTGAGGGCGTTAGTCAAGGCCTGCCGGCTGTGGGCAGCTCGGAGTCTGGCTGGCAGGATTGGGGGTGGCCAGAGCGGGACTTCCTAGAATGAGATGCCCTGAAAATGGGGAGGCACAGTGAGGCCCCAGGCACCCTCTGGAGTCCTCGCGTGAGTGGGGTGGTGGGTGGGTGTAGAGCGAGGTGACCGCCCTCAGGACCCACAGTTGGGAAGCGGAGGTTTGAGCTGATGCCCTGGAGAAACGGGGTCGTAGACGCCCCCAGGGAGAAGTAGGGCGGGGGGAGCCTGCGGGGCCTTGCGTCTCCCAAGCAGGCGTGACACGCCGTGGTTTGGACTCGCTGTGCGTGAACCCCGAGAGTTGGGTCCAACCTGAGAAAGCCCGGTTGTCCGGTGGCTGGCTCCTCACCCCGGCGCCCGGGACACAGCCAGCGGGGTGCTTAGACCCCCTAGCCCCCGGGGGGGCCCTGCCAAGAGCCGGGTAAGTGGAGCATCAGCGTTGCTGGTCACCGCCAGCCACGGGCCATGTGCGCGCAGGAGAGGGGCGGGGCATGAGGGCCCTGCGCCCCGGGCCTTCCTCAGGGGTCTCGGAGTTTTGGCGTCTGAGCGTAATTTACTCACCTGCTTGGGGGAGAGAGAGAGAGTGAAGGTGGAGGGCGGGGACTCTGGAGGTGCCGGTGGGGTCACCCCTGCTAGGGGCGCGTGGAGTCTTCTCCACCGTGTGGCCAGGCCTGTGCCCCTGCTGTTTTGGGGGCGGTGGATGTTGTCATTCTGTCAGGGCAGATTGAGGGGCCCTTGACCCGAGGTGAGTGAGAGTTCACGGGGTGAACCTCCCGGAGCCCCGCTGCTGGCGGAGACCTGCCCAGGACGGCGGGTCCTCCCCGGCCTAGTAAGGCGCGGTCTGATGAGTCGGGGTGTGCACAGGCTTCTGGAGAGGGCTCAGCCCCTCCTTTCCCTTCGGGTGTTCCTGGGGAGGCCGTGGGGGTCGGGTTACTTGAGGGGTGTTCAGGTGCTGAGCCAGGAGTCTGGCCGCCAGAGTGGCGCTGCGGTCACCCGGGCTGTGTGGCCGTTGTCCCGTCCCCTGCAGTGGGACCGCGCCTCGCGAGGGCGGGGCCATAGCACTGAATCCCTCAGCCCGCGGGGGTCCTGGCCAGCCTCTGTCCCGCGGTGGCCGCGCGGGCGTGGACACTCCGCTAGGGGTGAGCTGTTGTCTGCTGGGACGAAGCCCCTTTCCAGCCCCAGCGCTCTGGTGAGGGCAGCGAGTACTGAGCAAACGTGGTGCCCCCGGGGTTCAGCCTCCGCAGTCAGGCTCGTTAGGGCACCACCTGACTTTGGGGCGCACCCCCTATGCTGCCCCAAGCAGGTGGGTCAGCGCCCACCCCGCCAGCGGCTCCTCTGGACGGCTGGCGCAGTCCTCCCGGCCGCCAGGCGGGGGCGCTAGAGTCGCCGTGGCCGGGCCAGGCGCAGGGGCAGGGCGGAGGCTGGGCGGGTCTTGCTCCAGCATGGGGGCGGGTATCTCACAAGTCTCCACCAACGCCTTGGTCCCCAGAACCTCCCTGACGTGGGGGGACCAGCAGCGTCAGGAGTTGCCCGGTGAGCTTAGAGGATGCCTCAAGCAGGCAGACTCCTGCTGCCGGGCCCCGCAGGCCAGGGGCGGCCTGACCGCCTGTCTGGGTGTTAGAGAAAGAGGCCTCTGCCTGTTTGGACGGCCCCTGCATCCGCGTTAAAACCCCCACTGCAGTCCCTCGCCGCCGTGGACATGCAGTGTGGACACTCCTGTGGTTGGGCTGGCGGCGTGAGGCCTGTGGGTTCCGTGTCCACTCCCTGGCTTCCTCCTCCCACCCCTTCGGCCACAGGGCTCTGGATGAGTCCGCATCCAGGAATCCCAATACGGTCTGGGCGCAGCTGCAGGTGTGTGTGAGGTGGGGCGAGGATGAGAGGATTCACCGGGAGGAGTGGGGGCAGAGCAGGCAGGTGTGCTAAAGGACACTGCTGAGGGGAGCAGCGGGGAGACAGGGAGGTCACTCCTTGGCAGGGGGTTGAACTCAGGCAGCAGGGGTGAGAGGACGGAGACTTGACCGCCAGGCCACCAGGGAGGCCCCTGTTTTTCAGGTTTTTTTTTAAGATTTAGTTATGCAAACAGAGCTGAGGTACAGACCAGGGTGCAGGAGCCGTGAGAGGCTCCACCAGAGACAGAGCGGGAGCAGGACAGGCCGAACAACGAAGCACACAGCTGAGAGGGGGCCGGGGCGGGTCAGGAGAGGTCTGCCCGCCCTGGGGGTCAGCTCAGGGCCAGGGATTGAGCGCCCACTGGATGCTGCGCTCCACCCCCACCCCCCCGCCTTTATTTTATTCTTAACACATCTTTTTAGAGGCGAGAGGATCCATACAACTGTAGGAATGCCCACAGAGATGCCGGGCCACCTGTTTCCCGAGGGGGAGCTCCAGGTGGGCAAGAAAGATGCAAGGAACCTTTATGTAGTATTTTAGAATTTTATATTAAAAAAAAAAAAAGCCACATAAGCCCGCAGGTTCATGACTGTTACAGTCGGGGCTTGGAGTCAAGGTCACGCTGTAAAAAAAGGCAAAAGGAAGATCTAAGGAAGCCACAGCAGCGGGAACAGGCCCGACCTGCTCTGCTCAGGGTCCCCGAAAGCTGCCCCAAAGGGCAGCGCGTCTCGGTCTTCAGAAGGGCGCTCGGCTCGTGGCAGACGCTTGCAAATGAGCTGTGTGAGACCCTCGAATGTCTGATGTGGGGGAGCCCTGCAGTGACCACCCAGGACTCGTGGGCCGCGCACGTGCGTGTCGCTGGAACGCCACGGTTTGGGGGCGCAGCTGTCCTTCGAGGTGGTATTAAAACTGATGCGGTGCGGGAGGGGGTTCGGGGCCGTGGGAGCACCTGCGTACCTGGAGTTAGGGCAGGGGGTGGCGCCTTTTCCCTCAGAGGCCCAGCTGTCCGAACGGCGTGAGCCCCTCTAATCCCACACGCCGGGGCAGGGGCCCGCGGGCGGCTCGCTGATGACTTACGTCTGAACTCACCTCAAGCGGCCGGCGAGCGCGGGTGTTGGGGGTGTTGGGCCGTCTCTGGAGCTCTTGGCGCCTGCTGATCTAATAAAGGTGCTTATTAATGATTCCGCCCGTCCTTTGCGGTGTTTTGCTCCCTGGGCACGTGGCAGGCAAAGAACCCAGAATATCCTGGGCCAGAGAGAGGGGTTCCTCCGGCCACCAGCCTGCTGTCACCCTGAAGCTGCCCAGAAGACCCCACCCACCACCATCTCCTTGGTGTCCAAAGACACTTAGAACCCCAAGTATGCTGGGGGCCGTGAGTCAGGCCAGACTCCTGCACCCCACACCCTAGTCAGGCACCTGGGGGCGCTGGTTTTTGAACTAATACTTAATGCAGCACTGAATTCGCTGGGTATGAAAGGAACGTTACAGATGTGGGTCAGCTCCATCACAGACGCGTGTACACATCCAAGCACGCAAGGGTGTGCGCAGACTGGAACTGAGAAGCTGACGCCCCTCCTGGCGCCTGTCCTTGGCTGGGCTCACAGGCGTGTTCTCCTCGGGCCTGGACAGGAGGGGGGCCTGGCCTGGACCCCACCTCGGAAGCAGGGTACACAAGCTTTTTCTGTACTTTCTTTTCGGCTCTGGGGGTCCCCATGTTGCCTCAGTTCTGCCGGTGTAGTTGGGGTGCTCTCATAGACGGTGGGCAGATGAGAGCGAGCGGCTGTGTTCCCGCCGAAGTATTTTCAAACCCTGGGCAGGTGGCACAGGGCCCGTAGCTTGCCCCCAGCTCTGTGCTGCCAGTTTATTCCCAGATTTCCCAAGTGC
Organism: Condylura cristata; assembly: GCF_000260355.1. NCBI lineage: Eukaryota > Metazoa > Chordata > Mammalia > Eulipotyphla > Talpidae > Condylura > Condylura cristata. The sequence continues at coordinate 5,962,734 of NW_004567142.1, read as the reverse complement.
ACAGGCCAATAAATACCTTTCCCTGCCTTACACCAAGCTGAGCCACTGGGCCTGGAAATGGCCCTTACTACTGACAGATCAGGAGGAGAGAAGGACCCCGCTTTAAAGCAAAGCTGCTCAAGTTTTCTGGGCAGAATTGTGAGGGGGAAAGGATGGACGAACTCTACAGATACAGGTTTCGTGGACTCCACCTCCACCCCAGACACTGCACTCCCGTCAGTACCAAAGAGAAGCAGGCTGGGACCCAGGTGGCGCAGCCAGGTTTGGAGATAAAAGCGGACATCGTGGCCCGGGGGTCTCTTGGCCTCGTGGCTCGGGGCTCTCTCTCGGCTCTTCACTGGCTTTCAGCACACGACTGAGGCTGCAGGTCAGGAGAACTGGCAGGACGCATTCATGAACTTATCTCTCTCTCTCTCATTTCCCTTTTTCCTGGTAAATAAACCCATTATAACCTTTGTGTGTGTGCCTGCAGTTGTGTTTATGCTCACCTGAGAACCCCCAGGCAGGCAGCCGGTTGGGTTGCCCTGTGAAGAATCACAGAGGAAACAAACTGCAGGCTCTGTCCTCCTCTCCTCTCCGGCCCAGCAGCTCAGCATGATGCCAGGATCTGCATTCCTAACAAATGGCGCTATGCCCCTGGCCGTGGCCGGGGCAGCTCGGGACTGCGAGCTGGTCTGCATCTGGGGTTCTTGGATCTCTGCGAGCGTCAGCGTCACCAGCAGCGCTGCTGAAAACACTAGTATGACACTCTTGCAGCTAGCAGGGAGCCAGGCTGGCAGGCGGGCGCGGGGCCAGCGCCAGCAAACTAACATTCAATCCCTGATTGTGACACTTCGGAGTGACCTCGGGCAAGTTGCTTAATCTCCCTGAGCCTCGTCTCTGAACCTGTAAAACTGGAGGCCGGACCACCTGGAGGCCGGTTGCTGCTACGCAGCCCCAGAATTTGTGAATCAGTCCGGGCAGGGCCTGGTAGTATGCATTCCACAAGTTCCTGGCGGATGTTGGTGCTGTGGATCCCAGGGGCCCCTGAATGATGAGTCTTGAGGTACCCTCTTTCAGCTCTGCTCCTCCCTAAAGGGGAAGAAGCCTGGGCGCCCAGGGCCCTTCCTTCTTGCTCCTAGGCCACACTCGGTGTGCAGAGTCCCAGGAGTCCCTTCCAGGCAGCCTTAAGCCAGTTTTCAGGGCCTAAGTGGGGTCTGTTCACACAGAGTGGAGGAAGCGAATAGACGAAGTGGATCTTTTGGCTTCAGAGACTGCACATTCCATGAAATCCTTGCGGGCAGTAGGGAGCCAAGGTTGTTAAGGAGGGAGGTCAGGACCAGGGCCCAAAAGTTTCTTTCCTCCAAGAAGCAGGTGCAACCTATTTTGCCCCTGATCAGGTCATCCCTTAATTGATTGCACCTGCTCCTGGAAGCGAAGAACTTTTGGGCCCCTGGTCCTGACCTCCCTCCTTAACAACCTTGGCTGCCTACTGCCCGCAAGATCTCAAGGGATGTGCAGACTCGGAAGCCAATGAGTGGGCCACAGGAAGCAGGGAGGAGCCGGTATCCGCCATAACGGCGCCGGGGACAAACTGCACCCGACACCCTTCATTGGGGTTGTGACTCAGTGGTGATCCCTGATTTATTGGCAGTAGGTCAGAAGGGCAATATTTTGGGGCACCTGAACCCAGTACCCCAAGACAGAGAAGCCAAAAACCATGTGGCCAATTGTACGGATATGTGCATCTCTTCCAAGATGGCCGTACCCAGTGTACCGTAATGGGAGGCCTACGTTCAATGGTTAGTGGAGGCGGCCATCTTTAGGCTTGTAAAGCGTACGGAAAAGGAGGAGCCCAAGTCACGTGGGTCGAGAGACGGGCACGCGCACTGAGGTTCGGGCAGAAAACGTACGAAAACTTTCCCAAGATGGCGGCCCCCACATGAACCTTCTGACATGGCGCCACCATGCTGTCTAAACCACCAGGCAATGGTTGACCCCCTGCAACCTCGGACGCTACCCGGGGCTGAGCTTCACCAGTGATGGGGATCCGCTGGGCTTGAGAGTCTGCAGCGGAACGGTGGAGGGCGGCTGGTGAGGGCAGGCTGCTTCCAGGGTTCCTGGTTTCACATTAGGAGGAGAAATCAGGTTGAGCTGGGTTTGTGGAATTTGGGGGTGCTGTGGGGAGCACACTAGAGGAACAAGCCGGCTGGAAGAGGGTGTGCCCCCAGAGTGGAGGGAGCCGAAGGGCACCCTGATGAGGGCGATTGGGGAGTCCTGGGAGAGGGGTGTTAGTGAGTCAGGGGCACCTGGAGGATTAGATCAGAGTTTGGGTAGAATGACAGCAAGCTTGTGAATGAGGTGTGCTTGAAGGATGTCCGAAATTGGGGTGTCTCTGAACTTGAAAACGTCTTTTGGGGGTAAAATGATAGCTCTGGCTGGGGGGCTGGGAGTTTGGGGTGGGTGGAAGGTGGTGTGGGGGTGTAAGAGGGAAAGGATGCCCTGAAGGAATTGTACAGATGCAGGTTTTGTGGACTTCACCCCGGACAGTGGAACTACAAATCCCATCAACACCAAAGGGAAGTGAGCTGAGACCTGAGGGTGGAGTTAAGCAGCCTGTTTTGGATATAAAAGGGGATGTGGCTCCTGCCTTGTTTATTGTCTCATCACCCACTTTCAGCATGTTATAGGAGTTCCAGGTCAGGGGAACTGATGGCACACATTAATTAACTTATCTCTCTCTCTTTCGCGAGTTTCTCACTTCCCTTTTCCCTTGTAAATAAACCCATTATTAATCTTTTTGTGTGTGTGCCTGCAGTTGAATCTTAAGCCAGGCAAGTGGGCCTCGAAGGAGGTCACTGCTCTCTGGGCTTTTGGGTCTCTTGACTGCTGGCTTCTCGCCGTCTCCCGGGGGTGCCCTTGGAACTCCAGATCAGTGGAACTGGTAAGATGTATTTACCAATTTATCACCATCTCTTTCTCCCTGAAAAACTTCCTTTGTTTCCCTTTGTTTTGTAAATAAACCTTTTATTAACCCTTTTGTGTGTACCTGCAGTTGAGTATTCTTATAAGTCACTTGAAACCCAGGGGTGAGGACCCAAAGGCAACTATTGTGGTTTCTCTGTAACAGTTTGGCACCCAACACGGTTGATCAAGTTACACTGTGGTTGACCAGCACAGATAACATTCCTTGCATCGGTCACCCCAAGCACATCTGGTTGGCAATGAACGTGGCATCTTCTCTTTTTTTTTTTTTATTTGCTTTTTAGGGTGTGTTTTTATTCTGTTCATATTTGGGACCTGTACAGCTGACTTAGCAATTGTCACCCACAGTCCCTGTGCTTACTGCACATGAAGCCTGCCTGCAGAATATGTGTACTGACTCGACATCACTATGTGACTGAGTATGACACAACTGAAATTGTAACTGAACAAGGTGGTTTGATATTTTGGTAAAAAAAAATCTTATCAAAATACTCCCTGGTTTGCTGGTTACAGGAAATGCTATAACGCCTGGAAGATCTAGCGCTCTTGAGTAAAATTTGTCTTCCTTCTCAAAAGAAGTTCCTCCCCATATCAACAATGAGACAAAAAAGTAGCAGTCGGGACGTGGCATACTTAAATGGAAAGCTTGGTACACAAAGTAGTGACGTGTGACACAAGGTCCTTCAGACTGAACTCCAGAGAGGCCATCACCTTTATAAAGAAGATGGTTTTTCTAAACCAGCCAGATAGCCAGGGGTTGAAGATGACCATGTACCCCGTGTACCCAGCCTTTATACCCCCTGGAATCCTCCACATTTTTGAGATGATCAGAAGAGGGAATAACTATTTTTAGCCTCGATCCTGCTTGCTTGCTTCACATGGCTTGTTCCTATGGTCAAATACAGCAGCCTTCTTGCTGTGATGTTGCTGCTGCCGCCGAGTCTCAGCGAGTGTTCTACCATCGTTTAGAGACCACAGTTTCAAATGGCGCCGTTTGGTGTTTCCCAAATAGGCCTGGAAACAGTTATAGGGCAACCCCAAGCAGACACAGGAGGCCTGGGTAGTCTTCATCCGTGGGCCAAAGAACGCAGGACAAGACACACAGAAGAGGGCCGAGGGCCGAGGGCGAGGGCCGAGGGGACCTTCCCAGGCCCAGTCAGGTGCGCGGGACCGGCGCAGCTGGAGTGTGGGAGCAACGGGCCAGCTGGGCCTGAGCGTGCTGCAGCCTTGTTTGACTTTTCCCCTCCGTCTCTGAACCTTCAGGCCCACGTGGGGCGGGTCACGAGGGACTTGAGTTCGCAACGCCTCCTTCTCTTGCCACTGCTGTGTTCGCCCCTTTTGCTAGCCACCAGCAGAAGCGCCGCGCCTTGGCAGGCCCTGGAGGAGACCTGGCCTGTGTCGCTGGGTCCTGCTGGCTGACAAGGAGCTATGGAGAAAAACGGGCCAGGGAGGAATATTCATGAAAGTAACGCGATGGGGAAAATACTTTCTCTGAGCCACTTACAAAGGACCCTGTAAATCTCCTGGGAGGAAAAAGTTTGCATTGAGGTTCAGAATCAAGTTTTCACAATAAAAATGATAGGGAAATGAATCCCGGTGAGTTCAGTGGTCACGAGAAATCAGTTTTCTATCCGGCACGTGAAGCCTCCCACACTCTGGCCCCATACTATGGACGTAATGTGTGTGTGAAGGTGTTTAGCGCGGACACAGACCTTCACAAGCATCCCAGAATTCACACGGACGGGAGCTTTATGTGTGGTGAACGCCCCAGATCCCTCAGGTACGGGCCAGAGATCATAATCCACCAGAGAACTCCACAGGAGAGAGCCGTGAACGTCACAGAGCCTCGGGACACAGGACCCGCTCCCCTCTACCGCAGGACCCGCACGGGAGAGGAGGCCTCTGCTTGCAGGGATGTGGGGGCGCATACGGGGAGAAGATGAGGCTCAGAGGGCATCGCGGGATGCGGGCGAGAAAGAAAATGTTCGGGTGTGTGAAAGGTTTTTGTGCAAGTCAACCCTGCACACCCATCAAGGACTCCCATGGGAGAGAAACTACAAATGGAGAGAATGTGGAAAGGCTTCCTGTGCTAAGTCTCAGCTTGTTCAGCAGATTCATACAGGAGAAAAGTGCGTGGGTGTGTGTGTGTGTGGAATTCTTCCATAAAAACTTGCACCTCAGCCCTCCCTGGTGGCGCAGCGGGTTAAAGCGCAGCACTGAGAAGCTAAAGCCACTTTAGCATAAGTTTGATTCCTGCCAACCTCGGAGGTGATCCACATGGCACCGCAGACCTCTCCTGACCTGCCCGCTGCTCCCCTCATCAGTGGACTTCATCGATCTGCCTGTTCTGCTCCCCACTCTGTCTCTGGTGAAGCCTCTCGCCACCCCTGCGCCTCTGGCCTGTACCCCAGTTCTGTATACACAAATAAATAAATCTTTAAAAACAAAAACAAAAAAACCTCGCACCTCCTAGCACATCGGCATCCCAGGAGTGAAGCCTTACACCTGCAGGGAAAGTGCCAAAGATCCTGTACACACCTCACAGCTCACTGTCCATCAGAGAAATACCGTGCAAAGACCTTCCGTGTGCAGGAAGTGTGGGGGCGCCTTTAATAAAAAAATCACACTTCATAACACATCAGAGAATTCATACAAGAGAAGCCCTGTGAATGCAATGAGTGTGGGCAAGCTTTTACAGATAACTCCCAGCTTATGGTTCCCTGGAGAACTCACACAGGAGCGAGACTGTGTGAGTGAGGGGAAGACTAATGAAAAGGCCTCTCTCATAACACAGAGAATTCACACAGGAGAGAAGCATTATAAGTGCAATGAATGTGGAAAAGCGTGTCGTACATCAGAAAACTCACACTGGGCAGAGGCCCTTCGTGTGCCTTGAAGCCAGAACGCCGTCAGCAGTGCGGCTGTGCTCGGCAGGCACCAGCTGATTCACTCAGGAGAGAGCCCCACGGATGTGATGAATGTGGCCGAGGCTTCAGCCAAAAAAGCCACCTCATTATCTATTGGCGATGCCACACTGGAGAGACCCTACGGTCGGTCAGATCTTCAGCCAAAATCGGCACACTAGACATCAGAGACGTCACATGGGAGAGAGACCATGTGAGCGTGCTCAGCGCGGAAAGGCTTTTTCTGAGAAATCCTACCTCTGCATCCATGAGAAGTCACACAGGACAGAAACCTCACCAGTGTGGCGTGTGTGGGAAAACGTCCTCTGTCAGGTTCTTTCTCACTTCCCATGAGGAGATTCATGCAGGCCAGAAATCTCAGGAGCATGGTGCGTGCTGGGCCATGTCCCCTCAAGGAGTACCAAGTAGTTCACCCAGGAGAGTCCTGTGGAGACAGTGAAAGTCAGGGTGGTTTCTGTTCTTTTGGCCTCTGTTAAATCCCTGAGAATTTCCCTGGTGATGGATCTTCTTAAATATAGTGACTAAAGGAAGCTGTCCACAAACAATGTCTCTTCACAAGAGAAAGGCAACAGGACCCCAGTCATTTTTTCTTGAGAAATTCGTATCTGTAGACCACAGGACAGCCCAGGCCAGTCATCACGAAATAGTTTTCGCTGAGGAAAAAACGAAAAACGCCCAGATGCTGGGAACCCTGGGATAGTTTCCAAACGTGGGTTTTCCTACTGTGTGATGCAGCTGACAAGAGCTTGATAAAGGCGGCCCGTGGGGTGGCGTATGAACTCACTGAGCATCAGAAAACATTATTTTAAACATTATTTATTTATGCACACAAGAGCTGGAGGACAGGCCAGAGGTGCAGAGGGCGAGAGGCTTCACCAGAGACAGTAGGGAGCAGATGAGGCAGATCCATGAACCCCCTGCTGAGGGGGCAGCGGGGAGACAGAGGTCTGCTGGGCCCTGGGGGCCCCTCCTTGGCTAGCCGGGAATCAGAACTGAACTCGTACTGCAATGGCTGGCGTTAGCTTGATAGTGCTGTCTTTAACCTCTGCACCACCAGGGAGGCCCCCCAAAATTCTTGCTCGTTTGTACGTGTGGTAGAGACATTGTAAATTCATAAATTGCATGGGGAGTAACTGGGCGTAGGATTAAATGAGCCTGTGAGAAAACACCGGTTTATTCACTTATATACTGTTTACCAGTAATGTAAGTGCATCTGGCCTTTTAGAATAACACATTAAAAAAAAAACTTCTGGAAGAAAGCACACATCAAAAATACTGAGGTTTACCACTCTGGAAATCTAACTATGGAAGTGAGTCTACCAGAAGGGGTGGCGGGCTTGGGGGTACAGAGCGGGAGGGGGTTCAGTGGACAAGGGTGTTCAGGCGGTGGGCTGGTGTGATAGCTGTCACAGACGTGAGACCTACACATCTAAGACGGGGCTGTAGGTCAGCGTTACCTCAACAGACAGACGTTAAAGATCGCTGTCTAGGAGCAACGGACAATCAAGGCTCTGCCTTTAGCCCAGTTCTGAAAAAGCTGGAAGCAGCCTCGGTTTGGAAAGCGGCGACCTGGACGGGGCCGGACGGTTTGCGCTCGGCTCGCCCTGGGGGCGCAGCTCCACCTGCGGCCACACGAGGGCGCCCCACGCGCCTCGCTCGGTGACCGCTCAGACCCAGCACAGGCCACCCACGGAGACACCCCAGCGACCCGGCTCCGGGGGAGCCGCAACCCGACCTGGCGGAGTCCCCACGGAGTCCGCCCCCCGGAACCTGCTGGGCGGCGTCCTGCCTGGGCTGGCCCGTGTCCTGCCGGCAGTGAGTCCCTGGCTGTCCTGCCCTTTCCTTCTTTTTAGAACCAGCACTCTGGCTCTCGGCAGACTGAACCCGCGTGTCCAGGGTCGGGCAGTTTTCAGGGTCCTCGGGGAGCTTGAAGGTGCCTCCGGGAGCCCCTTCCTCGGGGGTCTTAGCTCCAAGCAGCCACGAGGTGGCGCTGAGTCCTAACCCGATGCGCGTCAGCTCGAGCGAGCGCGGGAGGTGAGCGCGGGGACCCCGACGCGAGCGCGGCGACTGGGGCGCCGCCCGGTCAGGCCCTGCAGTTGCTTTGCTTCCCGACATGAACAGGGTGGCCTGCTCCAGGCAGCCCGGCCCCAGGCTAGAGGGCAAGCAGGGAGACAGATTTATTAAATACATATAGTATTTATGCACACAAGAACAACGGGGGTGCAGCCAGAGGTGGGAGGGGTGAGAGGACTCCCCAGAGACAGAGTGGGGAGCAGAACAGGCAGATCCACTGAAATCCACTGCTGAGGGGCGCAGCGGGAGGCCCGAGTAGTTCTTAGGAAATGAGGGAGGACCATGGTTGGGGGCGGGGGGGGGGGGGGGCTCCTGCTATCTGCAGCCCCAGGCACCCCTCCAGCAGGCCCTGCTCCCCAAACTCGCCCGCTCCTGCCATGCGAGCCCCTCGCAGTAGCTCCAAGGGAGTCTTCTCCGTCACCCTGGACAGGTGAGGAGGCTGGCCCAGGCCCAGGCCTCCTGTCCAGGCCTTCCACAGGGGCGCGGGGGGGCAGCCCCTCCTGGAGCTCTGAGCAGACCGTTGGTTCTTCCTGCACCCCTACCTGGCTGACACCCCGACTGGAGAGGGGTATAGGTGGGCGGGCAGGGTGAGCTCAGGAGCAGCTGACTCTCCCCAAAGGCAGCGGCCACTCCGGTGGTGGAGGCTACAGCTGCTTCTGCTTGTGGTGCTGCTGACCCAGAGCCAAAAGGGGCCTTGGGGGGAGGGGGCAGCTGGGCCCAGAATCGCCGGTGGAGCTCAGAGGGGCCTGGCCTCCGCAGCCAGGAGTGCAGGGCCGGTGACCCCCTCAGCCCAGGGCCAGGCCCTGGCCCCCTCCTTCCTCAGCCCCGGTCCAGGCCCCCAGCCCTCCCCACTCAGACCTGGGGCCCAGGCCCCAGCCCTCCCCCCAACCCACATGCGGACTCACCTGGTCTGGGGCCCCTGTGCTGCAGGGCTCTTGACTAGGAAACTGTCCTGGGCCCTCAGCTTCCCTATCTGGACATGGCTTTTCTCTTGTTTCCGGGAAAGAGATGACGCTGCTGGGGAAGGAAGTTCTTTCTCCCCCACTCTGACTGCCAGCTCCCTCGGGGAGGGGGGTGGGGAGGAGGGTGGGGAGGAGGGTGGGGCTCGTGGGGCTCGGCAGTGAGGACTGGCCCCAGCTTCCCATGCAGACACGATGCAGTCATTGCCCCTCCCCGTCCAGGGCCTGGGCTGAGTCCTGGAGGCCTAGATGTTTCCCAGAACTTGGGGTGCAGGAGGCAGGCCCTGGGTGTCTCCTGTCCACCAGCCTGGGTGGATGAGACTAGCGCTCTGAGTTCCCGGAAGCCCAGAGGCATTGGCTGCCAGACCGGGCCTCTGTGGCTCCAGTCTCTTGCCCACCGGAGACCCACATCCTACCCCTCTGGGGGGGGCCCTGCTGCTGGAGAGAGGGAGGGTCCCAGCCGCCCTCCTCCCTCCCCCACCACCTCTCTGGCCCCCTTCCCCCTCCCCCTCCCTCCTTTTCCTCCTCTTTTCTCTTTCCCCTCCCCACATCCCGCCTCTCAGTCCTGGCCTCCTGCCTCCTCCTCTTCCCCTCCCTCTTTCCTCCTCTCCCTCACTCCCTCCGGGCCTCCCCTCCTTCCTCTTCCTCTCCACCGGCCCCTCCTCCCTCCCCTCTCCTGCTCAGCATCTCCCAAAGCACTGCCCTCCTTCCCAGGATGCCTTGCGCAGAATCACTCCCCTGCACTCCAGCATTTAACAAAACACAGGTGGCCTCAAGCCACTTCCTGGCCCCAGGTCCTCTAATGCTGAAAGGAGACAAAGGCCCAGAACCCAAGTAGGTGGGCAGCTCAGCGGGTGCCCAGAGAACCCCTGCTGTGCCCTGTCCTGGGGTGCGCCCCAGGCTCACTCCTGCATCCAGCCTCAGCCTCATCCCTGCCCAGAAAGAGCCCCCGGACATGACCCCCCCACACACACCCTGACCCAACCCGTCTGTCCACCCAGGTGTCCCTCCCAGGCCAACACATCCCGGCCTTGCTGCTCTCAGACCTCCCAGGGGCCCCAGAACCCCATCCTGGCCTCTGAATCTGGCAGTCAAGCCCTTGGGCCTCCCCACCCCCGTGGGGCCTCCCCCAGTGTGGACTCACTGGAAGAGGCTCTGGCAAAGGCGTCTCCGGCTGTGGCCATGAGAGCGTGGCCTCCTCAGGCTGAGCCGACAGTTCACAGCCTTCAGGTGAGGCCACTTCCCTCCCCAGGCCTGGGACCTGATGAAGGCGACTGGACTCAGCGTCCTTGAGATCTTGGTCCAGCTAACAGCTTCCCCATGCCACCCTCTGCCTCCACAGCGCCCACCTGCCCATGCTTTGTGGTCACGTGCGGCTTCCCTGTCAGGCCACCCAGCTGCCCTCAGTACACCCCTTTTAGCCTGGCTTCACTCATCATCAGTCACCCTTGCTAACTCATGCTGGCTAACTTGTCATCAGTCAGGGCTCTTCCCCTCCAGACATCATCTCCTCCAGGAAGCCCTCCTTGATTGCCAGTCAGGTTGCTGCCTCTGAGCACCCTTCTGTGGTCCCTCTGTTTACACAGCTGTCTCCTCTACCAGATTGGCATCTCCTCAGGGGCAGGTCCAGGTCTGAGTCATCACTGTGCCTGGCACTGCCCAGCCCAGAGCCCAGCCCACAGCGGGAGGGGGGGGTCCCCACAGTGAAGAAATGTTGTGTTCCCTGTTTCTGCCTTTATCTCCTCACTCTTGATTTCTTATGTCCTAAGGATTCATAAAACGTACACTGAGGTTTACTGATGATAATGAAAATCCGAAAGGCAACTGTGGACCCAGGGCAGGGGCCGGAGGTTGGGCCCTGGAGTGGAGGGTTCTGGGAGGCATGACTGTCAGTGAGGAGAGCCGCAGGTACCCCCGCCCACCACCGGGTCCACCTCCAGCCGGGGAAGGGGAAGGCCTTTGTGAGGTGCCCGCTTCATCTGCTCCGGTCTTTCAGATCCTGTCAGCTTCCAGCCTGGGTCATCTCTTCCTGCATGGAATTTTGGGAGCCTAAACCCCCAGAGCTGAGGGAGGGGGCTGGGGGGCTGAACCCCTGGGGCTGAGGGAGGGGGCTGGAGGGCCTGGACTCCCAGGGCTGAGGGAGGAGGGGGCCAGGAGCCTGGTCTCTGGGGCTGAGGGTGGGGTGATGGGGGCCTGGACTCCTGGGGCTGAGGGAGGGGTGGGAGGCCCTGGGACTCTGGGGCTGAGGGAGGAGGCAGGGAGACCTGGACTTCGGGTCTGAGGGGCGATAGGGACGGGGGCCTGGACTCAGGGTCCTGAAGGAGGAAACCAGCAGGGCTGAAAGCGAGATTCCCTCCTCCCTGTCCACTCTGGTTTTAGCAACATCTGGTTTTATACAGTTGCTCCACCCGGGCAGGGCGGGGTGGGGGCTGGGCAGCCAAATGCCCAGCTTCTGAGTGGAGCCTGGGCGGCCCCCCACCCTCCCCCTGCTCTGGACCCATCATCCTTACACAGCCAGACACCAGGCATCGCCAGGGGCTCATGGCAACAGCGGCACAGACGTGCCCGCCCTGGTGGGGTGGGTGGGGTGCCCCTCCCACAGTCCCTGAACTGGCCTGCTGCTCCCTGAAACCCCGGGTCAGGCCCAACCTGCCATAGCGCAGACCTCCCCGCAGCTTACACAGCAGCGAAACGGGCACCAGGGAGTCAGACTGGGCAGCAGCACGGAAATCCCCAAGGCGCACTGGGGGAGACTGAGAAGCGGGGAGAGGGAGAGCAGGAAGGAGAGAGGGAGGAGGGGAGGTGGGGGAGGGGAGAGAAGCGGGCGGCTGGGGGAGACAGAGCCCCCCAGACAGAAGGACTGAGAAGAGCAGGGAAACACTCAAAATGGGGGGGGTGCGGAGGGATCATAGCCAGATGCGGGGCGCAGGGAGCCCACGGAGGAGACCGAGCGGGCCTCCTCAGGTCACCGCGGAATGGGTGAGCAAGACCTGGACACAGGTTGTGCTTTGAAACATCTTTTAAGAATCATGGAGGAGGCCTCCCGGTGTGAGGCTCCAAGGGAGCCCCCTTAGGGGGAGCCTCAGGGGAGCGGAGGGAGCGCCAGAGACGCCATGCAGCCCACGGGGCCCCTCAAACACCCAGGCCTGGGCGGCAGAACCTTCCGGAGCAAGGGCCATGGCGCGAAGGACACTGGCCGGCCGGCACGGACAGCGCTGGGCAGACTCAGGGCAGACGGAGCGAGACCCCAGCAAGGCCGCCAGCGCCCCAGTGGCCCCAGAATAGTGGGGGAGCAGTTGCAAGCTCCCTGAGGCTGGCTGGCCCCACTGGGCCCTTGCGCCCTTCCCTGGCCCGGTGCCATGGGCTTGGGGGTCCCATTTTACTTCTGCTCCTTTTCTCTTCAATAAACTTTTCTTTCTCTAAACCAACCTGCCTCCTCACCTGCTGGCCTGAGAGGTTCCTGCTGAGGCTTCTTGAGGCACCAGCCTGTGGTGGTCTCTGGCCCGGACTCTGCGCTGCCGCTGCAGCCAGTGGGTGCTTGGGGGAGACCAGGCCTGAGCACCTGCCACTTGGGTATCAGCCTTGCGGGTCACACCACAGCGCTATGAAGCTGTGTGCAGCCGCTGCAGGGAGCTCCATCCCCGGCCAGGGAGGGACCCCAGGGCGCAGCAGACCCCTCCTGTCTCCCAGCTGCTCCCCTCAGCAGTGGATCTCAGTAGCTCTGCTCCCCGCTCTGTCTCTGGATCCTGTCACCCCCATCTCTGGCCTGCACCCCTGGTTTTTGTATGCATAAATAAAGTTAATATTTTTAAAAAAGAATCATGGGAAGAGCCCCGAATCTCAGAGAGCTCTGGTCCTGGGGGGCTCTGGGCCTGGGGGCCGGATGCTCATACTCGGGGACCCCCCTTTCCTCGCCTGAGCCAGGCGACTGAGTCCCAACCCCAACTTTGAGGTCACGCGGGTCCCAGGCGACCCCCTGAGGCTGCAGACGCCACTGTGGGCTCCCCGTGCAGCCCCTCCCCAGCGCCGCGACAGCCGACCTGGCGCGCCCAGCCCGGGTCCAGACGGCGCGGCCGCGTCACAGCCTCGGCCACGCACGTGTGCGCTGGGCTCCCGCGGCCGCGCGGCCCAGACAATCCCTGGGGGACCCGAGGCGGCCAGACGCATCCTGGGCTCGGAGGGAAGGGCCGGTGGGGGGGCGGTGGGAGGAAGTGGGGAGGCTGCAGAACGGACGGGATGGGGAGCGGCGAGGGAACTGGGGGGAGAAGATGGGGGAGGGGAAGCGTGGGGGGTGGGGAGACCCTGCAGGGAGGGGCAGAGGGGAGGAGGGGCGGGCGCCCAGGAGGGGAGAGGAGTTAGGGGCAAGGCAGGGAAGGAGGGGTGATGAGGGGGTGCGGGAGAGGGGCGGCAGCGGGCCGGGGTTGGGGGGAGCCCCGTGGGGGGCGGGTATGGCGGGAAGCGGGTGGGGCCGCCGTCGGCTGTGACCTCACAGCCCCTGGCCCCGCTCAGCTTCTGACGTCAGCCCGTCCTCCGCCCCCGCCTGCGGGGCCTTCAAATGACCCCTCCAGCCGGCGGCCGAGGCAGAGCCGGCAGGACAGCGCGGGGCGCCACGCGGCGATGACACAGGTGAGCGCCGGCCCTGGCCGAGGGGCCGCTGTGGGTCGGCCGGCCGGGAGGGGCGGGAGGGAGAGCGGTGCTTGCCGGACGCCTGGGTTCTCCCAGAGCTGTGGGGCTTGAGGGGAACCCCGTGAAATCGTTGACACCCCCACTTTTGGCCTGGCAAGGTGAGGGGTCATAGGGTCCCCACTTCCTGTCACCTGCACCTGTCCCTGCTCAGCCCGGGCTCCCTTGGTGGTAGATGGATGCCCCTGGGCACCTCTGCCGCTGTGCCAGGGCTTGTGAGCGGCTGTGTGCGCATTTCATTTGGCGGCGTGGCTTGGGGTGCCGGCTCCCCAGGTGTCTGCTCACCTTCTAGACCGTGAGCCCCGCCCTATGTGGGCACACCTGCGTGTCACCTGTCATGAATGTGGGGGGGGCGCACGTGTTTGGGGGTATTGGAGAGTGGGTGCCCCCCGCATGCATGGGCCACCCCCACAAACTCGGGGTCGTTTGGGGCTAAGGGCCAGAGAGAGGATTCCGGAGGAGCTGATGACAGACGTTCTCCTGCCGGCTAGCTCCGCACAGCTCTGCCCTAGAGAAACAGAAAGCAAGACCCGCACTTCCTCACGTTTTAAAAAGTCAAAAGGGGGCTGCTTGAAACGAATTTTTGAACGTCCTTTAACTCATGTCAGTCTGTCCAGAACTGGACAAGGCCAGAAGCTGAGGTTTCATGGGCCACGGGAACAGGGACACGCCTGAGAGCGGGCAGCACCGGACACCTCGAGGGTGGCCAGGGCCGTGGGAGCTCGGCCAGGGCCACGGCCACGTGAATATCAACTAACTCCCGGCGCCACGAAACACTGTTCTTTGGCTTCTTCCTGTGCCTTTAAAATGCAAGAGCCAGGGAGGCCCAGGCCGCCAGGGCCACGTCTCAGCGCCTGCCCACAGCCCCTGAAGCACCGGCTGGATCCTGGCCAGGGAGGGAGCCCTGGCGCGGCAGACCTCTCCCGTCCCCCTGCTGCTCCCCTCAGAGGTGGATTTCAGGGGACCCGTGTTCTGTCCCCACTCTGTCTCTGGTGGGTCCTCTCACCCCCAGCACCCCACCCGGCACCCAGTTCTTGTGTGCATAAATAAACATCTTAAAAAACATCAATAACCACAACTAGTCTTAGCTGTCCGGCGGCAGGGGAAATGGCCCCCAGAGAGCGCGCCAAGGTCAGCCCTGGGAACCACGGTCACTCCAACATGCAGGCAGGACAGGCGCCTTTTCCTCGTGGTTCAGACACCCTGCAGGCCTCAGGAGCTCATCGCCCAGGCCTGGCTGCTTAGACGCACACCGGAAGCCAGTTCCAGCCTTCCGCACCCGGCCACCTGCTCTGCGCCCTCAGCCCTCGCCTCCCTCCCCAGCCCCATCAGTCTCCCTGCTCAGGCCTCAGGTTGCAGATGTGTAAGCCCAGCTGCCCCAGGTGCTGCGTTTTCCCTGGAATATGCCTCTGGAGCCAGCCCAGGTGGATTTTAAAGTTTTCCGATAACCGCAGGGGGCATCTGGCTTTGCCTCCAAGTGCAATCCAGATCAAACGCCAGCTCTGTGGTGGCTGGTGGAGCTGCAGAGGCCCTGTGTGGCCCGGCCTCAGGCGACAAGGCAGGTCTGCACCCGCTGAGCACACGCTCGCGAGGTGGGCCTGGCATTGGAGGTGGCACAGGTGACAGAGGAAGCAGCACAGTTCCTGGGGAACCACCCCCCAGCACCTCGCCTCAGGTTTATCTGTGGCAGGAGAATACTGGAGAGCAAGTCCGGGTTCTGGAGGGTGCTACACCTTCATCTGACAGCCGAGAAAGTCTAGCCCGCTCCTGCGATTCTGGGATCTTCCAGCCACACCTGCTGGCCACCAGGCCTGTCCCGGAGCCCCGCAGTGGGAAGGGGGAGCCCGGCGAGCCTCAGGGAGGTCACGTGGCTTCCCGACTGGCGCTGGCCACGCCCCCAGCGGCCCCCCCACCGGTGGGCGTGGCCTGGACTCCGGGCTCCGGGAGGAGCGGGGCAGCTTTAGCGCAGGACACTAAAATCCCCGGTCCTCCCCTTTCCAGGTTGACCTTGGGCAGTGACTACCCTGTGTGACTCGGTGGCCTCATCTGCAAGATGGGGACCTTGCAATGACGCACCTGCTAGGGCTGGTGAGGCGCGAGGTCATGCGCTAGCCGAGGGCGCAGCCCAGCGCTTTCACTGCCACACCGCCCGCAGGCTGAGAAGCCTGGGCCTCGGATGAGGCGTTATTTTAGGGGCCGCTCTGGGGCGGGGGGGGGGGGCGCATTAAGCTGAAGCTCCGCGCCCCGTGGCCCTCGGGGACTTGAGAGCTGCTAGACAGGTGGGAAGAAAGATGAGAAGCAGCATAGTCGGGCCTGATCGCTGCCGCCCTCCGTCTCACCGATGAAAGTAACTTGGCAATAGCTTCTTTCTTCACAAAGGAGGGGGTGAAACCACTGGCTGGGGGCTCCGCGGGCCTCACCTTTCGGAGGGGGCCGCAGGACTCCTTCCCTCACCGCCTCTCTCCTCCCGCAGGACGTGCCCAAGCCCAGCCGGGGCGCGCACCACTGCTCGGGCCTGGCCCGGCGGGCGCTCACCATCGCCTTCGCGCTGCTCATCCTGGGCCTCATGACCTGGGCCTACGCCGCGGGCGTGCCGCTGGCCTCCGATCGCCACGGCCTGCTGGCCTTCGGCCTCTACGGCGCCTTCCTGTCGGCGCACCTGGTGGCGCAGAGCCTCTTCGCCTACCTGGAGCACCGGCGGGTGGCGGCGGCGGCGCGGCGGG
>NW_004567142.1:5930890-5945733 GCF_000260355.1 Condylura cristata | reverse complement strand
TGCCCTCTCGCCCTGCATGCTCGCCCGCCCAGCGCCGCTCACTGCCCCTGGCCGGCTCACCTCACTCCACCTAGGGACTCTCTCTGCCCCTGCGTTCTGCATCCACCCCGCGTTCAGGGTCCTTCGCTCGGTTGTTTCTTCACCCATTTGTGTAGCTGTTCAGCACAGCGACCCCTTGTCACTCAGTCATACACCCAGTCCCTGGAGAGATGTTCCTAAGGGTTTGTTCCTTGTCAGTGGCGGCATAATAAATGACCACAAACTTGGCAGCTTGAGGCAAAACACGCTCACTATCTCATAGTTTCCTGGGTGGGGAGTCTGGGCAGAGGCTAACGGATCCTCTGTTCAAAGCTTCCAGGCTGCAACCGCAGCTCCGCTGGGACTGTGCTTATCTCAGGATCGTTCTTATCTTCCAAGTTCCCCTGTTCAGGGGCAGGATTCATCTTCCCACGGTCGCAGAACTCAGGGTAGCTTGTCTGGAGACTAGTCAGAGAAAGCCTGAATAGAGGTCCTCTTTGAAAGGACTCGCCTGCTTAGGCCAGGCCCACCTCGGCGTGGCCAAAGATTAGGCGCCTTAATGACACTGCAAAACCATTTCCACACGAAGTAGTCTAATTCCGGGAGTCGCAACCCACCACCTCCTCATATTCCGCTGGGTAGAAGCAAGCTACAGGTCCCACCCCCACCCAGGGGTCACGGGGTGTCGCCTTAACATGTGACTCTAAGAGCCGGTCACGCTGGGGCTGTGCAGTGCTGCTCCCCTGCTGCCCACCCTCCTGGCACCCCCTCGCAGCAGCCCAGGCAGGAGCTGCCTGACTGACCGCCCCTCCCCCCCAGGTATGCGACTCAGACACAAGACTGGACCCCAGGGCGCTGCTGGAACTGGTGCAGGTGCTGGACGAGGACCCCCGGGTCGGGGCTGTCGGCGGGGACGTGAGGATCCTTAACCCCCTGGACTCCTGGGTCAGCTTCCTGAGCAGCCTGCGGTACTGGGTGGCCTTCAACGTGGAGCGCGCTTGCCAGAGCTACTTCCACTGTGTGTCCTGCATCAGCGGGCCGCTTGGTGAGCAGGAGTGTGGTGGGGGGCTGTGGGTGAGGTGGGAAGGAGAAGAGGAGCCAGATGGCCTGAGGAAGCGATCAAGATGGGGAGAGCAGGCGCTGGGAGGCGGGAGGTGGGGGTGGCATTTGGTGTAGAGCTCCAGGCTGGTGAAACAGCATGGATGTGGGCTGTGCTGGGGGGCGTGTTGGGGGGCAGGTGTAGGAGGAGCTTGTTCAGAACAAGGTTGGGGCCAGGTTCGGGGTGGAAGCGAGTTTTGGGGTGGGGATGGCGAGGGGAGGGGCTGAGGAAGCATTTACTAGCGATGGGCTTGGCGTGGAGTTTGTTGAGGTGGGTCGGCTGCGGGGCAGCCATGGGGCAAGTCTGGGTCCCGCGGCTTGAGGACGGGGCTGCGTTGTCATGGGAGCGAGGCGGCTGGCCGCAGCACAGCTGACCCTCCTGGGCGCCTGTGCCCCCCAGGCCTGTACAGGAACAACCTCCTGCAGCAATTTCTTGAGGCCTGGTACAACCAGAAGTTCCTGGGCACACACTGCACCTTTGGGGACGACCGGCACCTCACCAACCGCATGCTCAGCATGGGTTATGCCACCAAGTAAGCTGAGGGCCCGGGAGGCCCGGGGGGAGAGGCCCGTGAGGCTGTCAGGGAGAGAGAGTGTGTGAGGGTGTGTGTGTGTAAATCTCCAAACCCCAAGTAACCACAGGACAAGGGTCTCCACCAAGCTGGATACCGTGAGGGTGGGGGTGGCATTGGCCCTGACACACTCCACCCTCTGGACTCTACCAAGTGGAGGCAGGCTAGGGAGGAGAGTTCCAGCTAGAAAATACAAAGGAGATGAGTTGAGATGGCTTCACCACCCAGAGAAAATTACTCAAGGCCAGGCAGGGAGGGAAAGGGAAACAGGGCAGGGCCTAACTGTCAGAGAGAGAAGAATCCAGTGAGAGAGGAGGGCCCCCCAAACTCTAGGCAGTGTTTCAGGAAGAAGAGAGGCCACTCAGTGAGCCTGGGGGAGTAAGGTCCGACCAGGTGAGCTTCAGGGCAAAGTGGGATCTACCAAGTCAGACCCACTGGACTTGGGGTGTATCGGGGGACCCCTGCATTCATTTGCTCAAGATTCCTTAAATGCCTGCAGTGTTTTAAACTCTGGGGGAGCAGCAGTTTAGCAGAGACACAAGTTCCAGCTGACCTTGACTGGGGAGGCAGACAAGCGATATGCTGAATAACTTAGAGTGTGTTCCCTCCCTCTGATGTGCTGTGGAGAGAAAGCAAGCTAGTACGGGATGCCTCACTAGGGCGCCTGAGGGGAGACAGGGAGGCAGTCAACATCCTGTAGATGGGAGAATAGCAAGGCAGAGACAAGAGGAGGTGGAGAGTAAATGGGGGCAAGAACTTTGGATTGGGTGAGGGCGCACCGGGAGGGCTTTTAGCAAAGGGTGACACGTTTTTATAAGACCACCTCTGGTAGCTGCCTTCGAGTATTTGTGGCAGGGGTACAAGAAGAGGAGTTACTGAGATGCCAAGTGACTCAGAGGGAGAAATAACACTGTGAAGACTGTGGGGATAGAAGGATTTGCCCCCTCCTAACCAAAGGACCTCCTGTGGCCACCTGATGATTGTCCATAAAAGGCATTCTTGCTGGGCTGGCCTGGCTGAACAAGGGGCAGGCATCGATTAGTGATGTCTGCCTGCACATGAGCATAGAGATCGACTAGTGATGTCTGCTATGGCCACAGAAAGGGAGCTTGATGGCTCCTCTGAGAGGCTGAGGGGGGTGGGGGAGCCAGTGCCCTGGGTAGGAACCATGCCTGGCTTCTCTCTCACCACAGCGTCTGCCAATAAGAGTGAGCACAAGAGTATTAGTCATAGATGGCAATCGTATTAGTAACAGTGTCACTGAAGTGATGAGTAATACAATAGTAACATTAATCACAGTCAAACTAGCAGTAGTGGTAGCTAATGTTCATTGAGCAAGTACTGCATGCCTGACCTGAGCACTGGGCATTAAATCCTAATTGGAGCCTCCTGTAGCTCTATGAGATGAGAACCATTGTGGACCCCACTTGGCAAGGAAGATAGGGCGGGAGGCTGAACACCTGTGGATGCAAGAAGAGGGGGAGCGAGTGTAGGGAGAAGTGTCCGAGAACCAACAGGGGGGCTTCTGGAAGAGCTGCAGAAACGTCTGGAGTGACAGGAAGCCCTGGGGGGGCCAGAAAAGTTAAGCAAAGTTTTGGGCTCCCTGGCC
This sequence comes from Condylura cristata, assembly GCF_000260355.1. NCBI lineage: Eukaryota > Metazoa > Chordata > Mammalia > Eulipotyphla > Talpidae > Condylura > Condylura cristata. The sequence continues at coordinate 5,942,436 of NW_004567142.1, read as the reverse complement.
TCCCGGGGCCCTGCCTGCCGACCGCCAGAGCGCGCCTCACCGCCGCCCCTCTCCCGGCCCAGGTACACGTCCCGCTCGCGCTGCTACTCGGAGACGCCCTCGTCCTTCCTGCGCTGGCTGAGCCAGCAGACGCGCTGGTCCAAGTCCTACTTCCGCGAGTGGCTGTACAACGCGCTGTGGTGGCACCGGCACCACGCCTGGATGACCTACGAGGCGGTGGTGTCGGGGCTCTTCCCCTTCTTCGTGGCGGCCACGGTGCTGCGGCTCTTCTACGCCGGGCGCCCGTGGGCGCTGCTGTGGGTGCTGCTGTGCGTGCAGGGCGTGGCGCTGGCCAAGGCGGCCTTCGCGGCCTGGCTGCGCGGCTGCCCGCGCATGGTGCTGCTCTCGCTCTACGCGCCGCTCTACATGGGCGGCCTCCTGCCCGCCAAGTTCCTGGCGCTGGCCACCATGAACCAGAGCGGCTGGGGCACCTCGGGCCGCCGCCAGCTGGCCGCCAACTACATCCCGCTGCTGCCCTTGGCCCTCTGGGCGCTGCTGCTGCTCGGCGGCCTGGTGCGGAGCGCGGTGCGGGATGCGCGCGCCGACTGGAGCGGGCCGGCGCGCGCGGCCGAGGCGCACCACCTGGCCCTGGGGGCCGGCGCCTACGTGGGCTACTGGGCCGTCATGCTGACCCTCTACTGGGTGGGCGTGCGGAGGCTCTGCCGGCGGCGGTCGGGGGGCTACCGCGTCCCGGTGTGAGGTCCGGGCCGCGGGGCTCCCGCTCAGGGTCCCCGGGGCGACCAGGGACAGCCGGAAGCCGGGAGCCATGAACTTGCTGCGTGACCTTCTGGGCCTCAGTTTCCCTCTCGGAAGTGAGGGGGCGGGCCGGGGTCTTCAGACAGGACTATGTGGGGGCTGGGGCCGTTGCGTCCCTGGGGGAGGGGTATTTATTGATCAGGGTGTTGATTTTGGGAGGCAGGAGGTGCGGTCCAAAGGTTGGCTGGGACCCAGCTTTCTTGCTGTTTTTAATCTCCATTTCTACTGTGTGATTAGGATGCAATAAAGTTTATTTATTTTCTTGAGTCGCCCACTTGTTTTTTTAACCGAGGGGGCTGCATGGTGAGAACTGGGGTCTTCAGCTTGAGTAGTTTTGGCTACTTTTTTTTTTTTTTTAAGATTTATTATGCACACAGAACTGGGGTACAGGCCAGAGGTGCAGGGGTGGTGAGAGGATTCACCTGAGTGGGGAGCAGAACAGGCAGATGGGCGAAGCACACTGAGGGGGGCTGTGGGTAGACAGGAGTGGTCTGCCGGGGGTCACCCATGGAACGGCACTGAAGTGGCTGCAGCCAGCTTGCAGTGCTGCGTGGTGCCACCGGGGAGGGCCGAGTTTTGGCCGCTTAGAGACAGGCTACTTCCCTTCCCTTGACTACACCCATTTGCAGATAGGGACATTTTCTCTACTCATTACAGACGTCTGCACCCACTACAGGCCTGGGTCTCTAGGCCCTGGGGCTGTCCTGGCCCCCCACTGGTACCCTCTGGGGCTACCTCAGACCTTCACTCCCTCCTCAGGCCTCTCCTTAGCTTGCTTCCCACCTCAGGGAGAGAACAGGCCAAGGTCCCCACCCCCTGGGCATCTTCCCTAGACCTGCCTGTGCCCTGGGTCACCCCTGCAGAGACCATGCCAACCCCTTCCTCCCAGACACCTGCCGGGCGCACCCCGGGGACGCCTGGCAGCTCCCTCACTCTACTGGCTCCTATCATCTTTCCACCTCCTGGGCCTCCAGGGCCCCCTTGACTCACCCCTGGCACAGAACTCTGGGACAGCCGCGCTTGCCGCCACTCCCCCCACAAAGCTCACTTTTAGTAAGTCACTACTTCACGCAGCCACCCCGTAATGTAGTCTTAGGGAATTCCCATCACCCCAAAAGGCCACACTGCCTCCTGTCTGTGGATTTGCTCAGCCTGGGGCGCGGGGCGCGCCGACCAGGCAGCCAGCTCCCTCCGACTGGATGGTGCCCAGGCTGTGCCACGTCTCGCTGCAGGTGACGCTGCAGGGTCCTTTCTTTGCCCCGACAGTCCATTGTGGGGACATGTTGCATTTTTATTACCCACAGCCATCTGGATGTTTGGGTGTCATGTTCTCTGGTTCCTGTGAATGCTGCTGCTGTGGACATGCACGCTTCCCCGAGCTGGCCTCAGACTCCTGATGCCCCAGAGTTCAACTCACACCATCTACCCTGTGCCCCCAGAAGCCAGCTACAAGCCGGCTGCCGTGCAGGGGCTGGCTATCTGACCCAGAGCGCCCCACGTGCTGGAGTGATCACAGAACTCAGGCGTTTTACATTGCAGACTGCTGGCTTATTGTAAAAGGATGGACACAGGACACAAACTCCCCAGAAGTGTGGCGAGCCAGGCTGGAGAAAGGGCAGCGCTCCCCAAATCTCCATGGGCTCACCAAGCCGAGGGTCTGGGGCCCGCTGTCCCCTGGGCCTTCTCAGAGGCTTCGTTACGTGGGCGTGAGTCACGGCCCCACACCGGTCTCCCTGCTCGGCTCCCCTACTGCACATCTTACCCCGTCTGGGGTACCTTGACTTCTCTCAGGTTTCTCGCAGGTGCATACGGCGAGGGTGTAGACTTCTGTCAGCTCTGATTTCTTCGCTGCTGTCTCTTCAAAGCCCGGCACGGACAAAGTGCTCGGCCAGTGCTGGCTGAGTGAACCAGTCACTCAGTGAACAAAAAGGACTACAGGCCCGGAAGCGTCTCAGACCCAGTGAGGATCAGCTCAGGGCCTCCCTGGTGGCCCAGGGGCCGAGTCTCAGCACTTCGAAGCGATCAGTGGCCACTGTGGCCTGAGTTCGAGTCCCCGCCCCAGAGGTGACCCTCAGAGTGCAGCAGTGTGTCCTGTCTCCCTGCTGCTCCCCTCAGCAGTGTCTCCATCAGCCCCCTACTCTGCTCCCCTCTCTCTCTGTGGAGTCCTCTCACCCCCCGACCCCCACCACCTCTGGCCTGCACCCTGTTGTAAGCATTCAAAAAAAAAAAAAAAAGAACACAAGCTGATATTAGGTCTGGGTGCCCATCCGGGATGTCCAAAGAGGGGGGCAGGAAGTAACTCCGAGTTGGGGCCCAAGAGGGAGGTGGCTCCCTGAGGGTCAGAGTGTAAACTTCACGTTTGAACAACCTGTGCAAAAGCTCAGAGACAGGCTGGATCTTTGCAGAAAGCTGGCGGGGGGACCAGGACATCAAAAAACTGCCCTAGGCAGGAAGGAGCAGGCACCCCGGCCCGCTGCGGGAAGGCGAGAAGAAACATGACAATAGCAGGGGTGAGCACAGGCCAGAAGAACAAGGGTGGACAGGTCCAGGGGAGGCGGGGCAGGGGATGAGGTTGGCTGAGGTCGGCGAGCGCCACAACCTCAAGGACTTGGGGGGCCTTGGCGAGAACTACGTGACAAGAACTGCATTTGGGAGCCCCTAGAAGTTTTGGGCGGCGGAGGGCGGTGCCTGGAGACAGCAGGCGGGCGCACAGCAACAAGCTTTGGGGTGAGGGTGTCTGCTGCAGGCGCGAATGCCGGAGCCTGCCGGGAACCTGGAGGGGCTTGCGCAGCCCTGGCTGACCTTGTCCCCGTGGGCGGCGTCCTGGCGCCGGCAGGGGGCCCTCCCGAGCCAGCACAGCCAGCGGCAGAGACGCAGAAGCTACAGCCGACAGGCGCCTTTACTTGAGGCTGGGGTGGGGGGCGGGCGGTGGTGGTGGGGGGGAACGCAGGCTGCCCTGTGTCAGGTGCCGCTGATGTACCACTCCCAGACCACCCTGCGGGGAGAAGAGGGGGTGCGCTGGGCCCAGGCGCCCGAGCCCCGCAGGAGGCGCTCGGCCCAGAGGCCCCGCACCCCGGGACTCACCACCCCAGCAGGGTCAGGCTCGCTGACTGCAAGGCGGCGATGGCCACCAGCAGCCACCAGTTGTCGGGCGTCAGGGCGTCGGGCCTGGTCAGCAGCTCGAGCAGGCTCGGGTTCCAGGGCTCCGGCAACTCACGGTCCGGCTGCGACGACCAGTTGAGCACCTCGCGGAAGGTGATCTGTAGATCCGTCTGGTCGCGCGAGCCCGGGCCCGTCACTGCGGGGGCGGTGCACGTCAGCCCCGCCCCGCGAGGCCCCGCCCCGCGAGGCCCCGCCCCGCGAGGCCCCGCCCCACACCGTTCAGGTAGAAGTAGACGCGCGCCAGCAGGAGCTCGTCGTCAAAGATCGAGCAACTGAAGGTTCCGCGGTGCGAAGGCAGCGCCGGCCGGATCCGCGCCACGCTGCCTCCGCTGTGCTCCAAGTCCCGGAAGTACATCTGCTGCTGCGTCCGGACCTGCTGGGTCATGGCGGCTCAGCGGGGCCCGCCCCGCCCCCCGCTGGCCCCGCCCCCCGCCAGGCGGGCTCTCTGGCCCCAAAAAGGCCCAGGCACCAGCCCGGGTCCCACCCGGGAAGCCTGGACGCCGCCCGCTGGTCCCAGGGCCTGCGGCAGCAGGAACCCGAACCCACTACCCGAGCCCCCCTTGCCCCTCCTCCCCCTTCCTCAAGGAAAGCACAGTTGCCCCAATACCTTCCGCACCGCCCCCGCCCCACTCACCCCTTCCGCGAACTTCCAGATATAGGTGACGTCCTTGTGGGGCAGCGTGAAGTTGACGGTGCACGAGAACCGGGCCTGGCGACCCCGAATCACCGTCACATCCTGCACTGAAGACGGAGCCGCGTCACCGGGGGCCCCGGCCCGCCCGCCAGGCCCCTGCAGGCCAGGCCTCACCTGGGCAGTCCAGCGGGAGGTTGCAGGTGAGGGGGGTGCACTCCTGGCAGCTGTAATACCGGATCTGCTCCTGGAGGCCTGTGGGGGCGCACGCTGGGCCGGCTGCCCTCCCCAGCCGGGGGCAGGAGCCCTCCCAAGTCTCTCGCACAGGCCAGGGTCCAATTACTTTGCTTTGGCACTGGCATCCACCTGGTGGTGGGCCAGGGCCTGGTTTAGTCTTCTCTAGGGCTTTCACTGGTCTCTCAGGATTTAAGAGGCCCACCCTTACCTTCCCACTGGGTATCCCTGGGTGCCACTCGACCACCTCCCTACTCCCCTGCAACCCTCGGGTTGGAATGGTGACCTTACCACAGGGTGGGATGCATTTCGGGGCTGTGAGGGAGAGGAGAGCACGTTATGGGGATGCCCCCTTTGGGCTAACAGGTGTTAAGCTGATGAAGGGATAGCAGTGGGGAGGTGCAAAGGCACACCTCTGAAGGGGAGTCAGGCCGGCAGTACCCCCAAGAGAGGGTGGGCATGAGGGCCAGCCCAGTATTCCACCCCAGGGGTGGGGTAGTTCCCAGGTGATCCTGGGGGGTGACAGGGCCCAATTGTGCAGGTTAGTAAGAAAGGACCCCCTCTTCCCCAGAGCTCAGGATCTGACCCAGAAAGAAAAGACAGGAACACGGGGAAAGGGTCCAGGAGGGAGAGGAAATCCACCTTTAGGGCAGGGCAGGCTCAGGGCCCTGCGGGGAGGGCTCCCCCTCCCCTCAGAGCAGCTCAGAGATGGAGCCAGGGCTTGGGGCTGAAAGGAGAGCCCAAGTTCTCCATGTATGCAGGCAGGGCTGAAGTCCATTTACCTGGTTTCAATTTCATGATTTCCTGCATTGCCTGGGCAGCACCATCGAAGGGGTGTTGATAAGGAGAGAGCTCTGGAGAATGGAGAGGGGCCTTACTTAAAAGGCCCGGTCTTGAGCCCCAACGCTGGACACTGCTGTCATGGTGTCTGTGCCCTTCCCTCTACATGGTGTGGGGCTCACTCTCATCCCCTCCTGCCCCGCCTATCAGGCAGACTGTCAAGCCCAAGTCCCCTTCCTTCTGACCCCTCTCTGGTGGAACACCCCTCTCCCTGCTTACCTTGAAGGAGAGGGGGAGGGGAAAGCTCCACTTCCTGGCTCAGGCCTACAAGGTCCTACATTTCCTCTCCCTCATCCCCTCCTTCATTCCCCCCAAATGCAAAAACTGTCACCCCTGGGCGTTTGCACATCCTGGCCCCATCTCCAAGCCTTTCTCCCCACTTCCTCCCGGGCCGCCATGTCTTAGGTCACCTCCCTAGAGGTTTCCCCTGGCTACAGCTCTCACCAGTTTGCTACAGGAGATGCTCATACAGCCAGCCATTGCTGCCTCAGCCTCTTACGTATGCAAACGTCCTTCTTTAGTGCTGAGTCCTCAGAGCCCAAACACAGAAAATGCTCAGTAGGGGGCCTCCTTGGTGGCACAATGGATTAAAGTGCAGCACTATGAAACCAGCGCAGCTGCTTCAGCATGTTCCATCCTTGGACAGGGGTGACCCACAGGGCGCAACAGACCCCTCCTGTCTCGCCACTGCTTCCTTCAGCAGTGGATTTCAGCCAGCCTGCCTGTTCTGCTCCCCACTCTGCCTCTGGTGAATCAGGGTGGACCTTAACCCAGTATGAGGGACTTTCTTGTAAGAGGAGGAAATGTGGCCAGAGCCCCGGGAAGGGGCAGTCATAAATCATCTCAAGTCGGAGAGAGAGCTCACGCAAAACCATGCCGCCACATCCACACCTTGACCTTGGCTTTCTGACTTGTTTTCCTTTCCACAGCCACCCAGTCTGTGGCCTCTTGTTACGCAGCCCTAGCGAACCGATACACAGGCATTGCCAGTTGCCTCCAATATTTTCTCTTCGGTGAGTAACAAAACACAGACTCTCAGGTGGGAAATGTCTGCTCCCCACCCCCACCAGCTAAAAGACTATCATTTCCCAGCTTTCCTTGCAGCTAGCTGTAGTCATGTAGCCTAGGTGGGATCATGTGACCAAATCCTGACCCTTGATTTGTCAGTGGAAACGTCACGTGGGTCACAGGAATAACTTCCAAAGTGGCCATCCACTCCCCTTCCTCCACCCTGCTGTGTGAAACTCGGACTGGATGGCTGGTGCCTCAGCTCTCATCCTGGGCCATGAGGATGCGGGCAGAGAGGAAGGGGCATGGCTCAAGATGATGCACACTAACTTTAAAATGCTTACACTTCAAGACTTGCTTTACATGGGAGCAACAAGCTTTCAGCCTTCAGAGTCTTCCACAGAGGGCATGGCGGATTCTGTCAAGAACATGGCTGAAGTGAAGATGACTGGGTAGAAGCTGGGGAGCGGGGTCATTCAAGCCAGAGAGTGGGTTCGGTATGCAGGGTCAGCGCCTCGGAGGGCTCTCCTTGGCCACTGAGCACCTGTGTGGTCTACATTTGGCCAGGAGGCTGTGGGCAGAGTGGCCTGGTCAAATGAAAAGCCAGGGGTTGGAGGAGTCATCCAAAGTGAGACTGATGGATGGGCCAAAGCAAAGGTTTACAGGGAGGGGAGTGAGTTGAGGAGAGGGAGAAGGGCTTAGAGATCTGGTAAACTGGGGCCCTCCCTGGTGCTCCAACCGGTGAAAGCAGCTTATAGGGCTGCGGCCAGGGAGCTGACCCAGAGGGCGACCTCTCCTGCCCTGCCCACTGCTCCCTCAGCAGTGTACTTCAACCTGCCTACTGTGTACCCCAGAGCCACACCCCAGCTCTTGTATGCATAAATAAATCTTTAAAAAGAGAGAGAGACCTAGTAAACTCTGAGTAAAGTAGGTAAAGCAGGGATAGAGTGAAATGTCCCTAGAGACCAAGGGTCTATGAGTCACAAGGGGGTGCAAACAGATGTCACCAAGTGGCCCCAAATAAGTACTAACTTAGCTTCCACTATCGCTGCTCAGGCTTGAGTCCCGGCTGCTGCAGCTGAGCACCCCTGCCTCACACCACACAGCTGCACCAAGTTCTATCCCAGGTGACCATGGCGACTCATTTCCTGCGCCCCAGCTTCCTCCTTCATAAAATAAGGCTGATGGCTACATCACAGGGTCGGGGGGAGGGGCAAAACAGCATGGGTCCCCCACTGCGCACCAGGCTCCATGTGACAATGGCATGAGGCCCCCCATCCTGAGCCAGAGGACATCTGTATGTGCTAAGAAGAGGTGCCTGGCACACAGAGTGTTCTAGAAGGGTCAGAGACTAGTATTGTCGCCCCCAAGTTTGAGGTGGGGAAACCGAGGCACAGAGGTTACGATGGTGGCCCAAGGTCACAAAGCTACATCAGAACCCAGACCGGTTTACACCCAAGTGTCAGGGTGAGTCCCAGATTTGTCTCCCATATGAAACACAGGGCTGTAAAATCCACCTCCAGAACTGGAGCCAGGACACCCCCCATACCCTGGGCAGGCCTGGCACAGTCGTGTCCCGCCACCCTCATGGTACCCCTCAGCTCAGCTTGGCCCGCGGGGGCCATTCAACTAGTCCCAGCCACCAGGTCCTCCCTGCGTCTGCCCTGTCCCCCAGTGGTTTAGTTAGACCCTGGCTAGCTCTTTCCTGAAATCCTCTCCAGCTGCTTCCCCAGCTCCAGAGCAAGCCAAGTGCAGCCCAACCCACAGCAGCGGTTCTCAGAGCACGCTCTGGGCCAGCATTAGGAACGCTGCTTTCAAAAGGGCTCGGAATGGCCCAGAGCCTCCCTGTTGCTCCTGGGGACTAGAGTGGCGTGGTCCACTGAGGCCGGAGCCCAGTCCTTGCCCAGAAAAGGCCAAGTCCCACGGGCTGACAACCACAATGCCATCTTGCAGCAGGGGAGGAGCGGGAGTGAAGGACCGGGGAGCAGGGTGGTGGCTCGTGGGTGGGTCACTGGTGGGAGGGCTGCAGCTCGGGAACAGTGGGCGACCCAGACAGGAGAGAAATGTGTTTTTAGAAAAAATTCCTTCCCCTAAGTGATTCCAGACCCACTGGGCCCAGGAACCTGCATTCCAACAAGCTCCCTGGAGATCACACACACGCACACACACACGCACACGCACGGGCCCTGCAACTGCTCTGACGTCATGTCCTCTTACTTTCTCAGTGACTCCACGCCACTCGCACTGGCCCCAGGGCCTTTGCACGGCCCTTCTCACAGCCTTCTCCTTCAAACCTTCACTCCATGGACCTTCTCATTTGTCCCGCCCCAACCAACCCATTTAAAAGACCACCCGACTAGCCACCTCATTCCCATTAGCTTGTGCGCAAGGCCCACCCACGCCACAGGCTGTGTCACTGACATTTACTATCTCCCCCACCCCCTAGCAACACTGGGGGGGGGCCTTGCAGTGTGGGTCACAGCTGTGCCTCCAGAACTGCTCCCCAGCACATTCAGTAAACATCTGTATCGTATTGCACCAGCTTCTCCCGGCCTCCAGTCTCTCCCTCCACCTGGAGCTGACCCTTGAGTCCCATGACCTCAGCTGAACGCTATAGGTTGGCATCCGGATGCCTTCTGGGGGGTCGCGGGGACCCTGGTCCTGGCATCCTAGCCCAGCTCACTGTCGGCCTCTGCTCCTGGCTTCATCTCAGGGTGATGACACCCCCTGGGTAGAGCAGAACCTCCCTATTTTGGGGGATCCTTGTCAAAAAGCTTTGGCGGGCAGGCAAGGGAGAAACCATGGTACACCACAGACACAGACGCGGCTCAGGAGGGAGGAGGGGGCACTCCCTACAGCTGTGCCCCGCCCACCCATCACCCCAAGGGCTCTGGCTGCTGGCACCTTTGGAGGGGGTCAGTGGCCACTGCCCAGCCTGAGGCCCCTCTCCATGCCACACCCCCAAGCCTCCCTCTGTGGCCACCTGTTTTCCAGATGAATAGCCCCACGTGTCCAAAATGCTGAGTCACTTTAATAACCATGGGGACCGTCTGCAGCACACCTGGGGGACAAGTCACCACCCCTCACAGGTGAGCCATCACCTGGCCAGAACCTCACCAGCTACATAGCTGGTAACCCACCCCCCGCACCCCAATGAGCTCCAGCTACTTCTGCACAGCCGCTTCACCCCCCCCATGCCCAGCGCCCCCATCCCGGCCAGTGGGGCCGCCCACACTCACTCAACTTCGACCTCCTGGGCCACTTCTTTAAGTCGTCCAAGGTATCGAGGAACTCTTTCTGCAGTTCGGGTCTGTCCTCATAGCCTGGGGGTGCAAGGGCTTGGGGCGAGCCGCTCCCCCAGTACCACTCCCCACCGCGGACAGCCTGTCTCCCTGGGACACCCTGTCTCTGGTCTCTGCCCGGCCTCTTCCCTCCTCTCCACAGCCTCTACCCTCCTGTCTCCAGGGTCTGTCACCCCATCTCCACCCCTAGTCGCCGCGGCCCCACTGAGTTAGCTCCTGGCCTCTGCCTCAGCCCCGTCTCTGCCCCTCGGTGTGCCTCTCTGGGAGTCCCCCGGCTCCTCACGGATGTCCAAGTGCTGTAAGTGCTGAAAGGCATTCTCCAAGGACTTCTGGCATTTGCCCCGGTCCCAGGGCCAAAACACTAAGGCTCTGCAAACGTCGTACCGCTGATTTGAGGTGGTGAAGCACAAGAGACAGGCCCAGGCTGGGGCCCTGAGGATGGTCAGGGCTACCAGGGCAGTGGGGACCAGCAGGGCCATGGCGAGGGGCTAGGGGAGAAGCTGGTAACCTTTGTGAGGTCACCGGGTGGGGGGGGCGGGACAGGCCCCTGGGGTCAGAGGTCACCTCTGCTGAGGTCAAATGTGAGACAGCAGCAGCTGAAGGGGTTTGTGGGCAAGGTCAGGCCCGGCCAGGCCGGCTCTCCCCAGGCAGGTGGCTGGGCCGGACGCCAGGCTCCCAAGAACCTCACCTGTGACCCTGGACATCCTCACAGGTTAAAGGGTCTCAGGGACCCAGAGGCCGGCATGCCGGGTGGGGTGGCCCCAGGGCCCTGAGGTGAGGGGTGGGGCAGGGGAGTCAAGATGGCTGGGGCACAGAGTGGGAGGTACAGGAGGCAAGAAGCTGAGTGGGGGGTTGGGAGGGTCAGAGCCCCAGAAGCCACAGGAAGCAAGAGGTGGGCCAGCCTGCAGGGACCCGGAGGAGCCCCCAGAAGCAGTGGGGTGGGCCGACAGGCAGGAAGAGCTTCCTTGGTGTGAGGGAAGCTCTCTGAGGGCAGCACGAAGGGCCAGAGCAAGACAGGGCAGAAGGGCCCGGCCCCTCTCCCCGGGGCCACTCAGCCTCCCTGGTTCATGACAGGGGACTGCAGTCAGGGGCTGGGGGGCCCCACCGGGCGTCCTGTGCAGGGCGCAGCCTGGGGAAAGCTAGGAGGCCGTATAGTGATCTCCGTGGGTGTCCTCCTCAACTATACAACCTCCTACCTCAGCCCGGGGGGCGCGGCAGGTGGACAGACACACAGAGAGGACAGGTGGGGGCCAGGAGGGCGGGGAGGCCCAGCCGCGATGGTGAGCCCCCGACACAGACCCACAGACACGAGCTTGTGTGTGGCGAAGGCCCCGCAAGGTCGGTTCTACGGGTGGGTGCCAAGACCCAGGAATGGGCCCCCGCCTCCTCCCCCAGACCCCCTCCTCCGCCCCCACACCTAGAACCCCTCCCGGACACTCAGCCCAGACCCCTGGTCTCCTCCCCCAGACCCAGGAGCCAGGTCTCATCCTCCTCCCCCACACTCAGAGCCCAGGGCCCCCCTCTCCCCACACCCTGAGCCCAGGCCTCTGGCCTCCTCCCCACCCCCAGAGCCC
>NW_004567142.1:5930228-5930631 GCF_000260355.1 Condylura cristata | reverse complement strand
CTCTGCCCACACCCTGAGCCCAGGCCTCTGGCCTCCTCCCCACCCCCAGAGCCCAGGGACCCCCTCTGCCCACACCCTGAGCCCAGGCCTCTGGCTCCCTGGGGAAGGCACAGCCAGTCCTGGATGCCTGCTGGAGAGAACCTCAACCGCTCCGCAGCTGGGCACTGGGGCGAGACAGCTCGCAGCCACCTGGCAGAGGTGTCTGGGCCCAGGGACACCCCCGGGGACCTGGGCAGCGCCGCTGCCGCCCCTTCTTTTGACCTTTCGTTTGTAGTGACAAGCGCATCCCCGCCCGGGCCGCTCCGTCCGGAAGGCCCCGCGGGGCACCACCCGCAGCCCCTCCGGTGAGCAGGCTGCGCCCCACGAGGGCCAGGGCCCCGGCAAGCTCGCCCCCCGGTGGGGG
>NW_004567142.1:5928644-5929536 GCF_000260355.1 Condylura cristata | reverse complement strand
CCGGGCGCCGCGTCCCGGCCGCGGCCCCTCTCCCGCCTTCCCAGCCTCCCAGACCCTCGGGCGGGGGCGAGAGCCGGGCCAAGGTGGGGAGGAAGGGGAAGGGAGGAGGCGGCCCCCGCCCCCCAACCTGGCCCGGAGCCCGGGCCCGGGCTCCCAGCATGCCCCGGGGCTGCCTGGGGCCTGGGGAGGGGGTGAGCGGAGCCGCGGCCGAGGCGCTGCGAGGTTTGCAGGACCCGAGCATCTCCCCTCGCCCCCGCGCATTTCCCCGCGGGGAAACTGAGGCCCGGAAAAAAGGGCCAGGCCCGGTTCAAGGTCACTGGACGCGGCCGTGGTGGAGACGCGACCTCCCCGAGCCCAGAGGCCCGAGGCGAGGCCGGGTGGGCGCAGGACTTCCCAGGTCTGGGTCCCCCTCCCCCTCTGCAGACCCTGGGGAGCCCCCAAGGGTCAGAGAGCAGACCCAAACAGTCTGGCACCATGGCAACCAGCTGGTCCCGCCCCCTTAACCCCCAGAGGGCTGGACTCCAGCTGGGGTTAAAGAGGAGGTGGGGAGCCCGGGGCCGGGAGGGAGGAAGGGGCCGGGGCGCGGAGCCCGGACGCTGGGGGTCCTAGGAGGGCGGGGCTGGAGAGTGGCCTCCCGGGCCCGCGGACAGGCGGGGCTGCAGGCCGGGCTCCCGGGCCCCGGGGAGACGGGCGCGAGGCTGGAATTCTCAGGGAGGGGGCGGGCCGAGGACGCCCAGGTCCAAGGGGGGAGGGGGCTGGAGCCTGGAATCCCGCGTCCCCAGGGGAGCCTGGACGCGGGGCCTCTCCCCGCCAGACAGCCCCTGCCCCCGCCGCTGACCCTGGCCTGTCTGGCGGCCCAGACAACCTCCCCCTCCTCCCCGACCCTCCCCCG
>NW_004567142.1:5922905-5927282 GCF_000260355.1 Condylura cristata | reverse complement strand
CTCCCGTGGGACTGGATAGCAGGAAGGGGCCCAGGAACCTGAAATGTGCTGGTCGCGACTTAGTGGCGATGGGGTGGGGGTCGTTTAAGGAGGACAGTCAGGCAGCTGGGGTTTGGGGTTCCAGCAGTCAACACTGCATTCCTTCCCACCCTGCGGCTCTGCCACCCCCCCCCACTGGGGCAGCCAATGCCCACTCATTTCTTGTGTAACTTTCCAGAGGAATTCTGTGTTTCTCTGCGTACCCATTACAGCACCCCCTTTTTATCCCCAGATAAGAATCACAGTTTCTACACTTTGCTTTTCAAAGGTGGAGGATCCAAAGATCTCCCACAGACCTGCTAATGGAGTGGCCCCTTCCGTTTTAGTGGCTGTATAGTATTCCCTCTATCTTTCCATACTTAATCGGTCCACTGAGCACTTTGTACATAAATCAGTTCTTACCCACAAGCAAGTCACTGTAGTTTTCTTTTCATGCTTTCTTTCAATGCCCTTACTCACATATTTCATAACGACCTTGAGGTCTTTTAAACATTCATTGTGGATTCCCAATGACAGAACTAACACTGCCACACAAACCCTTCACGGAAGGTCCAGCTGGGGCAGGCGTGGGTCGGGTATTCTGCCAAACACCGTCGGTCACTTGCGACGCTGGGTTTCTCAGCAGGAGCTGCTGTTGCCGTCCCGCCAGGGTGAAGCTCCTCGGCTTCTGTGAGCCGCACACGCACCGCGTGTCACCTTCTTCCATGCTTGTTCTTTGGAGGGTCCCGCCTGGCCACACGCAGTGACTTGGCTTGATAAGGGGCCCACGGGACACTGGTCCTGCGCGCAGCTCCCTGGTGCTGTCCACTCACCAGTGGCACAAAGGGCACCTGCGTGGATCGGACGGCAGCCGCACTGCCCTGGGGCCTGGGGCCCTGGCGCGGCATCTTGGCCACGCGGGTGTAGGGTGACCTCTGGGGCCTGAGCCGTCGCCGGCCTCTCACAGCCCAGCACCTTTGCTGCATGGGTGGATGGAGGAGGCTGGGCTCGCCCAAGCCGCTGAGGTGACAGACCAGCCCTGTTAGCCCCTGAAACACAAGGCCTTGTGCATGCCCATGGTGAGAGAGTCTGAGGGGCCATGGTTTCCATCCTCTGCTACACAAGCCCCTCTGAACCACTCAGGTCCTGCAGTTTGGGCGAATCACGGAACCCATCAGCCCCTGGGCTCAGGAGCCACCATTCCCCCGCCTCTGGAGACAGAAGCATCGGGTCACTGAGCGCTGTGGTTCTGCTTAACCCCTGCGTCCCATCATCGGCAACCCACACACCCGAGATAATCTGGAGGGAGCCGCCAGCCCTTAGGTCCTGAGACGACTCAGACTGCCGGCGAGTGGGAAGCAGTGGCGCTCTCCCCACGAGGCCGCCTCGCGTGCACATGGGGACCCCACCCGCCACTGGGGTCCACACGCTTCCTTGCCCCCAAGTGAGCCCCGAATGGCCACGCACCCCAGGGGATCCGGGTCAGGGCCCTCTTCTGCGCAATGCAGCAGGAGAGCCTCACGACTGCTTTGTGGGTGGTGGGGTTGCACACAGCCCCCCTGCCTCTTGCCCCCTTGGGGCGCGTCTGCCAGGCATCAGGGAGCCCCCTGCTCCTCACTGAGCAGGAGGTAGGGGAGCTGCTGGGAGCCTGAGGACCCCCAAGTGTGCAAGTGTGTTTTTTCAGGCCTTTGCCCTTCCTCTTCCCCAGAGAAGCTCTGTTTGCAGCTAAGAACTCTCCAGCATCTGACTTTCCTCCACCCCAAACCCAATGCGGGCCAGCTCGACCTTCATGCATCATGACCCCACGACCCCAGAGCCCCCCCCCCCAGAGCTGACAGCAGTGGGAGCCTTTTTCAAACTTAACACTTTTAAGAATTTTAAGATGCACGGGGATTTGTGCCACGTACTGTTTCTGTTTGCCAGGTGTGTGATGAGCGCAGACCGGGAAGGGAGCTGGGGTCTGTCCTGGCTCAGGGGCCCTGCAGTCTGCGCCCGGGCCTCAGTTCAACCGGTGGGATAATAATCGCATTTGCCGCAGGGTTGAGACTGAAGGAATTAATACCCGGAACTTGCTTAAACCTTCCCCTGCAGGCACGGCAACCCCCGCAGAGGATTATCTGCTGCTGTTATTGCTACAAATTGACAGAGTGTTTTATTCTCTCTCCTGCACATCCACCAAATTTTACAGACCGGGCAAGTTACACTCAGGGAGCTCTCCTGCATACTTCTTCCCCTCCTCCCAACTTTCCTCTGCTTGCTTTCTGGACACCTTCCTGCTTATCCACTCCCCGGGTGGCTCCCCCCTCTGTGTCTGCTGTGGGTTGAATGGTGACCCCCCAAAACACACGATGAAATCCTAACCCCCAGAAGCTGCGATTGTGACCCGAGCTGGGGGCCTTTCCAGATGTCATCTGGTGAGGAGGAGGTGGTGCTGCGTTAGGTGCCCCTTAAGTTCCAAGATGGTGCCTGGGAAGGCGTTCTGGGGATACAGAGGAGCCCTGTAGGGCGAGAGGATGCTGGACACCTGCGAACTGGGAGGGGTGGGAAGGCATCCTCCAGTGAGCACGGCCCCCCATGCTTTGGTTTTTAACTTCGTGCCTCTACAAGGTGCGCGAATAAATGTCTAAAGCTGCTTGTCTGGGCTAGTTTTTTATGGGTGTCCCAGAAAAGCGGTCCAATATCCACGTCTCCCAGCCTGTCTCCCTGCTTCGGGTCAAAAGCAGCCCCATTCCATACGCCTCTTTGATTACAGCAGAATTCAGCTTCAGCCTCAGTACCTGTTCCACGCTTTCCCACTCGACCTCAGCCTCCCCTCAGTCTTTGCAAAGCCTCAATCACCCGGGGCCACCTTGACTGTCATTTCCGGAATCCCTGAACCGTGAGGGCTCAGTGAGCAGGGGACCCCGTGGGTTACCATCACATCTGTCCAGTGCAACAACATCTGCAGCAGCAAACGGTCTGGCCATTCCTACCCCTACCTGCCGTGAAGATCTGAGCAGTCGCATTCAGATGTCTGCATCTTGGCGGGCCTGGGATGGCAGGTCTCGCTGCGCGTCAAGCTCAAACCTTTGTCATCCAGTTGATCTCCATATGTGAGTGTCTGTGTAATTATACACTTACAGAAGTGAGAGGCTGGAATGATGCTTGAGAAAAGTCTGTGGGCTACAGTTGGGCTTTTAGGAAAGAGCTCAAAAATCCCTTTTTAAGGGGAGTTGGGGACTGTGACAGAGCTTTACATTTGTAGGGCGGTGAAGGGAGCAAGATTAGGGAGCCTGTAGTTTGGAATATTACACAGTCACAACAAAGGCGGGCCAGTTCCACTAGGCGCCCGGAGCCAGGTGGCCTCAGACACACACCTCCGATTGGGGACAGGGAACTGGGGCTCTGTAGGGTGTCGCGAACAGTCCTTGAATGTGAGGTGCCCAGGAGCAGCCCGTGGCCCGGCGTGAGGTGGTTCCCTTCCTCTGAAGCCATCTCCAGGAGGGGCACATAGCTTCAGGCTTCAAAACTCGCAGCAGCAAAAGCAGAGGCTTCTGTACTGAGGGGACCATGGTTTCTAAGCCCCAGAACCACCTCTGATAACTTCCATGTACAGGTGCAGATCAGGAAGTAGAATAAGTGTTGCTGTGAAGATTAGGGCGCTTTAGTTAGATGGAAGAAAGTCTTCTGGGAACTGGGGACCACTTGTAAAAATGTAAATAACAGCAAGAGACGAAACAACAGACCTCAGGTTAGAAGGAACTGCGAGGGTCATTTTATGACAGCTGCCTTGGCGGGATGTTCGGGCTTCTACATGCAAATGTATTTGACTGTTGAGTGACTTCATCCCACTTTAGTGAGGCTTTTTAAAAGAAAAAGCATGACCTGAGCGTTCTTCACCTTGGAGAGGATGAGTTAAACAAGACTGACAACTTCGCTGACTTAAATTTCTTGAAGTAGAAATGAAACCTCCCAACATCATGTAGAACAACTTCTCTGATAAGTCTTTGATCCAGACAGCATCATGAATGCAAAGAGCTTAAAAAAAAAGGAGAGTGTCAGAAATGCCCCAAACGCACTTTGTTCTCACTAATCAAACTTCAGAACAACATATTTTATAGGAATACTTTAAGCGAAGATCTTTTCAGCTTTGGGTCTATAGAAGGCAGCACCTTAAATCAAAGCTGTCAAATTGACTACAAAATGCTGTCAACCGGTTTTAGGCAGGAAAGATGAATGAAAGTTTGCCTAAGTTATTATTGCCGAAATATCTTTTTTTTTAAAGTTATTTATTTCTGCAGATAAGAGCTGGGGTGTGGGCCGGCGGTGCGGGGGTGAGAGGATTCATCAGAGGCAGAGCGGGGAGCAGAACAGGCAGAT
>NW_004567142.1:5913738-5922750 GCF_000260355.1 Condylura cristata | reverse complement strand
CACTGAAATCCACTGCTGAGGGGAGCAGCTGGTCAGACGGGAGGTCCCCCGCTACCTGTGGGTCCCCCGAACCCATACTGCAGTGCTTGGTGATCGCTTGATAGCACTGTGTCTTTAACCCCTGCACCACCAGGGAGGCCCCCTAAAGTATATTTATGGAAAACATGTTGGGCTGATATTAAATGGTGCACAGGAATATTGTATAGCACTTCCTCTGTTCTTTGTCCATGAAACATTTAGACACAAAGGAGCAGTCAGATACCTTTTAATCTGACTTGTAATGAATTCAGCTAGGTTTCTATTTGGTTGCTGAGATTTTTCTGTCTTGCACATACTAACAAAATATTGAGTGTAGTTTATGAAATGTCTGGACTATGGAAAATGAGTATTTATTGCTAATAGGACAAAGGTGGCAAAAGCTATGAGTGAAATAGAAATTACAGGAATGTGATCACATTCTCCAGTGCCCCCAAATAAGGGGAGGCCCTCCCTGGTGGCGCAGTGAGTTAAAGCGCAGCACTGTGAAGCTGCCCACAGCCAAGTCGATCCCCGGCAGGGGAGTGACCCCAGGGCACAGCAGGCCTCTCCTGTCTCCCCGCTGCTCCCTCAGCGGTGGGTTTCAGGAGATCTGCCTGTCTGCTCCCCACTCTGGTGAACCCTCTCACCACCCCCAACCCCCGCACCTCTGGCCTGTCCCCCAGTTTGTGGATGCATAAATAAATAAGTAAATAAATCTTTAAAAAGAAACAAGAATAAGCAGTAATCAGTACAGGGTGAGCAAAAGGATAAGGCACGTGTCCACTGTTCTTCTTCAGCCCAAAACAAAGCTGTGACATAGGAGATTCTGGAGCTGTGCTCAAACAAAAATGCAGGAAGCTCTTTCAGCTGCAAGGGATGCTTGGACCAAAAAAAAAGAAAAGGAAAAAAGAAATCTACAATGTACTCTGAATAAATAAGACGACTCATCTCAGGGCTCACTGACAACAGGGAGAGGCCCTGCCTGACAGAGAGGCAGCTTGTTAGGCAAAGCGCTGGAGAAGCAGCGACTCTGGCCCGGAGACGTTTCATACGGGAAACGTGCGATGAAGCTGCTCCATCTTCCTGCCCCCGGCGGGCCGGCGTCGCATGGTTCATGAAAGCTGAGGGCGAGATGGAATGCAGACGTCGTTTTGTCTGACACAGGCACCCTCTAACATCACTGCCAAGCCGCCTTCTAGAATGTTCCACTTCCTGATACCCACAGCCTCGCCTGACGTGTATAGCCCAACCCCTCGGCAGGTGGCCGGGCCTAGTGACTTGCTTACAACCAGCGGGATGTGGCAAAAGTGATGGATGTTTCCTCACTGCCAAGACGAGGCTGCAAAGCCCTGGAACTTCTGTCTTGCCATCTCCCCCTCTCCCTCCTGTCTCCCCTCCCCCTCTCCTGTACTAGTGACATCAGTGCAGTCTGTGAGCTGCCATTTTGGAAAGGCCCATCTGGCAGCGAAGGAGGGAATCCCGCGACCCAGGACTGGCAGGAAGCTGAGGCCCTCCTGCAAGACTCTGTGAGTGCTGCACAGAGCCAGGGAGTGGGCCTGGATGCGGGTTCCCTCCAGGAGAAGCTTCAGAGGAGACGGCAGAGCGGGGACCGACGCGTTGCTCGCAGCCACTGAGGAGCTGCGACAAGCTGTGCTCGCCCACAGGGGTGAAGAGGCCCTGACAGTGCTGCTCAAGCCACTGGGTCTGGGGAGGGCACTTTGTTGTAGCCAGCGCGTCTGTCCTGAACGCCAAATGCTTGGTCTCAAGGTCAGATTTGCCATTCACGATTTAAGGGCAGATTCTTCCAAGTGGCTGTGAGACACTGAGTGTCTGCAAAGATCTTAGGAAAAAGGGGGCCTCCCTGGTGGTGCAGGGGTTGAGTCTCAGCGCGATCAAGCTGTCACCAGCCACTGTGGCACCAGTTCGATCCCTGGCCCGGGAGTGACCCACAGGGCGCAGCAGACCCCCCCCGCTTAGCTCGCTGCTGCTCCCCTCAGCAGATCTGCCTGTTCTGCTCCCCACTCTGTCTCTCAACACCCCCAACTCTGGCCTCTACCCCAGCTCTTGTGTGCATAGACAAAAATAAATCTTTTTAAAAACATTAGGGAAAAAAATTAGAGCGGAAAGGGCTTTCTCGCTTCTGATAGCCCTTTCCTCTTTTCTTTTTTTACACATTTATTAAAGGTCCTTACAGAGCAACATCCAGACTCCAGAGCCAGTATGCGGCGGCCCCCGTTACGCTGTAGGCGCTGGCTGGCGCACGGCTGGTGGCTCCAGCTTCCCGCCCTTCTGCTCCGAGATGGGAGTGGTAGGCAGTATCTCATCTTTAGGCTCCACGATGCTCACGTGGTCGGGGGGGGCTTCTTAGGGCCAATCTGACCACTCGGGTGCCAAGGTAGCATAATCTTCACTTTGATGCCCAGCTCATCCTGTCTCAGCAGCACATGGCGCACAGCAGTGTCCACGTAGTAGTTAACAGGGTCCCCACTGTGGATCATCAGACCATCCACAAACTTCATGGATTTGGCCCTCTGTCCTCGGAGTTTTCCAGACACCACAACCTCGCAGCCCCTGGCCCCACTCTCCATGATGAACCGCAGCACACCACAGCAGGCCCTCCTCACAGGCTAGGTTATTTTGACCAACCCTTGTGCTGATAACGGAAAGTACTGAATAAAATACTAAAAACCAGCCTGAGGCCCTCCCTGGCGCAGCGGGCTAAAGCACCGCACTAAGAAGCTAAAGCCACTTCAGCACGAGTTCAATCCCTGCCCCGGAGGTGACCCCAGGGCGCGGCAGACCTCTCCTGACCGCCCGCTGCTCCCCTCAGCAGTAGACTTCATGGATCGGCCTGTTCTGCTCCCCGCTCTGTTTCTGGTGAAGCCTCTTGCTGCCCCCGAGCCTCTGGCCTGTACCCCAGCTCTGTATGCACAAATAGATCTTAAAAAAAAAAAAAATCCTGAAATCACAAGGGCCCCAACGGGGTGAAGTTTAGGCCCTGAGCACAGGGAAGCGAGCTGCACGGTCCAGACGAGCGACCACTTCATTTCTTTCTCTGCAGTGAACGTGAGCTGGTTTTCACCAGGAACCCGCCTCTGCTGAGGGGGGCGCCCCCAGGCCTGGCGAGGGGAGGCCGCTCCTCCAATTGCCCTGGGAAAATGACGGGGAAGGAGGTCTGGGCCTGGGATTCAGAGATCAAGAAACCCGCAAACGTGTAGCTGTATCAGCCAGGGGCTCAGCAAGATGCAGGCAGCTGGTCCCTGGGCCCCACATACTGTGAAATGAGGCGCCGCTGCAGGCAGCCCCCGAAGCCAGACCCCCCCGACCCCCCCCAGACGAGCGGGGCATGCGGGGGAGGCTGCGGCCTGAGGTGCACATTGGCCAGGGGGAGCTAGACGCCAGCGGCTGGGGCGGGCAGGAGGTGCGTGATGGGGAGCTGGCGCAGGCAGTTATGAGGCGACGCGCCCCACATCTGCGGGCGTGAGCTGGAGGCCGGCTAGAGCCTGAGAACTCGGCAGCCCAGGGTGCGGGCTCCAGCGGGTCCCAGGCTTGAGAGCCAGCGCGGGGGCAGGAGAGGGAGCGAGAGGGAGGCTGCAGCTCCCGCAGGCAGGCGGGGCTGGGCCGGTTCTCCCTCCACCTGCTTTTCCAGCGCCCGGGCCTGAGCAGGCAGCTGGTCTCAGGGCTGAGGAACCCACGGGGGGCAGCACGTTCTGCTGCGGAATCTAAGGAAAACGTCTATGGTTGCCTGCGAAGGCCATTAAAACGCACCTTCCCCAGCTGTCATCTAAGCACACACAGCGGAGTGGGCCGCCAGCCGCAGCCGCACCGCGGGAATCAGACCCTGGAGCATTTGCCGACGGTTATTAACAGAAGCCCTCTTCTCGCTAATTTTTGTTCTGAAAATCCAGGTCGTTTTCATTAAGTGTGCTATTTGCATCAATATGGTAACTTTTAAATGTCATTTCAGAATGAGTTACACGTAAACATTTTGACATTTCCTCCACTTTAATTTCTTGTACTGCAAATACTGAGAAACATAGCTGGCATAAGCAGAAGCTCCTTGAGGGAACTTAGGGCTTAAAAAAAAATAGTGTGAAAGGGTTTCTGCAGTCAGAGAGTCTGGGAACTTCCACCCTAGAGATACTCATGCACAGTTCCACCAGGTACATGCGCAAGAAGGTTCACAGCAGCATCACGTGGCCCCACTGGGGAAACAAACCAAATGTCTATGGAGAGCCAATAGCTAAAGTGTTTTATCACCACGACGGAATACTATGCAGGAAGGAAAAAGGAACGCCCTAGAGCCATACGTCAACAGGACGACTCACAAACACAATTGCGGAGAAAACAAGGAGAATACATAGTGTGAACCCCTTCACAGGGCCTCTACTTGAATTGGATTTAATAAATCCAATTAGGTCTCTGAAAAACAAAAAAAAAAATACATAAAGCTTGCTCTACACATATCTATACATATATATTTAATCTTTAAAAAACAAAAAGAAAATACATTATCGATATAGTAAAAGAGGAGTAGGAGCAAACTTATGAAACAATTAAGATGTTGCTTATTTCTGGAGGGACTGAAGATGGATTTGATTGATTTATAGGTTGTTTTTATGTATAGAAGAAGTAGAATCTAGGCCAGGAGGTGAGAGGACTCATCAGAGGCAGGGTGGGGAGCAGAACAGGCAGATCGACGAAGTCCACTGCTGAGGGGAGCAGCGGGGAGACAGGACAGGTCTGCCGTGCCATGCGGGTCGCTCCCTGGCGGGGGCTAGAACTCATGCTGCAGGGGCTGTGGACAGGTTGATAGCTCTGGGACTTAACCCCTGCGCCACCAGGGAGGCCCAGGACTGGGGGAACCACATGGAAAAGATTCTAAACTATTGTGTCTGTTGTGCCTGTTCAACTTGCAGACACTGTGAATGGATTCGCTTTGCGTGTATGAACACGTTTCGTTAACGCTTCTTCTCTGCGTGTCTGCCTCTACTGAGACAGCAAAGACGGTCTGTGACATCGCTCTGATGAACCGACATCATCGCTCTTGACCAGATCTGCCCCAGGCCGAGGTAATGCTCCCCTTGGGCCAGCCTCTGTGGGGCAGGGAGGCACCTTTGCTGCCTGGGTGGCAGCGCCCCGCCCCAGAGCCCTGGCTGGTATCAGGCCGGGGGCACTCAGCAGCGTGGGGGGCAGAGCGCCCTCAGAACGTCCCAACACTGCAACGAGCCTGGCCCCGGCTTGAGCTCCTTCCGTGGTATTCGTTTTCATGTTGCAAAAACCGCAGGAACAGTCCCGAGAATCCGGCCTCTGCGTCTCCCGACGCCCCCTCCCGCGGCCCTGCGGGAGCCGACGCCAAGACGCGCACGGTGTGGAAAGGGAACCCGGGCCACGAGCGGTGCTGGGGAAGGAGGCAGCCGCCTGCACAAGGATGAAATCGGACGCCCACCTCATGCCGCCCACGCAAACCAGCTCGCCCCATGGAACCAAAACTGAGCCCGAGCGCGCCGGCCGGGGGCTCTCAGGGAAGCTTCTTCGCCTGTCTCAGCCAGTGGGCGCAGGCGCAACGGGAGAAGCACGAAATAACGTCGTGTGTTGGGGTTTTGTTTTGTTTTGTTTTTGCATTGTTCTAGTAGAACATTTTATTTCCTGTATACATATAGCATCTTTTAAAAAATAATATAGTAGTTTATTTCTACATCATTTTGTGCATCTCAGTTGTACTCCCGGGGGCTTCCCATCACCCGTGCGCCGCCGCGGTAAAATCGAGTGTTTTCTAAGCTGCCAAGGAATTGACGTGCAAACACACAAGGCGGGCTGGGACCAGACATTTGCAGGCCATGTCGCTGACCGGAGTTCATCTCCAAAGTATACACGGACTTGGACACTTCGAGAGCAAAAAACCTAATAACCTGTTTTAAAAATGGACTTGACTAGACATTTTTCAAATGCCGACATACAAATGGCCAGCGGTGACGTGAAGCTCGCCGCCCTCCCTGGTGGTGCAGGGGTTAAAGCACAGCACTGTCACGCTAGCGGCAGCCACTCAGCCTGGGTTCAGTCCCCAGCCAGGGAGGGACCCCCAGGGCGCAGCGGACCCCTCCTGTCTCCCCGCTGCTCCCCTCAGCGGTGGGTTTCAGGGGATCCACCTGTTCTGCTCCCCGCTCTGTCTCTGGGGAGTGCTCTCACCTCGGCACCTCTGGCCTGCACCCCGGTTCTTCTACACACACAAAGAGAAGAACACCTACTTCATAAAGATTAAAGATGAACCTCCAAGGACCCAAAGACACGCTTATCTACACACCAAATGGCAGCATTAAAATTCAAACAGCAGAACATGAGAAGAGATGCAGAAATACTGCAGAAATCCTGTCGGTGCTCAGAGACTGTGACTCGCCTCTTTGGTAGAACCTTAGAGCTGGGCTGTTCCGTAGGCAGTAGGCAGCCGCGGTCACACCCTCACCGCTGGCTGGAGTCCTCAGCGCTGTGCCAGCTTCACAGTGCTGCGCTCCGCCCTTGCGCGACAGGGCGGGCCTGTGCCACAGAGTTTAAGTTTGCATGTCAAATGCCGTATTTTGCGGGTCTAGTGCCACTGAAGTTTGTCAGTACTTGCTCCTTAGTTATTTCCCTTAGATTTTTGAACTCCATTTTATTTTTTCTTGTCATTTCTCACAGCTAATGGGTTTTTTAAACTTTCCTTACACTATGGTGACGGCACACGGGTGATTTGGTGATGGGAAGCCCACGGGGATTACAACTGAGATAGGAAAGGCACAAAATGATGTAAAAATAAACTATTACATTATTTTTAAAAATTTCCTGGGCCCTCCCTGGTGGTGCAGCAGGTTAAAGCACAGCACTGAGAAGCCAAAGCCACTTGAGCATGAGTTCAATCCCCGTCTGCCCCGGAGGTGACCCCATGGCGCCACAGACCTCTTCCGACCGCCCGCTGCTCCCCTCAGCAGTGTGCTTCGTCCAGCTGCCTGTTTTGCTCCCCACGCTGTCTCTGGGAAATCCTCTCACCCCCCGCACCTCTGGCCTGTGCCCCAGTTCTGTATGCATAAATAATAAATCCTAAAAAAAACTGGGGGAGAGCCAGGGGGAGAACCCCCGGTCTGTCGCTCAACTGCCCAACGTGCCGAGCGCGCCTTGGCCAGCAGGGGGCGCGCCTGGCCACCCTTTGTGGCGGTCTCGCCTTTAGCTCGAGCAGCAAACTTCAGCGAGAGGAAACTTCTGGTTAGAGGAATTTTTGCTCGGTGGCCCCTGACTCTGTTTTCCCAGAGGTACGAAATCAAGAACGGGAGTTAAAGAAGACTGCAGCAGCGTGGTCCCAGGGAAAGGGGAGGTTCCAGGCTCCCCGCCTGCCCGGCAACAAAGACCCGGCAGCAGAGAAGCAAAGGCAAGAGGCTGCCAAGGCGCCAGCCGCAGGCCAGGCTGGGCGTCAGGGGACCTGGTGGGCCACCAGGGGCCAGGAGACAGGTGGCCAAACATTTCCAGAGAAGTTGGGCCTGACTGAGACGGCGTCAAATAGCTGTGCATGGCTGGTGGATTACAATATTTCTAATTCTCGGTCCAGGGCCTCCCTGGCGGCCAGGGCTGAGTCCGGGCACCGCGAGGCTGCCGCAGCCGCTGCCGCGCGAGTTCGATCCCCGGCCAGGGAGCGGCTCGGGGCGCCGCAAGCCTCTGTCTCCCCACTGCTCCCCTCAGCAGTGGGGCTCAGGGGACCCGCCGCTCTGCTCCCCACTCGGTCTCTGGGGGGGTGCTCTCCCCCGCGCATGCGTGGATCTCTCAGCCTGAGAGCGCAGCGCAGCAGGGAGGGAAGCGCTGACGCCTGCCCGCCCGGCTTGCACATGCGCACTGGCAAGCTGGAGGCCCGCCAGGAAGCCCGGGCTGAGCTCAGCCTGGCCGGAGTGCCCAGACCAAGACCAAGGAGGGGGCTCCCCAGAGGGGAGGGCGCACCCGCAGAAATTCAGGACCCCAGTTTCCTGGAGATTAGCCCCCCTCCAAGTATGAGCCGCCCGGTAATGGGACCCCCGCCAAGTTCACATCTTGCCCGGGGCCCCTCCTGAGCCGGTAAAGGTGCAGTGGGCTCGTGCTCAACCTGGCTCCCCAAACCCACACACCTCACATCCTCCCTTAATTAAGGTGGTCCTCCCACCGGTGTGCAGGCCAGCTCCTCTCCCACAGCCTGCAGTCTCCTCAGCCGCCCCCTGCTCTGCACGGCTCCCTCTGGCAGCAACAGGCAGAGGAGCAGCAAGGCTGTGTCAGGGTGACACGCGCGACCCCCCGAACGGACGCCAGCAGGCCTGTGTGGACCCCTGGCCTCCTCTCCTCTCCCCTGGGCAGAGCAGCAACTTGGCCTCTTACAGGGGACCCGGGCAGCTGGGTCATGTGGCTCTCCGGGCCTGCAGAGAAGCTCCGTGCCCTGCTCGCCCCGATCTCCTTAAACGGGGCTTCTGTGTCCGACCTTGACAAGGGGACGCTTCCTGCGCCGTCAATCAGAGCCCCTGTGTCTGCACGCTGTGGCTTCTGGGTGCAACTTCCTACCCGCTCACAGATTGCGTGAGGGTTCCCACACAGCTGGCCCCTCTCCACACAGGAACAGGAAGCTGGGTGACCACAGAGCCCCAAAGCCTCCCCCTGCCCTCACTTTCGCAGCCTGACTCCAATCCTCAGGTGCCCGAGCCCCAAGCTTGCCACTCCCTCAGGGCACCATCTGCTTCCCCCTTCTGGGTGGGAGCAGTGGGGAAGGGGGAGGCAGGGCGGGGGCTGGAGCTGCAGCTGAGCCTCTGTGTCCCCACAGGGTCCCCGCAGCGGATGTCAGAGTACAACCTCCACATGAGGGGAGATGTGTCGGTGCAGGCGGGGCTGTGCGTGTCGGTGCCCTGCTCCTTCTCCTACCCCAGGGGATCCTGGAACCCCCCCGAACCCCACATCTACTGGTTCCGAGTTCCGGACGGCATAGATGATGACCCTGTGGCCACAAACAACCCA
>NW_004567142.1:5912186-5913118 GCF_000260355.1 Condylura cristata | reverse complement strand
GTGTGTGATGGGGCTGGGACCGTGCAAGGGTTAGTGGGGTCCCGGGGGCGGGCCCGGGACAGCCACAGCACCGTCTCCTGGCCTCTGGGAGCCCCCGAGCCCTGAGTGCCCCCCTCTGTTCAGACCCCCCAGGCAGGCCAAGGTGCTTTGCACCCCGATGAATCAGTGGGTGCCTTGTGTGAAGGGTGGGGCTGAGGGGCGTGTCCACTGGGTGCACGGTGGGGTGACATCACTGGACTCCCCCTGCTAGGCCCGGTCCCCGTCTCAGTGCGCCCCGCTCTTCTCTGTCAATAAAGGCAGGATCTTGCCCCCCCCACTGCTGTATGACTTCCTGTCTCTCCTTTACCACCGCGGCGTGGCGGTGTGGCGTCGCTGACACGACGAGAAAGCCTCCTCGGGGTTCTCGAGGGACTGAGAGGGCCTCCTCGGGGCTCTCCAGGGACCGGCCAGTCCAGGCGCAGACCCCTGCGCCCCCCCACCTGGAGGGATTCGCTGGGCCCACCATCCTCTGCTGCGCCATCTCCCCCTGCCCCCCCAGCCCCAACCTGAGACCTCAGCTTCCATCCCCAGGGGCTCCCTGAGCACCCTCTGGGTGTGCGTCTCCCGGACCCCGTCAGTGGTGGAGGCCCCCGGGGAGTCGGGTCAGCGTTCCCCTTTCCTCAGGTTGCTCCTGCTCAGCAGGGTCCGGCCTGAGGCGGCTCCCCCAGCCTGACTGTGACCTGACTCAGCCCTGTGGGCTTGGGGGGCTGGAGGTGGGGACACAGAGGCTCAGCACAGTGAGCCTGGGGACTCCCCTCACCCACAGGGCAAGGGGCACAGGCGCAGCAGGAAACCAGCCCCCGGCGGCGTCCACTCACCCGCGGGCTGGACAGCGCCGCCGCGCCCCCAGCACCGGCCTGGGCCCCTGTCTGGAGAGCAGCTGGGGGCTGTGC
>NW_004567142.1:5909115-5909868 GCF_000260355.1 Condylura cristata | reverse complement strand
GCAAGGGTTAGTGGGGTCCCGGGGGCGGGCCCGGGACAGCCACGGCACCGTCTCCTGGCCTCTGGGAGCCCCCGGGCCCTGAGTGCCCCCCTCTGCTCAGACCCCCCGCAGACGGTCACCGCCAGCATCGCCCAAGGTTACGGCTCAGGTAGGAGCGAGGAGGCTCAGGCGCCTCATGGGGCGGCTGGTGGGGTCTGCCACTGGGGGCAAGAGGGGGTGCCTCCCTGGAGTCTGCACCCTGACCCCTTCTCTCTGTCTCCCTCCCCCTCTCCCACTTCTCCACAAAGGCTGCAGGATGCTGAAAAACGGCTCCAACATCCCCATCCCGGAGGGCCAGTCCCTGTGCTTGGTCTGTGAGGCCCCCAGCAACCCCCCTGCCAGCCTGAGCTGGTTCTGGGGGTCCCCAGCCCTGACCGCCACCCCCCTCTCCAACTCCTCAACCCTGGCGCTGCCTCTAGCAGGGACCCCAGAAGAAGGGGTGCTCACCTGCCTGGCCCAGCACCCCCTGGGCTCCCAGCAGATCTCCCTGAGCTTCAGCCTGCAGAGTGAGTGGGGGCGCAGGGGGCCTGCACCCTGGGGGGGCACCGGCAGCGCTGACCCCTCCTCCCCCCCTCAGGCCCCCCGCGGCTGCTGGGCCCCTCCTGCTCCCCCGAGGACGACGGGGGTCTGCTGTGCCTCTGCTCCGCCCGCGCCCGACCGGCCCCCGCCCTGCGCTGGCGGCTGGGGGAGCAGCTGCTGGCGGGGAACAGCAGC
>NW_004567142.1:5907072-5908235 GCF_000260355.1 Condylura cristata | reverse complement strand
CCTCCCGCAGAGCCAAAGCCCGCCGGCACCGCGGCGCGGGGAGGCCCGAGGCCAGGGACGACGAGGACCCGGTCATGGGCTCCGTGGTCTGGGTGAGTGGCCGGGGGGCCCACGGGGGCCGGGCCAGCCCGGCAGGCCTGTTCCAAACCGGGGGCCGGCCCCTGCTCCCCATCCTCCTCTCCCAGAAGCACCCCCAGCCCAGCATGAGCGGCCTCCGGCCCCCGGGCCTGATGCCTGTGCCCCCTCGGCTCTGGGCCCCCAGAGTTGCGGCGCTCTGCTGCTGAGAGAATTGAGGCCGCTTCTCGGGGTGTCCCGGTGGGCGCGCGGCCTCTGGCCCTGCCCTGTGATCCAGGCGCCCCATGTGCTGGGGCCTTTGCGCCCCGCCTGGAGCCCCCTTCCTTCCCGCCTGTCCGGCCTTCCAGCTCCCGTCTCACCCCCGCTGGGGCAGCGCCCAGAGCCCTCCACAGCCCCGGCCATGCCCACCCTCTCGCCGCCGGTCCGGGGACAGAGGCGCCCAGCCCGCTCCCTCCCCCCTGGGGCACCTGGGTGACTTTACGGGGCCCCAGGGACCCTCTTGGCGCCCAGCCCGCTCCCTCCCCCCTGGGGGCACCTGGGCGACTTTATGGGGCCCCAGGGACCCTCTTGGCGGCCAAGCTGTGGGCAGCACCGTGCTGACCCCTCCCACGGCGCCTCGTGCTCCGAGGGTCAGCACTGGACCCGCCACCCAATGACCCACAGCTGCCCGCCCGCCCCGCGGTCCCCAGGGGACCCTGCTCCCTCCTGCCGCCCCCCCAGTCTCCAAAGCAGCGCTGTGGGCCGCTGCTCCAGCGCGCTCGGGGCGCCCGGCACGGAGCGCGTCCACATCTGTGCCTCCCGGCTGTCCCTCGGCATCCTTAGGGATGTGCTGACCGGTCTGGGTGTGGGGTCCACCTTGAGGGGTCCCCTCCTCGCTCCCTTCCATGGCGTGAGGTTCTGCGACTCACAGTCCTCCTGGCTCTGGGCTTGCCGGGGTCTCCCCCCCCCCGCCGGTTTTTTTTCCCGGCTGCCCCAGGATGCCCCCCCCCACGCCGAGCTCCCCAGGTGGCCTGGGCCTCTGAACTGCGGGTCACCGGCAGCCGCCTTCCCGTAGGGGTCTGCTGCTGTGGCGTGAGCCCGTGTCCCCT
>NW_004567142.1:5902376-5906624 GCF_000260355.1 Condylura cristata | reverse complement strand
GTCTGGCGGCAGCTTCCCTTCTGAGGCGAGAGGGAGGGGACGCTGTGGCCTGCGCACACTTGTGGCCCCGCCACGCCCAGCTGAGACCCCTCAGCCTGTGGCGCCCGGGACAGCAGCACTGTCGATTTCTATGGAGAACTTGTTTTTTAAAGATTTGATCTATTTATGCGTCCAGAACTGGGGCACAGGCCAGAGGTGCAGGGCTGGCGAGAGGACGCCCCAGAGACAGGGTGGGAGCAGAAGAGGCAGGTGGACAAAGTCCACCGCTGAGGGGGGCAGCGGGGAGACAGGAGGGGTCTGCTGCGCCCTGGGGTCCCTCCCTGGCCAGCGCAGGGGGACAGCTTCGTCCTGCGGTGCTTTAACCCCTGCGCCACCAGGGAGGGCGCGGCCCCCGGGGCCTTCAGAGGTCGGCCGTCCACTGCAGACGCGGGGCTGCACGGGGTGTCCCCGGAATCTTGGGGCATCTCAGAGGCGCGGCTGTGACACGTTCTGGGAGCCGCTGAGGCAGGGCCTCCTCTCCGCCGCTCTCTTCTCCCGCCGCAGGCCTCGCGGCCCTGGCAAGCTGCCCGGCGCAGCTGGTGAGCGTGGGCAGTCCCTGTGGCCCCGCTGCCCGCGCGGCGCCCCGCCCGCCACAGCGCCCGCCCTGTGGGCTCCGCTGGCTTTTTGACTTTTCCCGTGGACGACTGTCACCGAGCTCCCTTCTCTCGCTGCGCGGCTTTAACTTTCTACCGCAAAGTTCTGTGAATGACTCAAGCGTTCCCACGGGGAGGACCCCCGTCTGTCATCTGGCCATTTTCTAGGACAAAATCACTTCAGCTTCCCTGAGGGGCGCCGGGCTGCCCCGGGGCGGGGCGGGGGGGCGTGGCCAGCGTCTGGGTCCTCTCAGCGGCGCCCCAGGACTTCCCCTTCCCTCTCCTCCTGCTTTGGCTTTTCAGGGTTTTGGGTTTCGAGGTGATGTTGAGGAATCGGGGAGACTCCCACTCCTTCCTCTGCTGGGGAGAAAGTAAACTGGCCGGTGCCCCCGGGGCTGGCGCTGGCCGGGAGCCCGTGGCCGGCGTGGGGCCGTGGCCGCGTGGGGCCGTGTGAGTGGTGGCGGGCGAGCAGCTTCTCCCCCAGGAATGTCCTTGTTTCTCAGAGTTTGCCAAAGCGCCCAACGTTGGCACTGTGCTGCTCAGAACGACTTCCTCTTTTACGAGCAGATGGGAGTCACTGGGGCTTCTTGCTTTTTCTTGACCAATCGTGCCAATTGGTTGCATGTTTTATGATTATTTCAGAAAATCAACTCTGGGCTGGTCCCTTTTGTCAGTTATTTTTGCTTTCTTTCCCATTTTTACTCTCTTTTTTTATTTAAAAGATTTATTTATTCATAGAAGAACTGGGGTGTAGGCCAGAGATGTGGGGGTGAGAGGACTCCCCAGAGACAGAAGAACAGCAGATTAACTGAAACCCACTGTGCAGGGGAGCAGGGGGAGAAAAGAGGGGTCTCCTGCACCCCGTGGCTCACTCCCTGGCTGGGGAGAGAACTCAGGCTGTTGGGATTTAGCGCTGAGACTCAGCCTTTAGGCCACCAGAGAGGTTCTGCTGTAGATTTACTTATTTCTGCTTACAGAACTGGGGTGCAGGCCAGAGGAGGGGGGTGAGAGGAGTCGGCAGAGACAGAGTGGGGAGCAGATGGACGAAGCCCACTGCTGAGGGGAGCAGCGGGGAGCCAGGAGAGGTCTGCTGCGCCTTGGGGTCCCTCCCTGGCGGGGGGTCGGACAGCCAGTGTAAGTCAGGAGCTCTGGCCAGGCATCTCTGGCTCTTGTTTTAACTTTCCCTTGACTTGCTTTCAGTTACTCCAGAATTTCACTTTTTCCCCTTTTGCACTCAGATACGCAAGTCACTCCGAGTCACGCCCGGCCGAACGATGTCGGCTGCTTTGCCTTTCTGTCTCTCCGCCTGTGCTGCTGGCCACATTCCTGCCTGTTCGAGAACCTGAGGCTCACTCTGGGTTCTCACGGACAAACGAACATTTGTCTGTTCTTGGACTTTTAAAAAAACACACAGTTCTTGAGTGTTTTCATTCTGCAGTGATTTTAGCCTCACGGCGGCTGCAGCAAGAGGCCGGGTCCCGCACAGCCGTCCACTTCACGGGCTGCTCTGTCAGCTGCCCATCCACAGTGAGTGCGGCCCTTCCTGGCGCAGCTCCTGTGACGTGAATGCTTCCTCCCAGGGTGGATCCGCTTGGGTTTTCCTGCGCTAAGGCTCTGAGAACCTGCGCGTCCGAAAACGGTCTTATGCCTGTGCGCATTCAGCAGAGTTCCAGGAACTCGCGCGCTTTGTCGAAGACTCCAACGACCTTCACGACAGGTGTGAGAGGCAGCTCTTAACCGCGTGCTGTTTTACACGAGGGCCAAGGATCAGAGTGATTTTCCTCGGATGCTTCAACAGCGCGGCTCTTCTAGCCAGGAGTGCTGTTTCGGAAGCTTAGCGCGTCTGAATGAAGCACGTTTGTAGAGAACCCGTTGGTCCTCCCTGGAAGTCTGGCACCTTCCCCTTTGACCCTGATGTTCCTAAGATTCACGTCCCATGTCAGGTCTCCCATGTTTTTTCTTTTTCCTTTTTTGCTCTTTTGCACTGAGGTAGTTGAGCGTTCTTTAATTCTGGGAGTTGTACTCCTCTTTCTTTCTCCTCTATAGGAATTTTTGGGGACTATCATAATCTGAACGCTTAGGTTTTTCTATTTCTTTCAAGATGTTTTTAAATAGAAAGGACACTGCACTACGACACCCTGAAGGTCCCGGTGTGCGTCGGTATAGATCAGGCGCAGGAGTAAGGCCACCGCCCGAGGCCCAATTCTTTCCTTCGCCAGGCAGTTGGACCCTTTACCTGACACGTCCATCCCCTTTCACCAATCCTTCTGGCCACATGACCACTAACTGGGTCTTATAGTTTGAAAGTTCATTGTTTTATTTAGTTCATTTTGCGTCGGTAAGTACCATATTCATGAAAGCACGTGGTGTCTGTCCTTCTCTATCTGACTTATTACATTTGACATCGCACGCTTGAGTCCCACCCATGCTGTTGCAAAAGGCAGGGGCTGTCTTTTTCGTAGCTGCATAGTATTCCAGTGCAGACACAGACCACGTCTTCACCCAGTTGTCTGCTGAGCACCTAGGTTGATTCCACAACTTGGCTACTGTAAATAATGTTGCAGTGAATGTGGGTGGTGCACAGAGATTCAAAGAATCTCTGAGTTCTTCCTGTTTCCATGCTGGTAATATCATCGCTTTCCTCTCCTAGTGTACTGGGCTGACCGGCTTAAATTCTTGGCCTTTCCCACTTGTGCTAAGGTGATGGGTGAGGTTCTCAGGCTCACTGGTCTTCATCCGGGTCTTGTACACTCGCGGGCAGCCAGACTTCCGAACCCAGTGTGCTGTTCCCCCGGGGATCTTTGCTGCTCTGTCTGGTGGTAGTGGCTGCGTGAGGGGAGGGTGCAGGGCAGGTCTGGTCTGTGCCAGCTTATGAGTTCAAAGGAGCGAAGGAGACACCCCTAGGAAGCAGTCCTGCCCAGCCCCCTTTCTCCAAGAGGTAGCTCCAGGCCTCCCTTTGCCTTTGAACCCTCGGGGAGAAGCAGTGCCGGGCAGGGTGTCCCTGGGTGGTCAGGAGAAAGTGGAGATAGAACAGCTGCCATTTGTGGCAAGGGGGTGAGCTGGAGGGGATGACACCCGCGAGATAAGGCAGAGAAGGAGATGCTGGACGGTGTCGCTGTGTGGACAGAGACCCCACGGGGGGGGGGCCCTGTGCACTGTGGAGGGGCCGCGGGGGTTTTGGGGTAGGAGCGCTTTGGAGACTTCACTTAAGTGGGATCCTCTAGTTTCAAAACACCAACAAGGCTATGAGACGACGGAGCTTAAATGCAAGCAGAAGCGGAGGCCAGACTCCCAAAGGCGGGGCTGGGCCTGGCTGTCCTCGGCCCCAGGACGTGCTCGGCCTGCCCGGCGCAAGCCTTTTTCCCTGTTCCCCAGTTCAGAAGTAAGGACGCAGGCAACACCCCCCGCCCTCATACAAGCCCCCCCAGGGTGGTGGAGGGAGAAAGAAGCAGAGCCCAAGCATACTGGGGGCAGCTCGTTCCCCCCAAACAAGCCAGCCTGGGCGACAACACCCCATTTCCCCATCCCGCTCCTCCACACTGGTCTTGACATCCCCGGGGGCCTGGGGTGCTGAGCTGACCGACAGGGTGATGGTCCGACTGCGCACCTCACATTC
>NW_004567142.1:5897804-5901276 GCF_000260355.1 Condylura cristata | reverse complement strand
GTGAGTGTGAGCATGAGTTGTGAGGGCATGCAGGTGTGTGAACGAGTGTCCGTGTGTGCAAGTGAGTGTGAGTTTCTGGGCGTGTGGGTGTGAGTGCACGCGAGGGCGAGGGTGACAGACACCTCGGTCCTCCCAGCAGAGGGTTTCCCAGGGCCCACAGCGCCCGCCATGGCCCCGTGGGCGTGAGGCGCCAGCTCTGCACCTCTAGCGTGGCCGGGGCCAGGCCAGTGCCCCCACCCCCCTGCTCCGCTTCCCCTGAGTTTGCCTGCTCTGCCCTCGCCAGGGCGAACCAGGGCTGCGGGGGCCAGTGAGGGAGCCCTGGCCCAGCCTCGGGTTCACCCGCCGAATCCCCTCTCTGGCCCCGCAGGCCGCACCTGCCCCCGGGGAGCCGCAGGACATCCACTACGCCTCCCTCAGCTTCCACGGGGCGAAGGCTCGGGAGCCGCAGGAGCCGGAGGCCGCCACCGTGTACTCAGAGATCAGGACCAGCGCGTGAGGCGCGGAGCCGCCTGCCCGGGCATCGTGGTGTCTTGGGGTGACAAGAAGCACTCGGGGTGACGACAAGGCACAAGGGGCCGCGGGCCGTGTTAACAGGGACACGGCTGAGCGGGCCGGGGCAGAGCGCGGTGACCCAGCATTCGCCTAGTCTCTGCCTCAGTTTCCCGCCCTGTAACTCAGAGATCGCCTCCCACCGCAGACCGTCAGAGAAACGCAGGGGGACATCAACCAGCTGACGTGGCTCGGAGGTCCGGGCTGGAGGCGGGGCCGGCGCGAGGAGGGAGCTGTCTCCACTGGGGCCCCCAGCCGCTCCCTCTGTCACGAGCCCCCCCCTTCCTTAGGCAGGGCGCCCCGCTCTCCGCCAGCAGCTTCCCCCCCCAGCCGCGGGTGCTGCCCCCTGCCGGCCGCCACCCGCCAGCGTCTGCGCTCCCTCCTCCCACGCCGCCTGCTCCCGGGCTCACCCCAGTTCTCCTTCAAATCTCCCTTCTTGGGTAGATCTGGGGGGGTGCAACCAGAAAAAAAGCTTTACTCTCCCTCCTCTAACGGTACACTCGGACAATTTTTAGCTGATTTTGAAAAGCAAGCGGTCGCTGAAGCACAGGCACAAACTCGCCCGCAGCGGCCCAGGAGCCTGGCATGGAGCCGGGGTTGCCAGCTGCCCCGAGGCTCCTGCTCCGGGGTGCAGGGCGGGGCTCACAGCCGGATAGGGCGGGCGCTGGCGCCGGAGGTCGCTCACCCCCAGCCCCAGGACCGAGCTACCTGCTGTTCCTGACTCCGCATTTCCCTTCCGAGCCCGAATTCTGCTCTGTGACGCCCTGATGAAAAGTGGGCCCACGAGACCCCGGGCCTCCACCCGCGACGTCCCAAGAAGGCAGAACCCCAGCCCTTCGCTCTGTCCCTCTGCCTCGTGTGACAACGGTGTGTGGCCATACAGTAATAAACCTGGTTTCCTCAGCTCCCAGGTGCTGGTCGCTGAGGTGTGTCCTGCGGTCACGGCCAGAACCCCAAGGGCCGGGCCAGCTTGACACCGGCCTGCCTGGGAGGCATCCATGGGGCCCAGGGGCAGTTCCAAGCCAGCAGCTGACACCACTGCACCTGCACGTGCCTCAGTCTGGACCCCCAACCCTTAACACCCAAAGCAGCACCCCAGCCCCACTTAATTGTTCCAAACCTTAGAAAGTGGCCACGCGCAGAGAAGCAACACTGGTGGGGTTCTCGGAGGACGCTGGCTCCCGGCAGCCACTGGCCAAACCCTATCTTTAGTACAGTATGCGGTGAAGGGGAGTTCCTGGGACTGGGGGCGCAGGGACTGGAGTCTGCACCCCAAGGTCTGCGGGGGTGGGGGGCCTAGACTCACGCCTGAGGCGGGAGGCTGGGGCTTCCTGGACTGGGAGGGCAGGTTGGTCTCTACAAACTGCCGCCTCAGCAGGTCACACCGAGATCTTAGTTCTGGGTGGAGGCCCAGCTGCGTTGGCTGCTCGCCTAAGGCCATGACAAACTCACTGGGGGACTCATGCCCCTGGGAGAGAGTGTTGGGGACAGTCCTCTCTTCCTGCCCTCCGCTGCGGGGCTGGCTCAGGAGCGCCCTCTATGGGTCAGTCCCGAGGCGGAGTCAACAGCGAGAGGCCCCGTGAAACCACCAGCCACGCGGCCCCTCGGTTCCCCACTCTGTCCGATGAGCAGAACTGGGACCTCCCCCTCCCCCCGCCCCCGCCTCAGTCTGGTTTCGAGGATTAAACGGGAACACGCAGAGGGAGGCACAGCCCTGAGCCTGGCACATGGAGCTTCCTGGGGCACCCCCCCCACCTGCCCACCAACCCCTTATCCAACAGGAGAGCCAGGCACAGACTTGCTACTTAAAATGTGGCTCAAGCGCCTGGAACGTAACCTGGCACCTCAGGAAATGCTCTGTATTTCCTGATCCTTAGACAAGGTGGTACCACAAGTTCAGAAAAACGCAGAAGAGGGATGCAGGAAAGCAAAGATGAGCCCAGCCCACTCCGCCCCTCGCCGGCTCCCCGTTCCCAGGAGGGACCCAGCCTTCCGGGGAGCCCCGCACACTCCCGAGGCTCAGGCCCGCGCCTGGGCTCCGGGGCAGCACCGGGGCTTTCATGAACGCAGAGCCCAGCTCTGCTCCAGGACCACGGACAGCGCCAGCCCTCCGCGAGGAGGAACTCGGGCCGTCGTGGTGAGTGGAGCGCCGCCTGGCGGCAGAGCTCTGACCTGCCTCAGACGGCGGTAAGCGGGGACGGCGCTGGGGACATTGTCACCTCCATGGCGGAGGCGCTTTTCATTCATTCTGCGGTTTCTTTTCTGTGCTGGGTGCTATGCCACGTCCTGATGAGCTCGAAAGAAACAAGAAAAGGGTGGGGGGAAGGAACGAAGCGCTAGAAGACTGGTGGTCGCTCCTTGGAGCTAATGAGATCAGAAATCAGTTCCATGACTCCCCTGCCTGCTGCCTCCGTGAACCCCAGCAAGCAGAGTCGCGCTGAAGGCAGAGCGAGGCAGGCAAGGGCAGGGTAAGGAAGTGGCCTTCGAGTGGCGGCGGGGTGAGGGAGCCTGCACAGTCACTGGCCCTCAAGCGCCAGCTGCGGGACGCGGAGCGAGCGGAACCTCCTAGTAGGAGGCAGTCGCTGTGCTGTGCTCAGAAAAGGGCTCAGGAGGACTGTGCGTTGGGCAACGGGACAGGGGTCACCTGTGGGCGGTGTGAACCAGGGGTCCCTCAGACCGCGAGTCCAGGCTCCCCGCCTCCTCCATGAGACCCAGAGTCCAGGCTCCAGCTCTTGTAGAGTCACAGGTAAGCGACCCCATGTCCCTTCCAAGCTCACACGGGAGCCCCTGGCCAATAACTGGGGTTTACTCTCCGTGTCATTTGGAGAGAGCCCTCACGCCCAAGTCAGATCCCAGCTGGGGTCGCTAGAAGGTGAGCTGGGCCTGGGAGGAGGCCGGGCCGGGGCCACCCTCGCGCTCCTGT
>NW_004567142.1:5888651-5896474 GCF_000260355.1 Condylura cristata | reverse complement strand
CCGCGTCGCGGTAGCCGCCGATGCCCTCGTCCACCGCCACCAGGCGCAGCGCGATGTCCAGGCGCGGCGCCAGCTCGCGCAGCACGTGCGCCAGCACCGTGGAGTCCTTGCCGCCCGACGCGCCCACGGCCACCACCGCGCCCGGCGGCAGCAGGCGGCCGCCGCCACCGCCCAGAGCAGACCGCTGTTCCTCCTGCCGCGGGCTGGCTCCTTCAAGTTTCAGCTTTCGGCTGACTTTTCTTGGGCTCTACCTTGTTCATTTTTTGCATTCACCCAACAGCCACTCGGTCGAATTATCCTGCACACCCAGGCGGAAGGTCAAGACAGGACTGGGTCCAGATGAGACAGTTCCAGATCGAGTTCAGAGCACTGCTAAGGGCCTGGGGGCCGGCCTGGCTGTGCTCACTTGGCTGGGAAGTGTGAAGGGCCAGGGTGGGGGCGCCCAGGTTGGCAGGATGAAGTGCTGGATGCAACTGAATGGGGACCACGGGCAGTTTTTAGCTAGGAGGGAAAGGATCTGCTTTCCAGTTCAACAGGACCCCTCGGGTGCATCGGGCCCCCTCCCCAGCACCCACTCCCGTTCACTAAGGGGGCAGGCCAGGAAGTGGAGGGACGTCCGGTTCTGGACTCTTAGGCAGTGCCAGCTGAGATTACAGCACGCGCTTATGGGAGGGGTGGGGGTACGGCGATGGGGCACCCCTCTCTGCCACCCAGGCTGTCACTCACTCCCAGGTGTTGGCTTAAGCACTTGAAAGGCAAGGACACTGGGCCGACTTGGGAGGAGGCGGTGCACCGGGGGTTGGGGGGACATTGTGAGGCAGGTTTAGGACGGAGAAGCCGGAATTTCATCTGGAGCTGGCAGCCCTGGGGTCCTTTGCTCGGGAAGTCGTTCCTGACCCCTGGTCTGGCTCTGGCGCCGCCGCTGGGCCTCCAGCGCCACCCGAACAGCCCTGGCTCTAGGTGAAGACCAGAGGACGCTGGTGCGCGCTCGGGTTGGGGTTGGGCGGCGGGCCACGGAGTCCAAAGCAGGTCAGTTGGGACGCCAGCTGCTGGACACTCCCCGCAGGGGATGGGAGGGTCACCAGAGTCAGGAGTTGGAGGATCGCGGGGAGGCGTGCTACCTCCCCAGGGATGTCCCCCGGAATCCGTGGAAGAGAAAAACGGAGACCCTCAAGTCCCACCAGGCAGCGCGGAGGACGGAGGCCAGCTGCCCAGCTGCCGGAGGAAGCACTCACCTGGGCAGCACCTGAGCGGGGAGGTCAGGCTCCCGGAAAAACGCGGAAACGGGTAGGACCACGACCCCCAGAAGGCTTTGGGGCTACTCGCCTACCACTCCCAGAGGCCTGTGCGGCGCTTCGGCTCAAGGAGTTTACGGCTCTGGGGCGAGCCGGGCCTACAACTCCCGGCGGCCCTCGCGGGGACGCCCTCTGCCCCGCCCACGGCCTCCACGGGGCGCTGTGCGGGTGCCACGGTTTTCCGTCTGCGCCTGCGCCTGCGCCGGGGCGGGGTCTGGAGCAGTCAGTGCGCGAGGGCAGCGATTTCGCCCCAGGTTAGGTTTTCCGCGCGTGTGGGGAGACCGCGGAGTTCGTGGTGCGGGGGAGAGACGTCGGGGTCGGGGGAGAAAGGGGAGCGAAGGGGGGGCGGGGCGTGGCCAGGCCAGGACCGCTCGGTGTCGGGGAGCTGGGGCCCTTCGCTGGCGGTTCGCCATTCCCTGCGCCCGGAGTGGAAGGCACAGCTCGGGGTGCGCCAGTCCGGGCTCCGAGGCGAAACTCGGCCCCGCCCCTATGAGCACCTCCATCGGGAGGCTGGGTGGAGGCTTAAGGGGGGCGGTGGGGTTTCCCAGTTAGTCGTGAGGGTCGCAGTTGACATGAGTTAATGTGAACTGAATGAGTTTGAAGTAGCAGTAGAGCGTCAAGACCAGCGCTTGGTGTTCAGTGAGTGCTGTGGGGGACACCTTTCTGTCGTCTGATGCCCACTGGGGAGCCAGGCACCCGCACCCCTTGAGGCCAGTTCCCTGGGCAGGGCCCGCCACAGTGCTTTGCCAACACTTTGTTTCATTTATTGCAAAGACGTTAATATTCTAGGGGGAAGACCCAGTTGGCCACACCGGGCTGCCCCGTGCCCCCACACCGCTTCTCATCTGTGCCCAGGTGGCCACTGGGGCTGCCCAGCTAGCCAGCAACCGGAGCAGGCATTTACTCCCTCATCTGAGCGCTTGTGGGTGAGGGCAGTGGCCAGACCCGGGAGGCACTGTGAGGCCCCCTACCGAAGCCGAGTACAGATGGGCTGGACAACTCATCCGTCTGGGGCATCGCCAACGGGCACTTGGCTCTGGGCCTTACATGAAGCTACCATGTTGCTTTCTCAAAGCCAAGGTGGTGGAGGACACCTGGGAGCACGAGGACAACTGAGTTTGCGGCGCATGCCTGCACGCTGGGACACCGCCCGGCCCTCGTGGCAAGGGAAGGCCCAGGTGCATGCCACACGGCAGGCTCAGGGAAGGCCGGGATGGGAGGCCACGGTGGGAGCAGGTAGGTGACTGTGCGTCTGGGAGGCCCCCGCTAGCAAATCGGCTTCCAGGCCGCATGGGCTTGGCCACAAGGCCTCACCTGAGCTGCTGGAGCAGGGAAGCAGCCAGACAGGGCTTTTCCAGTGAACGTGGTGTGTGCCGATAAAACTTTATTTAAAAAAGTGCCATGCACACTGCTGACAGCCAGTCTGCTGTCTGGTGTGTATGGAGCTAGGCCTGCATGAGAACATGAAGGCCACCATGCTGAAAGGTCACCGTGGTCACCCGCAGGGGGAGGAGCCGAGTTCATCAGGAGAGAATGAGTGTAAAGGTCATGCCTCACTCGGCTGCACAGGTACAGTGGCCAGAAGAAGCACACTCACAGGTCTGTGTAACTAGATTTTGGGCTCTGCAACCCTGCCGCTCCTCAGAAGTGGATTTTGGTCAGTCCTGTTCTGTTCCCCTCTCTCTGGTGAATCCTCACACCTTCCCCTCAACCTGTGGCCTGCACCGCAGGTCTTGTATGCATAAATAAATCCTTTAAAAATGCGTATTTGTGGTATGTAGTAAATCCCCAGAGCTTTTCTGAAACATGAATTCCAGAACAGACAATTCGCCTGCAGATATTTTCTTCAAGAAATTCAGTTTGTTCCACTATGTCCTTACTAGTATACAGTAGGCATTGATTTCTGGCAAGGACTTCTGCCGAGTAAGTGCTTCTGTAACATCTCCGGTAAGAGCTGTCCAGTGTTTATTAAAACTTGATCTCTTACGAAGATCTTCCTGCACTTCCCACACGCGCAGGTCTTCTGTGTGGCTTTGCTGATGCACCTTGAGCTGGTTTCTTGCTGAAGCATGCCCCAGTCGCGGCATCCGTACGCTTCCCCTCCGACGTGCGTTCTCTGATTTCTGCACGAAGGCCTTCCCAATCCGTGACAGACCTGCATCCTCCCTGTGGTGTGAGTCATCTGTGTGAATGGGCATCTGACTGCCCTGGAAAGCCTTCCCACATGTGGTGCGCACGTGGGTTTCTCTCCAGAGTGAACTCACGGATGCTCTTTGAACTGTGGCTTGGAACTGAAGGCTCTGCTGCGGCTCCTGCACGGGTGGGATGCAGCTGGGGGCTGACAGTGGTGGAAGGCTTTCCCACACCCCTCACACTGATGGTGCCTTTCCCCAGTGTGGCTCTTCTGGTGTATACTGAGGTGTGACTTTTGCGTGGCGGCTTTCCCACAGTCACTGCATCCAGCAGGCTTCTCCCCGGTATGAATTCCAACATGTATCTGGAGCTGTGGCCTTCGGTCACCTTACCTGCGCAGGTGCGGGCCAGGTGCCCCGAGGTTCCCAGCCCATCAAGGAGGGGTGTGGCGGCACAGCCAGGGGAGCAAAAAGGACCCGGAGAGAGGACAGGAGGGGGCATGTGGAGCAGTCACGTGAAGAAACGCCCTTGCTTCTCGGCCTTGGACTTCACCAAGGACTTGGGGCCAAGGACGGACAATGGAAGACGCGACGTGGGGGAGGGGTGGTGGGAGGCCAGCGGCAGCCTTTACCCTGATTGT
This sequence comes from Condylura cristata, assembly GCF_000260355.1. Lineage (NCBI taxonomy): Eukaryota > Metazoa > Chordata > Mammalia > Eulipotyphla > Talpidae > Condylura > Condylura cristata. The sequence continues at coordinate 5,892,406 of NW_004567142.1, read as the reverse complement.
GTTCTCTTCTGTTCTTTTCCTTCCAGACTTGCTTGGCCTCTCTGCCTTTTTCTGCACTCCCCCACCCGTCCCCCCAGACTAGTGGCAGGCTTGGGGGCCTCAGGGGCCCTGCTTTCGGCCAGCTCTGCTTGACTGGACATTCACCCAGCTGGGGATGAGAAACTTTGGGTGCTTCTCTTGGAAACTATATTCTTTCTCTCCTCTCCGACTGCACACTAATTGTATTACAGTTATTTCTTGTTAAAGTCTCGTACACGAAGGGTCAGTTCTGTTTGCATGTGGTGGACAGCGGAACCCACTTAGCGTGTGCTGTTTGGGTGACCAGGGTGCCCCTCATCCTGCCCGCTCACACTTCCAGAAACACCACGTCCACTTCCTACCTGTAGCCCTCAGACAGTTGAGGCTCCACCTGGCCGTTTCTGACCCCCTCAGCAGGCTCTGGGCATCTCAGTGACCCCCATGACACCAGAGCCTTTTCTATCAAATCACCGTATTCAACCCTCACCTCGACTCAGAAAACCTGCAGCATGCACCAGGACCCCCTCGCTGTCTCCCTCCTGCCCCAAATGAGTTGCTCCCAACCCACACCCAAAGCAATCTCGGAGGGCACTGACCTCCAGACAGCCCACTGAGCGGCCAAGGGGCTCCTAGGCAGTCACAGACGCTGTCCAGTCACTGACCCCGCCTGGCTCCTGCAGTCCCCGGGAGGCTGGTCCCCGGGACCCCAAATAACCCCACACAGGGCCCCACTTCCAGTGCCCCACAGACCAGCATCGTGGACCTGCTCAACTGACCCTGACCACGTGCAGGGGGGTCCAAGGCAGCCCTGACCCCCCTTCATTCACAAAGGGCTCTGCCGCTCGCTCACGGCCCTGAAAGCGTCGCGGTCACCCCACTATGCCCCTCGGCCCCCCTTGGTTCCCATATGCTGTCCTCAGCTCCCGACTTACTGATCTCTGGGTGCACAATCATGGCCCCCATGTGGCACGACCCTCAAGTCGCTCAAACCCTGCCGCTCCCGAAAGGTCACTGCCCACGTCTCCCCCTCACGCGCGCTCACTGACCTCAAGTGCGCGTGTAACTCCGCACCAACAAGGCGCCCAACACAGAGCCCACGGTGAAGTGACCTGACCCGGGGCCGCCGGGTCCTCCCGCGCGCACAACATCGACGGCGGGGAAACGGGCGGCCCAGCCGGGGGCAGCCCTCGGCCACCGCCTCCGCGCCTCGCCCGGCCACAGCCCAGCACTCATCCGCCCCGCCCCTCCCCACTCACCCCACTGACCCCACAGAATCGCCCCAGCTCATGGCCGCCGCAGACCGCGGACAACACCCGCGAGGCCGCGGGCCAGGCCACTTCCGGCCTGGGCTGGGGGTCGGCGCGCTTCCCTGACGGCGGGGGCGGGGCCTGCGGGGGCACGCATGCTCACTAGGCTCTCTGAAGCTAGAACGCTGCCAGTAGTTACCATGGCGCACCGGTTTCTACTCGCCGGGATTCACTTTCGTCCGTTACTGTGTAGCAAAGGACATGGCTGTACCCACAGTGACGATGGAGCCCGCCATTTTCAGAGCTGCTGCTCCGTACAGTCATGTGCAATCTCACAGGTAAAGGTTTGGGGTTGTCCCACGTTAACACGGGGCCTTTCCAATATTTGTGTGTGTGTGTGTGTGTGTATGTATATCTCGAGGCAGAACATTGCACGTTCTGGAAAGTAAATTTTCTCTAGTTTTCCACATCGACTTAAAGACTCCTTTTTTGAACTGCTGAGGAATTGTCTCTTAATTGTATTTTGAAAAAAGCATTGTTTTGTGAAAGTTTATCTTTGTACCAAAGAGAGATTTTAGGCTCTTGGGACACTTCATTTCAAAGGAGGGAAATGAAAATACAGCCAAGTTGAAGGCAAAATCACAATTATTCCAGACAATCCCAGCAAGTCACATAGGCAGAATATTCTAGAAGAGATTTCCAGTCACCAAGTAGGCAGCAGGTGAGCCATGGAATGATTACTCATGATCACATCATTGCAAAGGAAAGGCAGGATGTGATACTGTTTCGCTGATCTAGAACTAGCAAAAGTGAAAAAACAAAACCTTCACAGGTGCTTATGCGCTGTGGGGAGATTTAAATGCTTTTGGCGTTGGTTTTCAAACAGCACGGGAGAGTCATCTCCACTCTGCCTATTATCAGTGACAAATGCATGTTGCTCTAAGTTACAAAAAAGACTGACTTTGAGGGACTTAATTTTCCTCCCCAAGAGAAGTGCAGCGCTGAGCTGGTTGGTGACTGCCCAGCCCAGGGTCCGGGGAGGGCAGAGAGGAGGGCCGCAGGGGGCGGCTCAGACCCCAGGCCTCCTTGATATCTCCCTCTGTGCTGTTTTTCTGCCCCGGGGCCCAGATTGGTGCTGTCTAGTCAGTCAGTCGCTTCTGCACAGCCCCGTTATTCCTAGCTCGGACGGATCCTGCTTCAGAATCACGGGCAGCGGCGGCCCTGGCCCCAGGGGAGACCCGGTGGGAGACTAGGGGTGAGTTCCAGACAGCACCTGATCAAGGAAAGGCCCTTCTGGTCTAGGTCTGCCCCCCTCAGACTCCCACCACCCCCAGGAGATAGATCAGGCAGACAGGGACTGCAGGGTCACCCTAGGTCTCTGGCCTCTCAGGGCCACTCACCTGCAGTCTGCAGAAACCCGTCCCTGCCCATCCCTGCCCGGCCCCCTCCTCCACCTCCTGTCCCCAAAGCGCTGACTCCCTCTCTCCCCCACCCTCACCCTCTCTCTCTCCCTCTCATTCAACCTCTTCCCCTCCCCACCTTCTACCCCTTGTCTGCCCTCTCCCCGTCTTTTCCCCCTGCCCCCCCACTTCCTCTTGCCCTCTCTTCTTCCCCATCCCTCCCAGTTTCTCTTGCCCAGGCCCTGCCTGGGACCCTAATGGAGCTCTGGGGTACAGGCCTTTACCATCTCCAGCTCCTGCTGAATCTGTCGCATAGAGGAAGGAACGGAACTGTCAAGAGGATGACAGCATCTCTTCTCTGAGATCAGTGGGGACATTCAAAGGGGATCAGGCATATGCTCATGCTCAGGCAGGGGACAGCCCGCGCCTCAGAGGCCGACAGCTGCAGTGGGAGACCGGGAGGCAGGCAGTGAGGGGAGCACAATCAGGCGTCCCCTGCGGAGAGAATGGTGGTGGCTGCAGGAGCCATGGAGAGAGTGGGACAGGTGTCTGTGAGCGCACGCAAGGTGAGGAAAGGTGAGGAGGGGTGGACGGCCATCAGGTCTGTCTCACCTTGAGCCCAAACAGATCACCTGGATCTTCTCCAGGCTCAGACCAGCACCTGCCTGCTGGCTCTCTCCCTGCAGGCGGACTCGGGCCCCCAATGCATCCCTGAGGGTCCAGTCTCCAGCCCCGAGGTGGGTCCAGCACGAAGGGGAGACTCCCAGCCTCCCACTCGCCTCCCGGAGCCTCCAAGAAACCTCACAGGGGGAGAAGGCCCCCAAAGATCACATCTGTCTGGGGGCAGAGGGGCTGGTCTTCAGGAGGTGACTGCATGCAGTCGAGGCTGCAGAATTCAGCTCTCACTTGCCCTGTGAGACCCAAGGGGAGAGGGGTAGCCCCTTTGGTGGGACAGAAACCAAACCATTCCATCTAGACCTCACTGCCCCCAGCCCGTCTCTGGCCAGCCGCCTCCAAACTGGGGGAGTCTAATTCTACGGTGACAAGGAAATCCCGACTCTCCTCAGTCAGGAGGTGCCACTGCTGTGGC
>NW_004567142.1:5886018-5887754 GCF_000260355.1 Condylura cristata | reverse complement strand
GGGGGAACTCAACCCCACCTTTACTGTGAATGCGCATGCGCCAGGGCGGCTTGGGCCCCTCGAGCTGCTGCCCCAGGGAAGGGGGCGGGCGGGCAGGCCCGGGCAGGTGGCGTGGGGCGGGGTCTCCCTGCTGTCCTCAGGGCTGTGCCCAGCTTCCCCTGAGCCTGGGCCTCACCTGCAAATGCAGGAAGGGGCTGCAGGAGCTCTCAGCCGCCCGCAGGGAGGAAGCTCCCTCTCCTGGGCCTGTCCCTTCCGGAGCCCCTGCACGTCAGAGGGCCCCAGAGCACCGACGACGGCAGGGGCTGAGGCAGGGCAGCCTCCACCATTGCTAGGCGGGGCTGCCTCCTGGGGAGGGGGCAGGCTGCGGGAGAGGGGCCCCCCGCTCCACAGGGAGGGCCTGGCCTGCCCGGCCCCTCGGGTCCCTCCCTCTCCATCCCAGCAGTGAGGGCTAACGCCCCGTGCTCCCCTCGTGCTCCCTCGCAGCGTCTCCCTGGGAGGAGACCCGGTTCTGGTTCCAGCACTGGCAGACACCAGCCCGGATCCTCGGCGGCCACCAGCTAACAAGGACCAACTCTGCACAGAGGACCCGGGGCCAGTTCGCCCTCGTCAGGGGGCCCCCAGGACGGCACCTGCTCCCTGAGCATTGGGGACGAGGACACGGGGGACGGTGGGACATGTATCTCTGACACAGACATACAGCAGTGAGCAAACATGCCTGAGAGGCGGCTGTCTGGGAGTGGCAGGTGGGGAGGCCCGGTGTGGGCCCCGGCTCCCAGGAGCTGCGTGCAACAGCCTGCCGAAAGGGCCCCCGGCTCTTTCCCTGCCCCCAGCCCTGCCCCGCGCACCCCACATCTGCCAGCGGCCCCGGGAGCCTGGCCTGCTCTGAGCCCAGGCCTGTGAGTGGGCCATGCCCCGCTCTGCTGGACGTCAGCCGCCCTCACCGACCTGGGCCCCAGGACGCCCCTCTTCTGGGGGCCCAGCCTCACCGTGGCCCTGGGGCCACGACACCCGCCTCAGCTGCCAGGTGACCCTCTCCGGACTGTGGACACAACTGTCCAGCGCAAGGTGTCCTGTGAGGTGAGCTGTGCATGCCTGGTCCCTGTGTGTGGGCAGAGTCCCCAAGTCCTGCAGCCCAGGAGGGTCCAGGCCCACCCTCACGGGGGTGCTCAGCTGCCACATCCCTTCTTCAGATGCCCCTCGGAACACAGCCAGGGCGGCTTCCAAGGAAACTCAGGGAGGAAAGCCCCTGCCCCCAGGGCTGGGGTGCACCAGGGCCCCCGGGGTGTATGGGGGCCCTGGTGGAGGGAGTAAGTGGGCCGAAGACATGGCGCACAGCGGGGTAAGCTCCCGAAGTCCACCCTGCGGCTGACCTCAGCCACTGGGGTGCTCTGGTCAGCGCCTGCGGCGGGGCCCCCCCTTTCCTCCGCTCAGGCTCTCAGCTCCTCCCACATCCCTTTGGCGCGTTAGCTCACGCCTGCACTTGCTCCCTGCACAGCTCCTGCTGGACAGTTTGGGCAGCTCCAGGGTCACCGTGGGGACTGTGCTGCGGGCAGTGGCCCAGGCGCCTGCTCAGAGCTCAGTGGACCCAGCGGAGAGGCACAGGCCCCACCTCAGCTCTGCCTCCTCCTCCTCTGTCTCCACTTCTCTCCCCAAAGCCCTGAAGATCTTCCCCCACGCCCCCACTCCGGGAGGGCCAGGCCCCACAGCTGTGCTGGGAGGCGGGCAGCAATCTGGGG
>NW_004567142.1:5880345-5884999 GCF_000260355.1 Condylura cristata | reverse complement strand
ACGGGGCGGCCCATGGGGGCTGGGAATCCAACGTGAGTTTGCGGGGTGCCTTACAGCCCCAGAGAGAGGCACCTCGGGAAAGAGTCCTCCAAGGTCTGGGCAGCAGGGGCTGGGAAGGGGCCAGGGGGAGAGGACATGAGGGCAGGGGAAGGGGGGGAGCATGGAGGGGAGGAGGGAGCAGGGGGGACAGGACTAGAATCTGCACCCCCCGCCCATGAGTCATGGATAAGATGGATAAGTGAGCTGTGGTGGAGAGGGGACACCCTCAGACCACCCACCGGTAGAGCAGAGCTGGGGGAGCAGGGTCCGGGTGTTGGGGGCTACTGCTGGCCCTGCTCTCTGCCTCTGCCTCCTCCTTAGGTGAGTGCGGCCTGCGCCTGGCGGCCTGGAGGGAGAGGCCACCTGGGAAGGACAAGGCCAGTGTCAGACAGCAGCTGGGTGGGTTCCGGCTGGTTGGGGAGGCCGGGTGGGAGCCCCAGGCAGCGACCCAGGGGCGCGCAGGGTCCCCCCTGGTTCTGCACTCAGCTGCCTCGCACCCCCCCCTTCACCATGGTGCCCTCATGGGGGCAGGGGAAGGGCTGCCTGGGGTGAGGGCGGGGTCCTGCAGGGAGAAAGCCCAGCAGGTGGAGAGCGTGGGGCTGGGAACTCAGCCCTGCTGGCCAGTTACTGGTGCGCAGGCTTCTGCCCTTGCTACAACACACTGACCTGTTGGTGGGTGAACACTTGGCTTCACAGTCACACTGGCTGTTCCCCTGGGAATAGCAGCCTTTTCTTCTGGCCTGTCTGCTGGGCATTTCTTGCTTCTTGCCTGCAACTTGGTTGGGATCAGACCCACTGAGCACCAGCAATAACACAGCTCCCACCCCCCAGGTCCTAACTCACTCCCAGCGCAATTCCCTGAGCTCACAACTCATTACTTCGTGTTACACTTTTCAAATCCAGCACCTTGTTCACGTAACCTAAGTTTTACTTAAGTATAGTTAAGTGAGTTTTGACAAAGGCATTCATGCTGTAACTCATGTCCTGAACAAGATGTGGGACATTTCCATCACACCCCAAAAGTCCCGTTTCAACCCCCTCACTGAGTGCTCCCTTTCCGCAATCACTGATTTCAAATAAAGTTTACTTCTTTCATCTTTCTGTTCAAAGCTCAACATGCCCTGTCTGCACAGAATTCTCCTACCTCATTCCTTATGTATTCAGACCCCGGTAGCCTGGCTGTCGAACAGTATCATGTATTTAAGAAAATAATAATACTCACCTGCACAAGCTCTTTTCAAGTATAGGGGACAGAGGGACATTTCCTGACTCTTCTGATGATGCTAGCATTATCCTGTAACCACAGCCAGATAAGTATTGCAAGCAAGGAAACCTAAGATCTGCATATTTCTTATGTCCATGGAGCATAAGTCACTGCTACAGGTGAGCAAAGTGAATACAGTTACATAAAAAACGTTTGATGCATAAGGAATGAGGTAGGAGAATTCTGTGCAGACAAGGGAATGTTGAGCTTTGAACAGAAAGATGAAAGGCATAAACTATCATGAGTAAATATTTGAGTAGGGAGTCACACAAACTTCTGGTGTTCTGGCTTTTGGAACTCATGAACAAGGGTGTCGCCACTCTCGGGTGGTCCAGCCTCCAAGTGCCTTGTCCAGCTCCCCACGGACAAAAAGTAGCACATTCTGGTGTGTTCATTTCCTCCCCCGGGATCAGAAATCAACCCTATATGTTTGGAGGATTAAGGACAGAATAAACAACGGAAGACTAACTACCCGCTGTGACAAGATGCATAACTAAAATATTAGTGTGCACAAGGACTGAAAGGACCAAGTGTTAAAAATACACCATGTAAGCACTAAGCAAAAGGGAATTGGGGTTTCTACCCTAATATCTAACGACAGAGGCAGCGAGCAGGAAGGGTGGGTATAAAGATCAAAATTCACATTTCAATTCTAAATGTGTGTGCATCTGCCAGTGGAGTCTCACAGTGCACTACTGATATTTACAGAATTGCAACTTCTGTGGCAGCAGCCCTGGGGCTGGGATATAGAGTGTATCCCTGATGGACAGAGCACTGTTAGGTTAGGTGTGAGCTCCCACACAGAGGAGGGCCTCTCCCAGCTCCCCGAATCTCACCATGTGCACCCACTTCCTCCAGGACCAACAGCCTGTGTCTCGGGGTCTGACCAGCATGGACCCATGTTCATTTTGCAGAGTGACTTGGGGAACGGATACTGATGGAGTCAGGGGCAGGCCGGGCCTGCTGGGCTGGGGTGACACAAGGCCCAGGGCCCCAGGGAGGATGCATGGACAGAGTATGGACACAATTCCTCCTCTGAGGAGGCTCCTACTCTGACTTCACCCTCCTTTTCCTGCAGGGCCTCCCCTGAACACTGCAGCTTCTAGCTCCGGAGAAGAAGAGCCCAGCGATCACTTCCTGCAGGGTTCCCACAGCCTGGATATGCTGCTGCTGTTGTGGTACAGTGGGGGTTGGTGAGCATGAGGGTGGGTGGGTGGGGCACTTCACCAAAGAAGTGAAACCAATGGCAAATAAGTAATGAAAATATGCTCAACGTCGCTTATCCTTCGGAAATTACAGATGAGACGTTTTTATGTAAACCATAAAGTGACTTAGAGAAACATAAAGAAAACTCAGAACCTCCCAATCCATGAACATGGTCCACCCTTCTTTACTGTAAAGACACCTGTGTTTGGTTTCCTTTAAGTGCACCATTCCTCCTTTTTTACTAAGCTAAAACAAGGGGTTCTTTTACTCTAGAGACTGAATTCCTTCTGTGTCCATCAAGGTGCGTGGATCTACTTACGTCCCATTGAAGGAACGTGTATGTTGGGTTCACTGTATTTGAAAGATTGTATGAATAGTGGCAACGCTATGATGTGGTCGTGTCAGGGATTTGCCAGACCCATACTATTCAGAGTAGATGAACCACGGGAGCTCCTTTCTAATTATCACTGTGAAAGGCATCTCCCACTCCTGCTGGCTGGAAATGCCTTTGAGTCACTGTTAACTTTAAGAAGCAGATTATTATATGGCAGGAAATGCTCCTGTATGATGAGGAATTGAAAGAGAACCCCCTTCGTGCCCTTCTTTAACTCCATTCTGGCTTCTAGAACAGGAGTTCTCCATTATGATGCTACCTGGTTATTGTTTTGCATGATTCTTACATTTAAAATTCTGACTCAGTAAGGTAGAAGGGAAATGAAAATTCCACTGTCCATTGGGCAGGCTCAGCTCTAAAGCCCACGGAGCTGAGTGTGGGGAAGGATGGAGGCCACTGGGAGTGCCCCTCAGGGCGGGGACCAGACCAGTCTTGCCCTTGTGGTCTCCAGCCCACAGCACACAGCTGCTCCCAAGAACGGGGGAACAGAGGCCCGAATGCTGCCTTCACTTCCCCATGCCCCAGGTGTCATCTTCTGCCTCAGCTGCGCTCACAGACTCAAAGGACAGCTTCTGGGGGTCTAGATGGGGCTGGGACCCTCCAGGTCCGGGAGAAGTGGCCAGCCTCTGGCATGGACATGGGCACATGGGAGCCCTGGGGGACTCACCAAGTCTCAGAGGTGCAGGTCAGGCCCGTGCTGAGGGAAACCCTGAGATGGGCAGGAGACGGGTCGGTATTGCTGCAGATCCTGGGCCACCTCCATTCCCCGAGCTGGGAGGGGTTGGCCCTGCTGTGCAGGTGCAGAGTGGGGGTTCCTCTTCTCCCAACGGCCACTGCCACATGTTCCCCCACTTCCTGCTTTCTGCAGAGGAAGTGCTGCAGATCCCACTGCTGCTTCTGCCCCTGCTGAGGGTGGGTGAGGAGGAAGGGCAGCGTGGGGCTGAGAGTGACCCTCCTGTCCCTGCATGGTCCCAGGCTCAGGGCGGGTGACTGAGACCTGTGCGTGCTGGTGCCCTGAACCTTCTGCACCTCCAGTCCCTCTCCTGCCCCAGCTCTCGCTGCTGTTCTGGGAAGGGCCCATAAATACCAGGATGTCCCTGTGGCTGTGAGCAAGGGCTGACCTGATGCCAAGGTCACCCTGAGTGTGTGGGAAGCCCCACCCTGCCCCCATGGTGGGCTCTCCCCAGACCACAAGTGGGCAGGGACCCTCCTGTGGCGGCCGAGGAGACTGAGCCTGATGGGACAAGGGCCCGGCACTGACCCAGCCTGGCATCCCCAGCACACACTGTGATGTCATCAGCCAGACGCCCGAGTCTCAGGCCTGGCTGACCAGTCACACAGGAGTCCTGGGGCAGAGCAGTGGGTCAGGAGGCCCCAGGGCCACTGTGACCCTCATGGAATCCTGGCCCTATGCTTTCCAACCCGTTCCTCCTGGGATCCCATCTTGGAACTCACAGAGCTGTGGGGTTGCTTAGGCCCTGCCTGGACAACCTCCTCCCATCTGAGGCCATGGCAGCTGCAATGGCCTCAGGGGCCCTCAGGCTTAGGGACCTTCTCAAACACAGAGGCCAGGCCCTGGCCCCGCTGCCCTCCTCTCCCACTAGCCGGACCCCACGCCATCTGTACTGTCCACTAGCCGGACCCCACGCCATCTGTACTGTCCACTAGCCGGACCCCACGCCATCTGTACTGTCCACTAGCCGGACCCACGCCATCTGTAATGTCCACTAGCCGGACCCACGCCATCTGTA
>NW_004567142.1:5875376-5876358 GCF_000260355.1 Condylura cristata | reverse complement strand
GGGTGACCTAACCCCCAGGGGACCCCACGAGGCCTGAAGCTTGTCCCTCCGCAGGCCCTGAGGCCCTGGGCAGCGGCTCCTCGCTCGCGGTGTGGGAGGGCCAGTCCCTGCGCCTGGCCTGTGTGGTCCACAGCCACCCTCCCGCCAGGCTGAGCTGGGTCCGTGGGAGCCAGAATCTGAAGTCCTTGTCCAGCGCCAGCCCCGGGGGTGCGGGAGGGGCGTGGGAGCACCCCCAGAGCCTGGAGCTGGAGCTGCCCGGGGTGCGCCTGGAGGACCACGGGGAGCTCGTGTGCGGAGCTCAGAACCCCCTGGGCGCCCGGGAAGCCTCCCTGCGGCTCTCTGTGGAGGGTGAATGTCACAAGGGGTTGTGGGGGGTGTGGGGAACTGCTGCCTGGGGAGGGGGGAGCCTGTGTCGTGCCGCTCAGCACCCCAAGCACTGGCTCCTGGGGCACTGGGGTCTTGCTGACGCCCCTTGTCTGGCCAGGCTGCCCCTTCTGCGCTTTCTGCTCCATGGGTCTCCCATGGGTCTGAGGGGGGCAGAAGCTGCCCCTTTAGGGCGTGAGGACAGAGAAGTTCTCTGGATTGCTGGCAACACTGCCAGGGCGACCCCGAATCCACAGAGGCAGCTCAGGAGCCTGAGAGAAGAGGGCTGGGTGGGCCCTGGCCAGGCTTAGCGGGTGCTGACCAGCTGCTGTCCATGCCTGGGCCCCACCTGCAGCACTGGGCTCAGGACCCTCAAGCTTTCCCCCCTGTTCGCCCACCTGAGAGCATCTCCCTGACCCCACGTCCCTCCTGGCCTCTGAGTTCCACACCCTGGTCCATGGTGGCCTGGCTCTTCTGACGGCCTGGCTCCCCTGACGGCCTGGCTCCCCTGATGGCTTGGCTCCCCTGACGGCCTGGCTCCCCTGACGGCCTGGCTCCCCTGGCGGCCTGGCTCCCGAGGCCTGGCTCCCCTGACGGCCTGGCTCCCCTGACGGCCTGG
>NW_004567142.1:5871464-5873018 GCF_000260355.1 Condylura cristata | reverse complement strand
CGTCCCGTGCCCACCGGCCTGTGCCTGGACTGTCCTGCGCCTCGGCCGGGCGGCGGGCGGGTGGCCCAGCCAGGCCTCGGGAGCGGCCAGCAGCTGCTTCCTGCCCGGTGGGGTCAGTGTGGCGGTCAGGCCCTGGGGTGTCCGTTCGCTGGGGCGAGCGGGAGTGAGTGATGCCTGAACAGAGCCCTGAATCCCCAGTTCTCTCCCAGACCCCAGGACTGACCAGCCCCTTCTCTCCTCTCCTCAGGGTCACCAGCAAGGATCTCGGGCTGACAGCCCCTCCCCGCACCCCCAGGGCCCGGTGGGGGCCCCTCAGTGAGGAGCAGGAGCTGCCCTACGCCTTCCTCAGTCTCCCCAAGGGGAGCCCCAGAACCCCTTAGGGCCAGGAGGCCTCCGCATACTCCGAGGTCAGCCTCAGGCACTGAGCAGCCCCCTCGGCCCCTCCCGACGCCGCACCCCAGAAGCCTTCTCTGAGGACAGGGTCGGGGCTCCCTGCAGAGCTGGACAGAAGGAGGCGCCCCGCGGTGGTCTGGCCCCTTGGACAGCAGAAACCCCTTGGCTGACGGCACCCCGCAGCGCCCCCTGCTGGCTGCGCGGGGCTGCGCTAATGGGATTCTGGGGTGACGCGTTTCCTCACCATGAAGAGGCCAATCCCCGCGCGCTGGCGGACCCCGCTTTCTGGGGGGTGGCGAGGGCGTGGCTGGGGCGTCGCTAAGGGGACGAGGCCGCCCCCCAGCCAACCCCGGACCCACATTAGGCCCTGAGGGCGCAGCCTGGGTGAGAGGGTGGGAGCTGGGGCTCCGCCTTCCAGTCCTTTCCGTGACAACCCCCAGGATCTGGGGGCCACGGGGGCTCTCCTTACCCAAGCCACACCCGGTAAATGGCGGAGGTGGTGAAGGTGTGTCCTTTCCCGTTAATTATTCAGAGTAAGAGTCGGGGTGACAGGCGGGACTCACAGTGCGTGGCAGGGGCCGGGTGTAGGTGGGAAGGAAGGCTCTAGACTCATGGAGGTGAGGTGTGACCCGAATGTGCTGGGCCTGCGGGGACCGTCACAGCGGTCAGGGCTTCCTGCCTGCGCCTCGCACCCCCAATGTTTACTGCATACAGAGTAAGTGTGGGTGCAGGTGTGGACCCCCATAGAGTGTCAGAACCGCACGGAACAATCTCTGACCCTCTGACCGCAGTGATCCGAGCGGGTGAACAGTCCCCGGCCCTGAGCACAACACAGGGGACAGGAAACCCGGGTGTGAGGGGGGACGGCTCAGGGCCCCACCAGCAACTCAGGGTTCAGGGTCCCACCCTGCACAGGGGGCTACTGCCTTTCTAACATAGTCATAATACCTGCTTCCACCAACAGTCACCCCCAGCCGCCCCTCCCCTGGCCCTCTGGCCTGTGTCTGCACCCTGGGGCCAGGACATGGCCCAGAAATAGGCCCAGAATTCTCTGCAATGACTTGACATAGGGCCTGAGTGGCAGGAACCGGTTCTGTCCTCTCTAGCCTTGTCCAGCCTCTCTGGAAGCTGTAAGTCCTTCGGCCCTGGACACATCTCCCC
>NW_004567142.1:5865968-5866599 GCF_000260355.1 Condylura cristata | reverse complement strand
CAGCTCTGTAAGCATAAATAAATAAATCTTAAAAAAAATCAACTTAAAACAACCTAAAACCCCCCAGGGGCACCCCGACCATGGCCGGCACAGCACAGTTCAGAGGGGACCCTGCAGTGACCCAGGAAGGTCGTGCTGTGGAGGTGGCCAGGCCGCGACCCCTCCCCCCGGGCAGCGGACCCGACACCCGCCCCTGAGAGTGGTCATCTCGATGTCAGTGTGGACACTCACGGCCAGACGCCGGCAGGAGCAAACCCACCAGCCACTGCCCCCTGCTCCTGTGCTCACCACCACAGCTTGCACAGGTGAGAGGACTGCAGGGAATCTGGGGTGCGGCAAGGGGAACTGGGGCCCAGCAGGGAGCAACGAGGCAGTGCGGGGTCTGTGGCCACCTGCGTGACAGGGGAAGGACACGCAGGGCGTCCAGCAGGGTGACTCCGCGGAGCGGTCAGCCGGGCGCTGCTGCCCCCCCGTGGGCGGGCAGCTGAGAGCATCACGTGAGTTCAGCGCTGAAAAAGGAGATTGGGACAGAAAGTGCCTCTCTGAGACCGTCCTGTCCTGCCCTGGTGCTGTGGGCAGGAGCTGGGGAAAGGGGCCCCGGACGGCAGCGCCCTCTGCCCGCGGTTCCCCC
>NW_004567142.1:5862257-5864933 GCF_000260355.1 Condylura cristata | reverse complement strand
CGGCTCTGAGCACAGGCTGGACGCCGGTCAGCACCACGGACAGCGCCCAGCCTGGCTTGGGCTGAGAAGGTCCCTGAGGCCAAGTCTGTGAGGCTCGGGACAGGGAGGGAGCCCCGAGGGAGGGACATGGGGTCAGCGGTGACTGTGCCAGGCAGCTCGTCCCTTTCCCGCCTCAGCTCCTTCACTGTCCGTCTGGGGCAGAGTTTCCGCCATTCCTGGGTTTTCTGTCTAAAGTCTTCTCTCCCGCCAGTCTGGGTGCTGCTCACTCCATGGCCCCCCGCTCCCCCAGGCGCCCCTCACTGGTCTCCCCTTGTGCAGCAGGCCCCCAGACTGGAGGGAGACCCGCCCCGGGGTGAGTGTCTGCCCTGCAGGTCTGCCCTGCGGGCCCTGGGGCTGGGCCTGGTGCTCTTCATACCAGGAGAAACGACTCCCTGGTCTCCACGCCAGGGGAGGCTCCCCTGGGGCTCTGAACATGTTCCCGAGCCTCCCCCAACCCTTACAACCCCCAGGACAGGGACACCCAAGTCCAGATCAGGTCCCCTCTCGGCCAAACTTTTCCTCCCTTCGCCCTTCCCTCTCAGGGTCCCAGGCCTCACCCCCATCGCAGCTCCCACCAAAAGAAGTGTGGCAAGAAGCTCCACTCCCAGACAGCTGTCACTCCGCTCCCAGCCTCTGCGCCCCCATATCCGAGTGGGGCAGACACCGGAGCCTCCTCCAGGGCTCATCACTGCCTGCAGCCACATGACCCTGGGACAGGGGACCCACAGACACGGGTGGGGGTCTGGGGCCAGAGGGCCGGGCTGGGCCTCTGCAGCGTCTCCCCAGAGCTCACCCCTTGAGAGGCATGTGGGGTGTCCCCACAGGCAGAGACCTCAACTGTACCCAAAGGGCAGGCGTCTCACAGGGGCAGGCAGGACGCATCGCAGACAGGCAGGAGTGGCCACCGGACAGGTGCCTGCCGCCTGAGCTGACATGGGGTGGGGGCTCCCCGAAAACTTGCTTCACTCTAAAGCAGCCGCTTGCAGGAGGTGACAGGTGGCTACAGGACCCGGGAGCCTGTTTGGCCACGCCCAACCAGCCCCCCATGTCCTGCACCCGGGGACGCAGCCTGACCTGTTGCTTGAGGGGTGACGGGGGTGCCCAGACTTCTCATTCTCTCACATTTGCTTTCTTCATGGGCCCCCATCTCTGTCTCGTGCCACCACCATCCTCGGCTCCCCACTCTCAGCCTTCTACACACGGGCCCCCCAGAGACTCATATTGACTTCACCCGTGCCCCCCCCCGCCCCGACATGCACCCACAGTGCCCACGACTGCGCCAGGTCGCCGGGTCTCTGGCGACTCGGGGACAACAGGTCTCAGCTGCAAACAGGCTCGGGGTGACCCGCTGCCTCAGCTCACAGGGGCTCTGCTCCCTGGGGCGCAGCTGCTCCCGCCCCCCCATGTGGCGGGGCCTCTGGGGCTTTGGCCCCCCTGCACCCCCCGTCCTATCCCAGGGGAGTCCCGGGTCTGCCCACTGCTCCGCCACAGCCCCAACTGGAAGGAGGCAATGGGGTGCGGGGTGGGGATGAGGGGGTGCCCCCCGCCCTGCTGGCACCCAGGACTGGACTCTGTCTGGGGAGAGGGGACCCCCTGTGTCTGCAGGTCTGTGAAGTGGGGCGATGGTGACATCAGCCAGGCAGGGTGGGGGTTCAGGGAGAGGAGTGAGGAGACCAAGAACCAGCTGTGCGGTGAAAGTCTGGGAGCGGCTGAGTGGGAGAGTGTGAGTGTGAGCGACGCCCCAGGAGGGCTGTGAGTGACGAGTGAGCAGAGCCCTGAACCCCAGTTTGCTCTCCAGACCCCGGGACTGACCTGCCCCTCCCCTCCTCCCCTCAGGGTGACCGGCGCGGATCCCAGGCTGATAGCGCCCCCGCACCCAGGCTGATAGCGCCCCCGCACCCCAGGGCCTGGTGGGCCCCCTCAGAGAAGGAGCGGGAGCTGCGTTACAGCTCCCTCAGGCTCCCCAAGGGGACCCCCAGGACTTCTCAGGGCCAGGAGGCCTCCGAGTACTCTGAGATCAACGTCGGACAGAGTAGTCCCCTTGGCCCCTCCCGATGCTGGACCCCAAAAGTGTTCTTCTGAGGACCGAGTTGGGGCTCCCTGCAGAGCTGGCGGCCTCAGCCAGGATAGAAAGGGGGGCCCCGGGCCCAGGGAGAGGGGGAGCCTGGGTCTCCAGGGTCCCACCAGCCGACCCGAGAGCCGACTCCCCAGTCACCCCGGGGCCGCGGCGCCCCGCGGTGAACTGGCCCCTTGGACTCGGAGACCCCAAGGCTGAGGTCACCCCGCAGCGCCCCCTGCTGGCCGCGCGGGGCTGCGCGCCCGCCCTGTGCTGAGCTAATGGGACTCTGGGAGACGCGTTTCCCCACCCTGAACACGCCAATCCCCGCGCTGGGGGACCCCGCTGTGTGAGGGGGCTGGGGGGGATGGGGGGGACCGCCTCACAGCCAGACCCGGACCCACAGCAGGTCCTGAGGGCGCAGCAGAGCCCGGCAGGGCTGGGGGGCGGGAGCTGCTCCTGGGGCTCCGCCTTCCCATCCTGCAATGACACCCCGCAGTGTTGGAGGGCGACCTGGGGCTCTCGACATCGCGAGCCCACAAGGGAAATGGCCGAGGTGGTGAAGGCTGTGACATTTCCCC
>NW_004567142.1:5859512-5861567 GCF_000260355.1 Condylura cristata | reverse complement strand
AGGCTGGACGGCGGGGTTCTCCCTGGAGACCCCCTCAGGGGGAGAGAGCGCCCTGGCCGGCCTGGCTCCCGGCCCCCAGTACTGGACGGGAGCACCCCAGTATCAGCAGCAACGTCCCCTCCAGGATGTGGGCTCTGCCCTGGGACACAGGCCCCACCGCAGCTCCCCATCACTGGCCACTGGGGGCGCCTTCCTGAGTCGGGGTGCACCTGCTCCTCCCGCCCCCACAGCGGTCTCCCCAGGCTGAGATTGAGCACCCCAAGGCAGACGGCCAGGGTGCCAGGGCCCTTCAGCAGCGGGACCCGCTCCGCCCTCCCTGGGTGCCGGGGAGAGTGGGAACCTGATAAAGTGGGGGTCACTGCGCCTCAACTTAAAATTGATAAAAGTATCATTTTAGAAGTCTGATTACATTGCAAAAGTAATTACAAATCATGTACAACACAGGTCATTTACATAATAATAAACATTAAAATAGTTTTTTAGTCACTTAAGATATTGAAGCGTCATGAATGTTTGTCTTTTCATTTCATCACTAACGTAATGTTTTTATCCATTTTAAGGTGAGAGAGACTCTCTGGGTTTCCCTCCTCCCGGGTGTCCAGGTCACACCCACACATCAGGGGACCCCTGACGGGGCGCAGGGTCCGGCCCAGGGCTAGGGGAGCCTGTGTCCAGCGTGGCCCCCCCCGGGAACAGGCCGGGTCTGACCCCTCCCTCCCCTGGCCCACGGTGACCAGCGCCCGTGGGGAGAGGGGACGGGCCGGACTCAGCCCGCAGGCCCGAGTCCACGTTGCCGGGAGACAGCCGGTCACTGGCCGGGGAGGGACCCCGCCCGCCGGCCACACTGACTCCCCGGGGCCTGTGACAGTCGTTGTAACGCAACAGGAAATCACCTGAGAAAGGACTGCTACAGACTCGGACTCATACTACGGCCTAAACCTGGGCCGGACCCCACGGCGACAAGGCAGAGGGGCGGGAGCCCCTGGGGTGCGGGGTTCAGGCTCAGCACTGAGAGGCTGACCGCAGCCACCGCAGCAGAGTTCCTTCCCCAGCCAGGGAGGGACCCCCAGGGCGCAGCAGACACCCCCTCTCCCGGCTGCTCCCCTCAGCAGTGCGTTTCAGTGGATCCGCCTGCTCTGCTCCCCACTCTGTCTCTGGGGAGGCCTCTCATACCCCCGGGCCACTTCTGGAGTGATGAAGAGATAAAGGTGACCCTTAAAACAATGAGCAGGTCAGGCGCCCGGGTGAGCTTGAGTCCCCGAGACCCACCTCCGCCCAGCCCGCAGCAGGGTCTCAGGGGAGCAGACGGGGTGGGGGCGTGGGGGTGTCGCCTGAACCTGTCACTGTCCCTGGGACCCAAAGCTGAGGCTCTAGGGGCGGGTATCGGGGTACCCACGGGCCCGTGACCCCGGCTCAGTCGCACGCTAGGTCACGAAAGCAAACGCACGTGGGAAACCCCAGGACACCCCACGCAGGGTCGCTCACCGCGGCAAGCGCCTCAGGCCGCAGGAGCGCAGAGGCCTCTGGGGCCCGAGGCGGTGGCGCCCGCTGGCCTGGCGCCCACGGGGTCACGCCCGTTACGCCCAGCGGCCAGGTCAGCCGCAGGAGCACAGCAGAGACAGGGGTCGGGGGCCCCTGGCCACAGGGGAGCTGCCCCTGCCGCGCCTCCCCGCCCCTCCCGGCCTCAGCAGGCAGAGCCAGGCCGAGTTCAGAGGCCACAGCCTCGGCCAGGGGAGGGGGTGTCAGGTGACCGGTGGTGGGGACCCCCAGACCCTGAGGTGCAGGAGCCCGGGCCCGACTGTGCGGCCTGGAGCCCCAGAAGCATAACTGTGTGCTGCGCCCCGGGACACACAGGGGGACACGGCCCAGGACGCCCGGAGGGAGGACGCGGCCGGCACTGACCCAGCCAGACCCCAGCACGCGCCGGGAGTCCTCAGTCCACAGCGAGTCTAGGGCCCGGTCAGGCCACACACGGGGCCGGGCAGAGCAGCGGTCAGGGGCCCAGGGCCACCCTGTCCCCCGGGAGTCCAGGCCCCCGAGCTTACAGCCCGTCGG
>NW_004567142.1:5855646-5856136 GCF_000260355.1 Condylura cristata | reverse complement strand
CCACTGAAGGGAACATCATGTCTGTCTGTGCAGATGCGCCCCAGAACCTGACCATTGGGGTGATCGGGAAAGAAGGTTCAGGTAGGGAGCGAGACCCCCTTGCTGGGGTGCAGGGGGAGTGGGGTCTGTCTCCACCCTTCAGAGCAGAGCTGTGGTGTGAGGACACACAGGACTGAGAGGCCTCTGAGGGGTGGTGGGCAGCTGAGGTGGGGCCCCCTTGGGCTCTGGGGCTCACTCACAGGCTCGCCCACCACGGATCCTATTCCCAGGGGTGCCCTTTGTCCCCTCCCCTATCCATAAGAGCTTGTCCCAAAGTCGGTCTACACCCTCCTCCCCTTCTGCCCTCATGCTCCTTGTGATCTATCCACCTCCAAGCATCTCCTTCCAGCTGCAAAGTTCTGTTCAAAACACTGACCACACTACTGTCCTTGTGAGCCGGGGCTGCACCGCCCAGTGCCACAGAGGGTGACCTAACCCCCAGGGGACCCCA
>NW_004567142.1:5836267-5836768 GCF_000260355.1 Condylura cristata | reverse complement strand
CAACAGGAAATCACCTGAGAAAGGTCTGCTGAGAATTAGGACTTATACTAAGGCCTAAGCCTGGCCAAATGTCAACCCAAAGGTGACAGGACAGAGATGGGGGGGCCTCTCTGGGGTGCGGGGTTCAGTCTCAGCACTCAGAAGCTGTCTGCAGCCACCACAGCAGAGTTCGATCCCCGGCCAGGGAGGGACCCCAGGGCCCAGGAGACCCCTCCTGTCTCCCCACTGCCACCTCACAACTAGATTCAGTGACTCTGCCAGTTCTGCTCCCCCCTCTGTATCTTGGGGCATCCTATCACCCCTCCTCTGGCCAGTAGCTGACTGACTGTCACGTGTCGCCTGCGTCCAGTGTCCAGACTCGCAACCGGCCAACCCTCAGGGGCACAGAGAGGCGACGGGGCTGACCAGATCCCATGAGGACACCTCCAGTGCGTGGAAGCCCCACCCCACCCTCATGCTGGGCTCCCCCAGACCAGGGGGCTCTGGGACCTTCCCTGTGAC
>NW_004567142.1:5831289-5832601 GCF_000260355.1 Condylura cristata | reverse complement strand
TCAAGGGGCGCCTGAGGGGTCACAGAGCAAGGAGGAACCAGTCTGGGTCCCCAGACCCTGCTGGGAGGAGGGAAGAGGCTCCTGCTGTCCCCCACATCTCATGTCCCCGGGGAGAGGCCACTGAAGGGAACATCATGTCTGTGCAGATGCGCCCCAGAACCTGACCACTGGGGAGATCGGGAAAGAAGGTTCAGGTAGGGAGCGAGGTAGGGAGCTTTCAGGATCGCTGTGAGTTGCTGGGACGGCGGAGGGAGGATTTGCCGGGACCCCGGCGGTTGGGTCAGAGGACACGACCTGGAGAGGGCACTGGCCCCTGCTGCCTCAGCGCAGCCTGGGTGTGGGCCGCCCAGGGGAGCGAGGTCACAGGTCCCCGCATCCGCAGGGTCCCCAGGATCCAGCACGTGGGTGGTGCTGCCGGCCGTCGGGGCAGGTTTAGTCCTTGTGCTCGGCCTCATCTTCCTGTGAGTCGGGGTCCCCAGGTGTGACGATGGCATATGTCGCAAACAGGATGTGGAGGGGGCAGGAAGACCCCAAAGCTCTAGCCCAGGGGTGGGGCCTGCGGATGTGTCCGGGCTGTGGTGTAGCAGCCTCGGCGGGTCTGTCCCGGGGGGGTTCTCTGCTCTAGCAGCCCCCCCACCCCCTCCCACAGCTTGAGTACCCCAGACACCAGCTGGGCATAAAGGCGGGGTCCCTTCGCAGAGTGAAGAGCTGCTGGAGGAAAGGGCCCGAGGGAGCGGGGAGCCGGCCGGGCCCCCAGGCGGCAGGCGGAGCCCGCCCCGGGGTGAGTTCTGGGGGCGGGGTCCCCTGGGCTGGATCCTCGGGGGCTGGACTGGAGCTCCGAAGTGCCTGGACAATGACCCCCTGGTCCCGCCCCTTCGTGCCTCCCCAACGTGGTTTGGTGAGAAGCTCAGGCACCTGTCACTGAGCCCCCCTCCCCCGTACCCCCACATCCTGTGGGCAGACACACCGGGGCCTCCACCCGGCTCATCACTGCCAGCCGCCACGTGACCGGAACAGCCGGACCCATGGGCACGGGTGGGGGCGGGGGCCAGTGGCCGGGCTGCGGCCCTGTAGAGTCTCCCCAGGGCTCCCCTCGGGCACGCGGGGTGTCCCCACATGCGGAGACTGAGTTGTGCCCTCGGGCAGGAGCCTGACCCCGGTGCAGTGGGGGACAGAGGGGGCTCCCCAGGACTTGCTTCCTTTGCAGAGCAGCTGCCTCCAGGGTGGGACTGGGGGGCGGCGGATCGGGGTCTCTGCTGGCCTCCGCGACCAGCGCCCCCGGCCTGTGCTGGGAACATGTTACAGCAGCCTG
>NW_004567142.1:5829782-5831075 GCF_000260355.1 Condylura cristata | reverse complement strand
CCCCGCGGCCGACGTCACCCGCAGCGCCCCCTGCTGGCGGCGCGGGGCTGCGCGCCCGCCCTGGCTGAGCGAGTGGGACTGTGGGAGCCGCGTTTCCCCACCCTGAACGCGCCAATCCCCGCGCTGGGGAACCCCGCTGTCTGGGAGGAGGGAAGGGGGGACCAGGGACGTCGGTAAGGCGGGGTACAGCCTAGAGTCAGGTGGGGGGAGGAGGGAGGGGAAAGCGGGGTGGTGGCGGGTGGGGGTGGCCGGTTGGCTGCTCGGGGGTTCCGCCGTCCGTCCTGCACGTGACACCCCCAGAGTCAGTGGGAGACCTGGGGCTCTGTTACCCCGAGCCACATCCAGTAAATGGCCGAGATAGTGAAGACTGTGATTTATCCCCTTAACTATGGGGGTGACAGGACGTGGGCTGGAAGTGGATGGGAGCTCACCGTGCCGGGTAGAGACCCGGCTTGGGACTGAGAGAAGGTTCTAGAGACAGTGGGGTGAGGTGTGACCAGAATGTGCTGGGTCTGCGGGGACTGTCACAGCGGTCAGGGTTTCCTGGCTGCGCCTCAGCACCCCAAATGTTTCCTGAAAAAGGAGCAGCTCTGGGTGCAGGTGTGAACCCCCACAGAGTCACACCGGCGGAACATGTGTGACCACAGTGATCTGAGCACAGGGAGCCCCAGGCCGAGCGGCTGAACGCTCCCCGGCCCGGCACAGCCCAGGAGGGAGAGGAACCGGCTGAGAGGGGAGACGGCTCAGGGCACCAGACACTCAATGTCTGTTTCCACCAAACCACCCGCCCCGCCCCCTGCCGACGCTGTCTCGCCTGTCTCCACCCCCTGGCCAGGGCCCGGCCCCCATCTGCACCCCAAAATCCCTGCAATGATTGAAATCGTGTCCGAGGGTACAGGAGACGGTTCTCTCATCTCCAGCTCCGTCAGGCCTCTCCCAAACCTCCACCACCCTCAGGCCCCTCAAGCCCTCGAGCACGGACCCCTGACTCCCCTGGCCCCAGGCATCCTCTGTGGGCTTCTCCCCCGTCCCTCATCAGGTGACAGTGCCCTGCCGGGCCCCCAACACTGGAGGAGCACCCCAGGGGCTGGGCCTGGACGAGCTGCAACATGCCACGGGGACCCCGTCTTTGGCCAGGACCCGGGGTCCCAGACCACAGCCCCCCTCTCTGCGCCGCCGTCACCCCGCTGGACCAGCCGCTTCCTGGGCAGGCCCCGCTTCTCCAGCCCCAGGGCCGGGAGCTCCCCGGCCAGCTGCACAGCGCGAGGCTCCTTAGCCATGGGTCTCTTCGTC
>NW_004567142.1:5828216-5828717 GCF_000260355.1 Condylura cristata | reverse complement strand
GCGGCAGCGCCCTCTGCGGGCGGTTCCCGTTGTCAAGCGCGAGGCCTCGACGCTCTGCCGCTCTGTCTCCATCTCTTTGTGTCTCTCTGTCTCTGTGTGTCTGTCTCTCTGTGTGTCTCTCTGTGTGTCTGTGTCTGTCTCTCTGTCTGTGTGTCTGTCTCTCTGTGTATCTCTGTCTCTGTGTGTCTCTGTCTCTCTGTCTTCATCTCTCTGTGTCTCTCTGTCTCTGTGCATCTCTCTGTCTCTGTGCATCTCTCTCCATCTCTCTCTGTCTCTGTGGTCTCTCTCCACCTCTCCCCATCTCTCTGTCTGTCTCTGTGCATCTCTCTCCACCTGTCTCTGTCTCTGTGTCTCTCTCCACCTCTCTCTGTCTCTGCGCGTCTCTCTCCACCTCTCTCTGTCTCTGTTCCTGTGCGTCTCTCTCGACCTCTCTGTCTCTGTCTCTGTACATCTCTCTGTCTCTGCGTGTCTCTCCCCACCCCTCTCTGTCTCTGTCTCTGT
>NW_004567142.1:5827535-5828116 GCF_000260355.1 Condylura cristata | reverse complement strand
GCGGCAGCGCCCTCTGCGGGCGGTTCCCGTTGTCAAGCGCGAGGCCTCGACGCTCTGCCGCTCTGTCTCCATCTCTTTGTGTCTCTCTGTCTCTGCAGCTCTGTCTCTGTGTGTCTGTCTCTCTGTGTGTCTCTCTGTCTCTGTGTGTCTCTGTCTCTCTGTCTTCATCTCTCTGTCTCTGTCTCTGTGCATCTCTCTGTCTCTGTGCATCTCTCTCCATCTCTCTCTGTCTCTGTCCCTGTCTCTGCGTCTCTCTCCACCTCTCTCCGTCTCCATCTCTGTGTCTCTCCCCATCTGTCTGTCTCTGCATCTCTCTCCACCTGTCTCTGTCTCTGTGTCTCTCTCCACCTCTGTCTCTGTATATCTGTCTCTGTGCGTCTCTCTCCACCTCTCTCTGTCTCTGTATATCTGTCTCTGCGCGTCTCTCCCCACCTCTGTCTCTGTCTCTGCACGTCTCTCCCCACCTCCTCTGTCTCTGTGCGTCTCTCCCCACCTCTCTCTGTCTCTGCGCGTCTCTTCCCACGTCTCTCTGTCTCTGCGCGTCTCTCCCCACCTCTCTGTCTCTGTCTCTGCGCGTCTCT
>NW_004567142.1:5826145-5827028 GCF_000260355.1 Condylura cristata | reverse complement strand
ACCATCCCACCTCACTGCTCTCGGGTGGCCCCCACCGTCCACCCTGTGTCCTCCGGGCCTGCAGCTGGACACTGGCCTCTGGGCCGACCCAGGCAGAGCTGGGCGGCTCTGAGCACAGGCTGGACGCCGGTCAGCACCACGGACAGCGCCGAGTCCCGCACGCGGGCTCCCCGGCAGCCACCTGGTCTGGGTGCTGCTCGCTGCATGGCCCCGCGTCCCCCGCCCGGCGCCCGGTCCTGGTCTCTCCCCGCACAGGATGCTCACCTGAGGCAGCCTCCTCCTCGTGACGTCTCCTACTCCCTCAAGTGATCAGGGTCACCCCACAAACCCTTCATGTGCCCCCCAACCGCACGGACACGGTTCACCCTCTTCACGGCAGAGCCCGGATTCTGGACACGGACCTCGCAGGGAAACGTGAGCTCCGGTCACTGGGCAGGGGACGTCCTGGACGAGAAATGCGGTGGGAGGGTAGACAGGGGACAGTGAGCTTTGGGTCCCCCTTTCTCTTCCCAAACTTCACCTGCCTCTGCGTGTTTGGGGCGCCCCCTGCTGTCCGGGCTCTGCCCTGCACACGAAGCAGGGAAGGGGCCACCCCCCCAGGCCCCGGGGAGCCCCTCAGGAGATGGGCAATCTCACCTGCCCTCTGCCTCCTCCCACCTGTGCTGCCGGAGGAGCCCGTGAACTCTGACCCCTGACCTGGCCGCGGTGCTGCTTCTGTGCGGCCAGGGGCTCCGGAACACAAAGGAGCCAGCACAAGGCTTTAGCGCAAGGAGCGCAGGCTGGCCAGGACCTAACGGGGCCCAGCGGGACCTGAATGCCCCGAACACGCCAAAGCCAAACCATCAGGGGCCCGTGGGGGTCGGCGGAGCAGGCCCTGACCCGC
>NW_004567142.1:5816548-5821150 GCF_000260355.1 Condylura cristata | reverse complement strand
GGGACTGACCTGCCCCTGCTCTCCTCCCTTCAGGGTCACCGGCCCCCATCCCGGCCCCCGCACCCCGGGGGCCCCCCGGGGGCCCCCTCAGAGGAGGAGCAGGAGCTGTGTTACGCCTCCCTCAGTATCTCCAAGGGGACCCCCAGGACCCATCAAGGCCAGGAGGCCTCTGTGTACTCTGAGGTTAACCTCAGGCACTGAGCAGCCCCCTCGGCCCCTCCCGATGCCGGACACCTGACGGGATCTCTGAGGATGGGGTCGGGGCTCCCTGCAGAGCGGCGGCCTCAGCCAGGACATAAAGGGGAGCCCGGGGTCCTCCCTGGTGGCACAGGGATTAAGTGTCAGTACTGTGAAGCTGGCTATGGCCATTGCAGCAGGAGTTCTATCCTCTGCCAGGGAGTGACCCCCAGGATGCAGCAGACCCCTCCTGTCCCCCCGCTGCCCCCTCAGCAGCGGATTTCAGTGGATCTGCCTGTTCTGCTCCGCACTCTCACCCAGCACCTCTGGCCTGTACCCCAGCTCTTTATGCATAAATAATTCTTTTTTCTTTTTTTTTTAAAAAAAGGGGAGCCCGGGTGTCCTATGAGGTGGAGCCCGGGGCTCCCAAGTCCCATCCAGTCTCCCACTGAGAGTCGATCCCCATGTCACCCCCAGTCCGCAGCGCCCCGCGGTGAACTGGCCCCTTGGACCGCGGAGACCCCGCAGCCGACGTCACCCGCAGCGCCCCCTGCTGGCCGCGCGGGGCTGCGCGCCCGCCCTGGGCTGAGCTAATGGGACTCAGGGGAGAGGCGTTTCCTCACCCTGAACACGCCAATCCCCGCGCTGGGGGACCCCCGCTGTTTGGGGGACGGCGAGGGCGGGCCCGGGGCCGTGGCTAATGGGACGAGGCCGCCCCCAGAGGCGGCCCTGAGGGCACAGCAGAGTCTGACAGGGTTGGGAGGGCGGAAGCTGCTCCTGGGGCTCAGCTTTCCCGTCCTGCATGTGCCACCCCCCCAGAGTCTGGGGGCCACCTGGGCTCTCGTCACCCCGGAGCCACCCCTGGGGAAAAGGCCAAGGTGGCGAAGGTTGTAATATTTCCCCTACATTATGGGGGCGACATGGCGGGGACTGGTGCATGGGGCAGAAGATCACTGTGCCAGGCAGAGACCCAGTGTAGGAGAGAAGGTTCTAGAGACATGGGGGTGAGGTGTGACCGGAATGGGCTGGGCCTTCGGGGCTCATACAGCCGTCAGGGCCCCTGCCTGTGCCTCTGCACCCCAAATGTTTCCTGCAAGAGGAGCAGGTGTGGACCCTGGAACTGTAGCTGGCAGGAGCAAGAAGTGTTTGGGGAAGCTAAGTCGGTAACCCCGCCAGTGGGGCGCGGACAGCGAGTGCTGGGGGCCCCGGCTTGCCTGTCACAGGCATCACACTGCACCTCAGGGGCGCTCAGCTCGCCCCCTCCATCTGCTGAGATCGGGCACCGCAGACATGGCGCCGCCGGCGGGTGAGGCCTCCCCTCGCCTGGCCTCGCTGCCCCACCGACCCGCCCAGCCGCGCCCGACACAGCCTGTCCCCGTCCCCGGCATCCTTCAGCTCAGCCCCAGAATCTCCGAGCATGTGTGGATGAAGAGACTGCAAGGAAAGTGACAGTCCCTGGCCATCACCTCCCTGAGAACCGCTGGCCACACAGTCTGTGACACTTTCCACGGGTGTCCAGCAAGCTGCGTCCCCAAAGCCTGCAGTGTCCAAAACCTGTCGGGTCTCTGTCACCCTGGACTCCACAAGGAAAGAGACGGAAGAACTTAAAGCGGTATTAGATCAGGCTGGACGGTGAGCTGTATTCCGAGAGCCCGCGGGGACCCAGTGTGGACGGGACAATTCCTGTGTGTGAGGGCGGGGCGGGGCCCCCGTGGCGCTAGGGAAGCAGGTCCCGGGTTCTCTCCGAAAACCAGCGAGGGAAAGGACGGGGACGTGGCGAGGGCGCGCTCGCGGGGCAGGGGGTGGACCGCGGGGGGCCGCCCCCCTCGCAGGGAGAAGGAGGAGGCCCGGGCCGCCAGAGCCAGAGCGGGCGAGGGCCTGCAGGGCAGCCAGAGACGCCGGCGGCCGGTCCGGCTGTACCTAGACTGACCGGTGGGGGCGGCGGTGCCGCACGCTGGGGAGAGCAAAGGCGCTCAGGCGCCAGACCAGCCGCGAGGGGAGCACCTGACGCGGGTCCTCGCTCTCACGCTGAGAAGGTGACCTCCGAGCTGAAGGCGGCAGGCGCCCCACCCCGCCCACGGGAAGGAACTCGGCAGGGGTGGGAAGTGGGGAGGGGCCTGGGAGGCCAAGTCTTCCAGGGCGCGGCCAGGCCCGGCGTTGGTCGGGTGCTAACCGCGAGGCCAGTGCAGTGCAGAAGGGAAGGCTCCGCCCAGCGTGTGCCAGCCCAGCGACGGCTGGTGCCAGAGAGGCGGCGAGAAAACCAGCAGAGCGCCAGGGTGCCCTGAGCGTGGCTGCCCCGCGCGGCGGGACTTTGCCCTCCGGGCCACAGGTGGCGCTGTCTGCAGCTGATTGTCTCTGTCCGGGCTGCGGCTGGGGAGCTCCGGTAGGGGGGCGTCGGGGCCAGGGATGCTGCTCAACCTCCCAAGTGCACAGGACAGCCCCTGCCCCCCAGGAATTGCCTGGCTCAAAATCCAGTGGCACCGACCGAGATGGAGACATCTGTGGTAACGACGGCGCTGGGGTGGCGGTCAGAGGGAGGGGTCTTCCGAAGGCTGGACAACCCGGTTTGCAGTGAGAAATAGCGGGTGCTTGTTAAGTTTGAGATGTGCATCCTCAATTTCTGAGTAGGTGTCGGAGAGGCTGGGGTGTTTGGGGTTCACAGCCTCTAGTATTATGGCGTATGTCTGAGATGTTTACCTACAGCCCCTGTTAGACATTCATGTCCAAGAGACCTAACTAAGTACAAGCCGCAGGGGCCTCTCAGGGCCTCGTGCCGGCGCACTGCGGGGATCCACACACCCCTGTTGTGGAGGTGGGTAGGCCGGGGTTCCTGGAGAGGATGCGGCGAGTGAGTTAACAGATTGCTGAGAGGCTCGCAGATCCCGGGATCTGGACAGGGCGGTAGAGCCGGCATAGAAACCCAATGCTT
Source organism: Condylura cristata (assembly GCF_000260355.1). NCBI lineage: Eukaryota > Metazoa > Chordata > Mammalia > Eulipotyphla > Talpidae > Condylura > Condylura cristata. The sequence goes on along the minus strand of NW_004567142.1, from coordinate 5,818,044 downwards.
TGGCCCAAGGGAACCCCAGAGCAGCGGTGGGGGGAGGGGAGGAGGAGAGAAACAGATGCTTTGACCTCCAAAGCATGCGCTGCAGCCCCTCCCCTCCATCCCGCCCCGCCAGGGAAGAGAGGGGAAAGGCACACGGGGTCAGCCCCCCCCACACGCTCAGGCCTGTGGCCGTCACTAAATCTCCGTCTCCCCACTCCCCCCTTCCCCCACGCTGCCGTGGCTAAAGCGCAGTGCTGGAGCTCCGCAGCTCAGCCCTACCCCACTGGGCGCAGAGATGCGGCCACGGACACGCAGCCCGGCAGGCAGAGACCAAACTGGGGCCACAGCACCACCTGGCGGCGAAGAGGGGGGACGCAGCTCCCCACAAAGCTGACGGAGGACACTTCAGAGGGGACCGGCAGAAGGGCGAGAATGGCACAAATTTAAAAAACTAGCGATAGCAAATGTTGGCGAGGATGTGGAGCAAAAGGGACTCTCCTGCACTGCTGGTGGGAATGCAAACTGGTCCAACCACCATGGAGAGCCGTGTGGAGGCTCCGAAACTACCAAAAGTGGAGCTTCCCTATGGTCCAGCAATTCCACCCCTAGGAATCGACCCAAAGGACACAAAAACATTCATTCAAAAGGACACCTGAACCCCTATGTTTATTGCAGCACAATTTACAATGGGTAAGCGATGTCCAAAAATAGATGACTGGGTCAAGAACACGATGGAATATTACTCAGCAATCAAAAGGGATAAACTCATGCCCTGCACAGCAGTGTGGATGGAGCTGCAAGGGATTGTGCTCAGTGAAATAGGCCAGAAAGAAAAAGAAAAATATCAAATGGAGGAGGAATGTAGAGGAGCCAAATAGGGAATCAGGGGCAGGGGGAGTAACTACCATTAAGAAAAAGTAACGATCACTAAGTAAAAATCAAAACAATCAGGCGACAACAGGCCAGAGACACTCTGTAGGGGAGGAGGAGAGGAAAGGACCAGGCCCGGGTGGGGGCGCACCAGGGATTATGGTGATGGTGCACAGGTGAACTGGCGGTGGGAGCTGGCGGGGAAACCGTACATCGTACAAAAATGAAAGATGATATAATGAATATATTGTTTTAAAAAGGTGAGACACCCATGAGGGCCTGAAACCAACATAGAGGTAGAGTGCAACCACCCCAAAATAGAGGGTGTTTCTCCAGAAAACTAAACCCAAAGACACACAAGAGCGGGATGTAAAAAAGATGTAAAAATAGCACCCAGGGGCCCTCCCTGGTGGCGCTGCAGGTTGGAGCACCGCGAAGCTAAGCCCAGCGAGGCCGCTCCCTCACCCACGAGCTCCATATCTGCCCGGGAGCTGACCCCCAGGGCCCCAAGATCTCCTGCTTGCCTGCTGCGCCCCTCAGCAGTGTGCTTTGTCGATCTGGCTCTGCCTGTCCTGCTCCCCACTCTGTCTCCGGTGAGTCCTCTCGCAGCCCCTGCACCTCTGGCCTGTACCCCAGTTCTGTATGCA
>NW_004567142.1:5806009-5816431 GCF_000260355.1 Condylura cristata | reverse complement strand
TGTCCCAGGGCGGCTCAGTGGAAACCAGGTCAAGGGCAACCCAAGTCCAATGGACGGTGTCCTTCCGGGACCGGACACACCCGCTAGACCACGTGAGGAGAGCGTGGCCGGCCGAGCCCCAGCCCGCCGGGAACGAGCCCTGCCTTGACCAGGTCTCGGGCCTCCGGGCCTCCGGGCCTCCGGGAAGAGATTCCCGTCTCAGTCACAGGGTCTGGGGGTTTCTTCCCGCAGCCGGAGCGGACCGAGACAGTGGATGTGAGGGCCAGGATAGGGACAGTGACCATCGGGACCCGACCCCACCCCCTCGCCCTGCCTCCTTCAGAGGAAGGAGGGGCCAGGAGATGTCGCCCCCCCCAGGGTGGGGCAGGGCTGGAAATGGGGGCATCTCCAAGCCCTTCCCGTTTTCTAAGAATCTCCATTCTCCGAATGGGATCTGGAGGCCAGACACTAGGGCTGAGGCCGCCAGTGACCAGTGACCCCAGCTGTCTTTCTGAGCAGGCTGGCCCGCTGGCTCTGAGGGGTGGTCCTGCCCACGCTCAGTGCCCAAGGGGGGAGAAGAGGAAGAGATAGAGAAGGGCGGGTCCTGGAGGCCTGGAGGTGCGCCCCCAGGGCAGGGAGGGGGCCGCTGGGGAGGGGAAGGTGCCAGGAGGAGTCAGCTCTGGAGTGTCTCAGGCCACCTTGGGGCCACCCTCAGAGGATGGGGAAGATCTACCCGCAGCCTTCCAGAGACGTCCCCCGATTCATCTGCGCCCTGCCCCCCCACGCCCGCCGGTTGGCGCCCCTCGATTTTCACTTCTGCTTCCCGTGACCTGCCGTGCAGTGCAGGAGGGCCAGCACCCCCAGCCCCAGCCCCCCCCCCGCCGGGGAGCCCCAGCCCCAGCACCTGCCCAGGTTGCCGTGGCGACAGCGGAAAGGCTAAGGGTCCTCCAGGGGTGAGGGGTGAGGGGTGGGCAGTCAGGGGAGGGCCCGGAGGGCTGGGACTGGGCCAGGCTCATTTCACGCTTCAGAGCCCCCCTCAGCTTCCGCCGGCCAGAGCCGGAGCTTCCCCTTCTGCCCTGGCGGCGTCTGGGGCGAAGCCTGTCTCGGAGGGTTCCAGCGCTCCCAGGCAACATGCTCCTGCCACTGCTGTGGGCTGTGCTGTGGGGCGGTGAGTGGGGCGCAGGGCCCGGGCTGGGCTGGGGGCTGGGCCGGCGGCCTAAAGCTCAGTCTCCGCCTAGGGTCGCAGGCTCCGTCCCCCGAATACCAGCTGAAAGTCCCGAGGGTGGTGACGGTGCCACAGGGCCTGTGTGTGCGGGTGAGCTGCGACCTGCGGTACCCCCAGCAAGGCTGGACGGAGTCCACGCCCGCGCAGGGCTACTGGTTCAGATACACAGAGTCCCTTCAGTGGGACTACAAGACCCTGGTGGCCACAAACGACCCGGCTCAACAATGGAGGACCCAGTACCGATTCCAGCTGGTGGGTGAACCCCAGAATTTTGACTGCTCCCTGCTGGTCAGGGAGGCGCAGCTGGAGGACAGCGCTGTGTACTTTTTCCGCCTGGAGAGAGGCACCCACGTGAAGTACAGCTTCTTGGACTTCAGGCTCAGGCTGGAAGTGACAGGTACGGAGCCGCTTCCCCGGGGACGGACGGGCCCTCCCCTCCTGCCCCTCTTGCTTCTCACCCCCGGAGGGACTGAGGGGGTGCGCCGGCGGTCACCCGGAAGACCTGGGTTCTAGGGCTGGAATGGCGCCCTCTCACCCCTCCAGAGCAGATCCCCAAGCCGGCCCTCTACATGCCGGAGACCCTGGAGCCTGGGCACCAGGTGCCCATCGTCTGTGTCTTCAACTGGACTTTCGAGGGATGCCCAGGCTTTCCTTTCTCCTGGAGGGGAAGCCCTGCCCTCTCCGCCCCAAGGACCTCCCACAGTTACCCCCAATTCTCCGTGCTCACCCTCACCCCAAGGCTCCAGGACCACAACACAGCCCTCACCTGTCAAGTGGACTTCACCGGGGTGAGCACGGAGAGGACTGTCCAGCTCCATGTGGCCCGTGAGTATGGGGACGGGACGTGGGGCCTGCCCAGGGAGGGGTGGGAGCTGTGTGGGGAGAGGATGGAGCTGGGAGCAGCCTGTGGGGAGGGGACCGGCCACCGCTGTCCACCTGCCTGCGCTTGGCGCTGACTCCTACTTGACTCCTGGAGCAGCCCCTGCCCGAGGGGCTCTCCCTGGCGGGGGACGAAGGCTGCTCTCCAGCCAGCCTCTTTATTGCAGACGCCCCCAGAACCTTGACTATCAGCATCTCCCAGGCCAACACCTCAGGTAAGAGGCAGGGAGGGGCAGGTGTCCTCTCTGGGGGCCGGAGTTGGGGGGGACCCTCTCCTCCTCTGTGTCTTTATTCCTCTATTTCCCACCCGCCCCAGCCCCAGAGCGCCACCCCCAGGGCTCGTGGGAGCAGCGCCTGGATGTGCGGAAAGGCCAGTTCCTGCAGCTGCTTTGCGCAGCCAATGGCTGGCCGCCCGCCACCCTGAGCTGGGCCCTGGGGGACAGAGTCCTCGCCTGGTCACCTCCCTCGGGCTCCAGGGCCCTGGCGCTGGTGCTGCCCCAGGTGAAGGCAGAGGACGCGGGGAGATACACCTGCCGCGCGGAGAACAGGCTGGGCGCCGGGAGCCGCCAGCTGGACCTGGCCGTGCAGTGTGAGTGCGCGGGAAGGGCAGGCCGCGGCCCCCGGGGCGGGCACCCCCTCCCTGTCCGGCAACAACATGTCAGTGACCGGAGAGTTAATTTTTTAAATCCACCAAAAAACGGAAAGGGTTGCCAGCCTCTGGTGAGCCCTCGGCTGCCAGCTCCCCGCCCCCCAGCTCCTCCCCGCCAGGCCAGGGTGTGGAGTGGAAGTTCCAAGCTGGTCCGGACACCCCGCCCCTCCCCCCACCAGGCTCAGGCGTGTCCCCATCGCCATCACAGGGCCTCAGGTGCAGCTGAGAGCAGCTCAAGTCCCCAGAGTTTAGGGACTCGGGCCAGCACGAAGCCACGTGGACATTATCAGCTTACCATTACCTGCACCAACAGTATCAGAGTCTGAGTATGACAGGCGCCTGCCCTGGCAGAGGGGACACACCACGAATCGCTCTGCCGGGGTCGGCGCGCCCGTGTCCCCAGGGGAGGCCCCTCGTCCAGGCGCAGCACCCCCCAACCCCAGCCTTCTCTGTTCCAGATGGCCCAGAGGACCTGAGGATCATGGTCTCCCCAGCAAACAGGACAGGTAGGGAGGCGGCCCCGGCATCGGCATCGGGCAGGCGCTGTCAGAGGGTCCCCCGGCCCTCAGCCCTGCCTCTGTCCTGCTCTCCCCTCCCCTGCTCCTAGAAAACCTCCGGAATGGCACAACACTGTTCGTCCTGGAGGGCCAGAGCCTGCGCCTGCTCTGTGTCACCCACAGCAACCCCCCCGCGAGTCTGAGCTGGGCCCTGGGGGGACACACTCTGAGCAGCCCCCAGTCCACAGACCCCGGGGTCCTGGAGCTGTTTCAGATCCAAGCGGAGCAGCAAGGGGAGCTCACCTGCCTGGCCCGGCACCCCCTGGGCTCCCAGCACGTCTCCCTGAACCTGCGCGTGCAATGTGAGTGGGGGCGCAGGGGGCCTGCGTTCCGGGGGGGCACCGGCAGCGCTGACCCCTCCTCCCTCCCCTCAGACCCCCCGCGGCTGCTGGGCCCCTCCTGCTCCCCCGAGGACGACGGGGGTCTGCTCTGCCTCTGCTCCGCCCGCGCCCGACCGGCCCCCGCCCTGCGCTGGCGGCTGGGGGAGCAGCTGCTGGCGGGGAACAGCAGCAACGCCTCGGTGGGGGTCACCTTCAGCCCCGGGGGGCTCTGGGCCAACAGCTCCCTGCGCCTCCGCGGGGGGCTCGGCGCCGCCCTCAGACTCTGCTGCGAGGCCCAGAATCCTCACGGCACCGGGAGCACCACCCTCCTGCTGCAGCCAGGTCAGGGGGCCGCCTGCAGGTGGCGCTGGGGGGCGGGGGTGCCCAGGGCTTGGAAGGCCTCGCGGGGCCAGGGCACAGCAGGGTCCCTGGCAGCTGCACGGGCCTCGGGCCTCGAGGAGGGCGGCGTGGGCACCCACGCGGACGAGCGGGGCTCAGGCAGTGCCGACGTCTCCTCGTGCAGATGAGAAGGGGCTCCTCTCAAAAACCTTCTCCCACGGAATACTTCTGGGAATTGGTGTCATGACCCTGCTCTTCGGCCTCATCCTGATCCTGTGAGTTAGGAGTGGGGTCAGGAGCCAGAGGCATGGCGGACAAGGATCTGGGACCAGGGGCAGGGCCGGGAATGGGGCAGGGCCAGGGTGGGGCGGGATCTGGACTAGGGGCGGGGCCAGGGTGGGGCTGGACCTGGACTGGGCGTGGCCTGGATGGGGCGTGGCCTGGATGGGGCGTGGCCTGGATGGGGCGTGGCCTGGATGGGGCCGGGCTGGGAATGGGGCCCGAGCCGGGTGGGGCGAGGGCCCAGCCAGAACTCTCAGCTAAGTGTTTCCTCAGTGTGAGGACTCTAAGGAAGAAAGGACCCCCCGCAGACAGAGTCACAAGGAGGAGCACTATCTTGGATTATATCAATGTGATCCCCCGTGCAGGTCCCCTAGTGAGTACCCCCCCAAAGACCACCTCTTCATCCCCTTTTCTAAACTCTGCATCACACGCTCTTCCTCTGACTGTGCCACCCTCCCTGGGGATTAGAACTCAGGCTTTTGTTCTGTCTGTAGCGGCTATTCCCTACCAACAGCCCCAACTTCATGACTTACAGTTCATGACGTAAGTATTAATATCGTCCTGAGGCCGTGTGCCCTAGTGGTGAACAGCAGGGCTCTGAGGTCAGCTTGGGCTCAGCTTTGCTGCCATCGCTGTGTGTTCTTGGATAAACCGCTTAACCTCTCTGGGCCTCGAGTCTTTAATTACACAGTGAGTGAATGAACCAATCAGCCAAATACCATCATTCCTCCCTTAGGCACGGAGTCGGAGGCCCAAACCAAGCGGGCCTTCCCAGCCTCCTCCACCAAGCGCTGTCTCCCCAGAATCCAAGGGGAACCAAGAGTTGCATTTCATTGCACACAGCCGTCCGGGACCCAGATCACCCATTCAGGCCCCAGAGGCAGACCCTAAGCAAGAGGAGGTCCATTATGCCACACTCAACTTCCCGGGGCTCAGGCCCCGGGACACGCCGGCGCCCAGGACTAGCAACTCGGAGTATGCAGAAGTCAGGTTCCACTGAGGACGGCGGGCTGTAGGAGAGGGGGAGACAGAGGCAAAGTCTCCCCTGAAAGATTATCCAAGGTGCTCACAACCCAGGCTGTGGGGACTGCTGGACAAATGTCTTCAGAGTGCCCTTCTCCAAACGCACAGTTCTGGGAACAGCAGAGCAGGGAGGGGGGTCTTAAGAGTGGGCCCCTTGGTGGATGTGGGGTGCTAACCCCTCGGTCAAGGCTGGTGCTGCCTGCTATCACCCACCCCACAGGCTGAGGGCATTTCGTGTGTTAAATGGCGGTGGGGTGGTGTTAACAGGCTCTGGAGTCATGTGGAAAACACAAGACATTCAGACCTCAGTGCCCAGAATAAACTCTCAGGGGGCTCCATGAGGGCCACTGTTTTACGTGTTGTCTGTGGCTGGTTTCTCCGGGAGCTGAACCCAGAGCCTGAGAGGTATGGGCTGGTCTCACGGTGAGGTTTGCAGGTTTTCATCTAAAATCCACTTATTTCTGCAGAAGAGGAAACACGTGGAGTCCTGATAAGGGGTGGGGTGATCAGGGGAAAATGACAAGGTGGGGAGTCCCCGGAGGAGGCCGGCCAGGGGGCAGAGAGAGGCACTCAGCTTCCGGATCCCAGGGGTCCCAGGAGAGCCCACACAGGAAGCTGGGGGCGGGTGTGCTTGCAAATGGAGGGAAGAAGCGACTTCAGCCCCTGCAGCGCAGCTGGGGAAGGGAGAGGAAGGGTTCTCAGGCCAGACGGGCCCTCCTCCCTCCCCTGTGCTCATTAGCCCTCTGGGGGTGAGTTACCCCTTGTCCTTGTGCAGAGGAGCCCAGAAAGGAGCTGACCTTTGCACTAAAAGAGAAAACTGGTGTTACAAAACCGGAAGACAGGAAAAGCTGGGGGGAAGACATTAAGCAGAAGTCAGGGGTGAAGCTGAAAAAACTGGGTGGGCCAATGGGGGTTTCTCAGTCACCCGCCAAACATGGGGCAGTCTGAATGGAAGGGGGGAAGGGCACGGGTCCTTTGCTACTCAGTAACGCAGGCCCATCTCCAGGAACTGCGGGTATGATAAGGAGAACCCCCGCTGCGAAGCCATCAGAGAGGTTAATTCACTCGTCCAAGGTCACACAGGAGAGAGGGGCGGGGTCAGGAGTCTCAGCTGTGACAGGGCAGCTGTCAAGCCGCAGTTCCGGCCTTTGCCGATGCCGCCTGAAGGGGGCGCGCGTGGGCAGACGCAGGGCCGCGGGCCCGGAGACCCAAACCCCGCCGTGTCTAAGGCGGAGCCAGAGACGCAGCGAGGCCGATGCAGCATCCCGCCGCATCACCACCAGCTAAAACTCAGAGACTGTCGTTAGTCAAAATGTGTGCCGCACGGACTAAGATTCGGTGAGCACGAACGCCGGCCACTATGATCCCACAAATAATCACAGAAGTCGCTGGGGAATGTTTGACGGAGGCTCAGGAGGCAGCGGCTCTCCTCGCTGGTCCTAAAAAACTGGCCCTGTCAGAGGGCCCAGAGGCGGCTGGCGTTAATCCGGAAGGCTTCTGCTAGTTCACAGCAGCCAGCGCTTTATCTGGCTCAGGGAGAGCCAGCCACCGACTGGTTTTCCTTTGCATTTATCCTTCTCCGGAGTGAAGCCGACGCCCCCCCCTCCCTGCATAGGCGGTGGGCCTGGAGACAAGGGCCACTGGCAGTGGCCAGCTCCAGGGGGAGGTGGCCAGCTTCCCTGTCCTCACAGTTGAGCTGACCCCGGTCCACGCACGACTTTTATTCCCGTAGAGGGTGCCCAGGGCAACGCCTGCCTTTCCCTGCATGTGACCAAGCCGTCCACAGCACATTCCTAGGTCAGAGCTCTGGCTGTGGAAACGAAGAACAGCTCCCAGCTCTGTTTGCTGCAGAGGTCACCAATGACAAGAACTCCCCCGTGGGCCGAGTTTTGTGGTTCCTGGCTTTCCTGGTGACAGCTGTGCTCAGGTGAAGATCAGTGACCAACAAATAAAGAAGGGGTCGGGGCCTCCCCGTGGTGCAGGGGTTAAGTCTCAGCGCTGTGAAGCTGTCAGCAGCAGGAGTTCCATCCCGGCCAGGGGTGACCCAAGGGTGCAGCAGACCCCTCCAGTCTCCCGCTGCCCCTTCAGCCGGGGATTTCAGTGGATTTGTCTGTTCTGCTCCCCACTCTGATCTGGCTCCCTGCACCTCTGGCCTACACCCCAGCTCTTGTACGCATGAACAAATAAAGTATTAAAAAAAAAAAAAAAAGAGGGAGAAGAGGGAAAGAGAGGAGAGGGCCAAGCATGCTCTGAGTTGGGGCTCTCCAAGGGTTCCTGTAAGGTAGCCAATCTGGGCCCTCCCTGGCGGCACAGGGGTTAAAGCGCAGCACTGCGAAGCTGGCAGCAGCCACTGCAACATGAGTTCGATCCCGATCCCACCCCGGAGCTGACCCACATGGCGCGGCAGACCTCTCCTGACGCACCCGCTGCTCCCCTCAGCAGTGTACTTTGTCCATCTGCCTGTTCTGCTCCCCACTCTGTCTCTGGTGAGTCCTCTCACCCCTACACCTCTGCCTATACCCCAGTTCTGAATGCATAAATTAATCTTTAGAAAACAAAAAGACAGTCCGATCTGTTTTACAGGGGAGCAGAGGGAGTCGCAGAGAGGTTAGGGACTCCCTGGAGCGGGATGAACAAGACCCCCCAGGCAGCCCAAGCCCAGACCCCACGCTCCAGCCGTGTAGAGGGAAGCACTGGGCCTTGCAGCCGGAACCACCCGCCTGCTGCCCGTAGCCAGGCGAGTGACCTTCCCTCCCCCCGCCTCGTGCGTTAAAATGCCGGCCACGTCCCCACGAAGGCGCCAGGGAAGCGTCCACCGCCAGACACTGCGTGATGACCTGACACCAGAGCACAGAGCGGCGGGTCCTCCTCCAGGTCAGAAGAGACGGCCAGACCGTGACCGAGATGCAAATCTTGACCTTTGCATCTGCAGCTGCACCTGCGGTATTTCCGCCGGCAGAAGGAATTTACTCCGAGCAGCTTTACCCTTCCGGGCTCTCCGCCAGCAGGCGCCTCCGAGCCCTGGCGTGGCTGGTCTGCTGGGGAGCCCTCTCGACCCGCTTCTTCCCCCGCGTGACCGCGGGTCCTGGTGGCGTTAGAAGCTGGTTGGCTGCGAGGTCGGAAGCCCCAGGCAGAGCCGGGACTAGGTTGTGTGCCTGAGAGGCCCAGCAGCCACCTCGCACTGCAGGCGGGCTCAGCGGGGCTGGGCTGCGCTGGGGCCCCACAGCGAGAGTGAAAATGAAACTCGGACTTAGAGGGGTCCGCACCGGCCCCGCAGCGCCTCGCCATTTCCCTTCAGGGAAGGGGACGTAGAGTGGACACGGCAGGGAGAAGCCTCACAACGGGCTGCCGGCGGCTGGCGCCGCCTTCTCTGACCTGGACGGCATCACGGGGCGTTGCTGGGCCACGGCGCTGAGTTTGTGGGTTAAGGGTCTGCCGGTGGCCGCTGGGACGGGGCTTGCAGGGAGGGCGGTGTTCTGGCCAGTGTCTGGGGAGCTGGCCGGTGCGGGGGGACAGCAGCAGGGTGGAGGCCCCTCGCCAGACACGCAGGCACAGACAGGGACACCTCGCCGGCGGCTGCGGCCTGCTGGTAGCCTGTTTCTCTTCCCCTACCGCGTCCCGGTCACTGGCCCGCTGAGCAGAGAAGGGGGAAGAAATAAGTAAGCCGGTGAGCGGTGAGCCGTCTCCCGGACAAAGTGAACTGGGCCTGTCTGGACACGGGGTGGCACCCTGAGTGGGCCCGGCGCACACACGGACACAATCCTGGGCTGAGGCACCCAGGAAGTCCCGTGTGGGCGGTGGGCCGTCCCTCCTCTGGAGGGCCCTGCTCTGACGTCTGCCGGGACAGGTGGGTCCAGGCCAACCCAAGGCGCAGGCCAGACCCAGAAGCATGCCATCCCGATTCACAGCTGTCTTAGAATTTTCTGGAAGGGGCAGGGGAGAGCTGGCTTGCCAGGACCCAGCCCGGCCCAAACACACGTCCGGCTGGTACTGTCCTTCCCACGGAGTGAACCTGGGTCTTTAACCTTTGTAGCTTAGCTCCCTTGGGAACGTGAACCCCTGAGTACTCACTGAACCCCCAGGGGCCCAGTTTGATCATCTGTGAAAGGCAAGTTAAATGAGTCAGAATCATCAATTAAACAGAGTCTAGGGCCTTCCCCTGTGGTGAAAGGTGTTAAAGCCCAGCGCTGTGAAGCTGGCCACAGCCACTGCAGCCGGGAGTGACCCCCCCAGGGTGCAGCAGGCCTCTCCTGTCTCCCTGCTGCTCCCTCAGCAGTGGATTTCAGCGGATCCACCTTTTCTGCTCCCCACTCTCTCCCCCTGCACCTCTGAACTGCTCCTAGTTCTGTATGCATAAATAAATACATGTTTAAAAGTAAAATAAATTGGAGTCTAGTTTATAGAGTAATTGACCAGCATCCCTGACCACGGCCCAGGGAGACCCGCCGCGGACCAGGGCAACAGGAGACCCGGCGAGGAGCGGGGTCTTGCCGTGGGTTCCCAGCAGAGGGGAGAGGCCACTGGTGTCCCAACACCAAGCCGCCTGCTGTGGTCAGAGTGGGGGGTCAGAGTGGGGTGCCTCCCCACCACAGAGGCAGGAAACAGGTCTGGTGAGAACTCTGTTTCTGTAGTCGCTTTGTAACTTTCTGTAAATTTCAAAAATTACTTTTAAAAAAGCACCGCCTCTCCCCTCTGGGCTCAGCCCTGCCTCATCCTGCAAACACCTTGTTCCACCAGCCGGAAACGCGGCTCCCAGGTCCTGGCTCTCCCCACCGGGCTGCCCGCCGGGCCTGCCCGCACCATCTCTAGAAAGAGCCCCTCGGCCTGCGCAGCCCTGTTGCCCGGAAACCTTCAAGGAAACACAGAGAGCCCCGTGCTCCCCTGGCCCTCACCACCACGGCAGTTGGCGGGGGGGTGGCTAGTCACTGTTCAATAGACGACGCCCATTTCAACCAAGAATTCTGTCTCAGTTCTCGCCCCACGCCCCGCGGTGGCGCCAGGAGGAAGGGGGGGTCGTCCGGCAAAGGGGGGCTGGCGGAGTGAAGCCGCAGAATGGCAGGGGATGGCGTTTCCGCGGCGGACCACTCCACTTCTAAAGCCGGTAGTGAAACGGGGTTTCTGAGGTGAACAGGGAGGCGGAGGGGGGCGGCAGGGGCCTGGCCCGCGGGG
>NW_004567142.1:5797336-5805180 GCF_000260355.1 Condylura cristata | reverse complement strand
CCGGGGGTGCGGAAACGGGGGTGCGGTCCCGGCGGGGTGCGGAGACGCAGGCCCAGGCTCAGAGACCCAGAGGCCAGGGGTTGGCGGGGCGAGCGGCGCGCGGGAGCAGCCGGGGCAGCGTAGGGCTGGAAAGTGTTATTATAGTTATGCCACAAATATATGAATCACTACTGCCGTCAGAGCAGTATGTTATATAAAGTGCTAAATATGCAATAATGTACGTAACAGTTAACAATAATAGCTAACAGCAGTAACAGTCGTTAATAATAATTATTATAGTCGTTTCCAGGCTCTGCGCTTTGTGGGGCCCATAGCTTTTTTGGGGTATGAAAAACAAGGGTGCCACTGGGGCCCTGTTGCAGGGTTTGCCCAGAGCTGTGCCCCGCGGGGGCAGCCGAGCTGGTGCCACGCCCTGGCCCCGCCGTCTCGCTCCTGAGAGCGGCGCGAGGCCGAGAAGGCCCAGGACGAGGCTGCAGCAGCCAGGGCCTCGAGCAGAGGGCGGTGCGTGGGGCCCGCTGACCTCCCCTGTGTTGCAGGAACGGCCGGCCCCTGCCACCCCCGGGGCCGGAGCCCAGCCCCCCTGTGCCCTTCCTGGCCCTGCCGCCTTCTCTCCTGGGCACCGTGGACCCGGCCCACCTGGGGCTGCCGGAGAGCCTGGCCTCGGTCACCGTGCCCATCCGCCTGGACGCCCTCTCCTGCCTCCTGCACAGCGCCCTCCTGGGGGCCTGCGCCCTGCAGCAGGCCTGGCCCACCTGCCCCTGCTCTGGGGCCTGCTGGTCCCCCGCCGGCCAGGCCGCGAGCCCGTCCAGGGTCTGGGGGGCTCGGGAGATGCGGTCCAGGCCAGGCCGGGGTCGTGGCCAGCGGCGATGGGGGCCTTGGAGGGCCGAACCTCCCGAGAGGGGCTGGGCTGGGGGCGCTGGCACAGCTCCCAGGAGCCCCCCCAAGAAGCCACCATCCCCACTGGCCCCGCCCACCCAGGGCACTAGCCACGGCCACCGGCATTGGTCCCGCCCACCCAGGGCACTCGGCCCGCCCACCGGCACTGGCCCCGCCCACCCAGGGTGGAGAGCAGGGGGCCCCAGGTCCTGGGCCCACAGTGGACATGCCGCCCGCAGCTGAGGACTGGGAGTCAGAGTATTAGGACCTGTGTCCAGCAGCCGGATGCGGAGGGGCCCCCGCAGGGCTCCCCGGAAGGATTTCTGGACCCCAGAGTCATTACAGCCTTCTCAGAGATACCCCAAGAAACAACCACCTCCCTCCCTCTTCCCCCGAAACCTCACGAAGGGACCATGCGGTCACCCCGTGAGCCCGAGTGATTGAGGATCCCATGCCAGAAAAGAGCGCTGAACCTCGAAACCGTCCAGAACCCAGCTCGCCCTGTTGCAGACACCCTCTCCGGCCACACACAGCACAGCCTCACCCCAGCCCCGAGCTACTCCCTGCCCTGGTCACTAAGCCACAGCAGGCCTCTGCAGCGCCCTCGGCCACTCAGGGCGTCTGCGGCCCGTCCTCGCCCTCCGCCTTGCCAACCCCACCCTCCTCACGACTCCCCCAAGCCTCGTCCTCCTTCCCCACCGCTGCCCCACTGAGCCGAGCCCCGCGACCCCGCCACCCTGACCCCAGCGGCCCACCCGCCCCGTTTCCATCCCTGGGCCTCAGCGCCCTGCGTGAATAATAAACAGTGACTGTCCACTTCCCGTCTGCCTGTGCTTAGCACCTGGGGGTGCTGCCAACAGGGGTGTGGAAGGGGGCGGGGTCACGGGAGGGTCACCACAGAGCCAGGGCCCTGGGCTGGGCAGGACCTGGGTCCCTGCTTCAGCAAAATCTTCCTGGGGCCTCTGCCACCGCGGCAGTTCTGGCTGCTGGAAGCTGCTGTGCCATTGTGTGGGGGGCTTAAGGGATTTGGGGCCCGGGCGCACAGAGGCGAGTGACCTGGCCTGGCCCAGTCTGCACAGAGGGACTGAAGCAGACGGAGGGCTCAGGGCAGGCTCGCTGTTCAGGTGAGAACAGGCGCGGGCCTGGACCCTCCTCCCCAGGCCCAGGGCCCGGGCGCCCGGCACCTTCCTCTGCCAGGACCTGGGAGTCCAGGTCTTCGCACTCGTCCTCCCCTGGTGTCCCCGCCCCGGCCCCTGCTCACTGAGGATGCCGGAGTCCAGGCCCCGGTCTCCCACCTCGGGCCTGTGTCCAGGCCCTCTGGCTCCCCCATCAGTCTTGGGGATCCAGGCCCCCAGTCTCCTCCCTCAGACCTGGGGTCCAGGCCCCTGGCCTCCCCCCTCAGACCCAGGTCCAGGCCCCCAGTTTTCCCCCTTGGAACTGAGTCCAGCACCCCTGGCTCCCCCACATACCTGGGGGTCCAGGCTCCGGGTACCCCGAGACCCGAGTCCAGGCTCCCGCCCCCCCTCAGGCCCAGACCCCTCGGACTCTGACCTCTCGTGTCCCCCAGGTGGCCATGCAGGGCCTCGGGGGCGGCGGCCTGCTCTGTGCCTGCGCGGGAGCCGTGCTCCTGGTGGGGGCCACGGCCACAGACCACTGGATGCAGTACCGGCTGGCGCGGTCCTTCGCCCACCAGGGGCTGTGGCGCTACTGCCTGGGCAGCAGGTGCTTCCTGCAGACAGAGAGCATCGGTGAGGCTCCCGCTGGGGGGCTGGGGGGAACCTCACCTGCAGGGCCTGGAATGTGGGGTGGAGCTTGGGGCTCGAGGGGGAGCAGCCAGTGCAGGAGGGCCAGGATTGGGATTTCCTAGTCCTAGACTAGGGGCCCAGTAGGGAGGAAACTTCTCCTGGGGAGACACCGGAGTTGGGTCAGCAGACGCAGTGAGGGGTGTGGGAACAGAATTTCCTAAAAGCTCCAGAGTTTCAAGAGCTGTGAGGTACTGGGGTGCAGAAGCAGCACGGACCCTGTATTGCTCACTACGGAATGAGGTGTTCCTACGTGCCGGGCTGTGCCGGGCATATGCACGTGTGTGAGAGTGTGAGTGCTTGTGTGTATTACAACATGCAATTCTTTAAAGGTTTGTGATGCACACAAGAACTGGGGTACAGGCCAGAGGTTCAGGGTGAGAGCCTTCACCAGAGACAGAGTGGGGAGCAGAACAGGTGGATCTACTGAGATACACTGCTGAGGGGAGCAGCGGGGAGACAGAAGGGGTCTGCTGCGTGCTGTGGTCACTCCCTGGCCGGGGATTGAACTTGTGCTGCAACGGCTGCAACGGCCTCATGGTGCTGCACTTTAACCCCTTGTGCCACCAGGGAGGGCCCCCAATATGTATTTTTAATATGGATAAAACACTGCTTGCAGCACGGGGGACCCTTGCAGGCTGCATAATAGACGCTGTAATAACACGCTCTAGTGACATACGCACGTGTCAGCTGGACAGACGCGTCCATAAAGAGACACACGGGTTGTGTCGTGATGTCCTTTCAACTGTCGCCTTCTGGACACTAACTTAGCGACACTGACACCCGGAGTTTCTCAGGCTGTGTCCGAACTGCAGCCCCTGGGACACACGGCGCAGGTAACTCCTGGGTGGGCGCCCACACTGCTGGGTCACCCCCTGGCTCTAAGTCAGCTGAAGTCACACGCCACATTTACAGTGGGATTGGGCGGCTCTCCAGGGCGGGCTGGCGGCCGCGCTGTGTAGCTCCGCGGCCTTTGGGGCCGCAGAGGGCACCGGGCTCCGGCGCTCACCCCGCCCCGTGGAGAGGGCAGCCGCTGCCCCCTGGGGACGGGCCGGCCACCCCGGGCCCTTCAGGGCCTGATCTGAAAAGGCTGAGTTTAGGCCCCGGCGCGGCCCCCCCTCGGGCTGCAGACCCGCATCCGCCCCGCTGCAGCCGCAGCCACAACACAGCCGCCATCTGTGGGCGCCGCACAGAAACGGGTCAGAGCCCACGCGTCGGGCCCCGGGGGTCGCGCCCACCGGCAGGTCCTCGCGTCCGCGCCCTGGGCTCCCGCATCACACGGGGTGACATAAACCCCAGAACGCGTGGCCTCGGGACCTGGAGCCCGGGGCTCCCATGTTGAGGGGTCCACACGCTGGCTCCTGTTCAGGGCTACCCCAAAGGGAAACAGGAGGCAAGGCTCTAGGGCAGGCATCGGGGAAAAGCTAACTAGGGGTTCATCTACACAGGAAATGGGAAAGGGGGGGCACAGAGAGGGCTAGGGACTAACTGGCGAATGTCCTACCCGCGGCGTCTGAGCGTGCCCAGCCTCGCCAAAGGCAGGCGGCACCCAGCCCCTGCAGGCTCCCTGAGCGGCCTCTAACCAAATATGGCTGCTAAGCTCCGCCCCGAGTTCCCAGCAGCCCCCACTCCGAGACGTGTCACGGCAGGTCTCTGGCATGGCATGCTGGGAGTTGTAGTCCTGGGAGCCCGGGCTCTCTGCATTAGGGATAGAGTCCCTAAAGTATCAGTGGGTGCAGTTCACTCAGGACAAACTGTTCCCCCAACGGCTCCTTGCAAGGGTTGGGAGGGAGCATTTATTCCTGGCTTCTCCCAGAGCTTCTGGTTGTTTCCTGACCAACTTTTGGTCAGTCCTTGGCACGCAGCTGCATTGCCTGATGTCTGCTTCCATGTCCACGGGGCCTGTCTGTCTCCAAATTTCCCGGTGTTGTGAGAACACCCGTCATGTTTTTGAGAGACCCACCCACTCCTGTATGACCTCATCGTAACTGATTCCATCTGCCGTGGCCCTATTTCCAAATGAGGTCATACTCTGAGGCCCCGGGGGTTGGATCATCAAAGTAAGAATTTGAAAGGATGGGAGGGGACCCTGTTGAGCTTATAACAACATCCATGGAGAGAAATAGCCGGGAACATTTTCCACTGAGCTTGTACATGGCAAAAGACTGCATTTCACGAGGCTAGCTTTCCCGTGGCAAGGGGAGGGTGAATTGTGCTGCAGAGCCTGCATGCCTGGGAGGACGAGGACTCAGCCTAGTGTCCAGCGTCAGTCCCAAAAGTGCCTTTGCTGCTCTGAGCCTCAGTTTCTCTACCTAAGAAATGGGAATAAAAAATAGTCCCTACAGCAAAAGGGTGTTGAAAGAAGGTCCCTGGGAAGAGGGTCTGGCGCCCGTGTGGCCGTGGTTAAGACGAGGATGAGATCGTGATGGTGATTCACAAAGCCTCTCCTGAGCTCTGCATGGGGGAGAATGACCCCAGAGCTCTCTGCGTGGTGTGTGGGCAGGACTGGGAGCTGGCAGGACAGCAGCAAATGCACACGCAGGCCCTTTCCTCACGAGGCTGAGGAGTCAGTGGGGAGACACAGACGTCACAAATAAGTATGAGGCTTTCAGATCTGAGCAAGTGGTGTGCAAGGGTGAATGGGAGCACAGGAGACAGGATAAAGAGGAAGGCCGGGAGGACCTGGGAAATCGGCAGTCACTCACTAACGAGTTCATTCACCAGCTACCTGGACATAAAATCTGCATGATAAACAACGTTGATCAGACCCTCACCGTGAGGGCTGGTGCCGGGGGCAGTCCTGTAGATTGTAGAGTGCCAAAAGGGGCCCAACGACAACGGGCCTGGATTTTGTGAGCCACTGACATTAGGCTGCGTTCTTATTCTTGACACGGGGCGTCCTAACCCTGCTATTTTGACCTAAAGAAGCACGGACATTGGGCCCTCCCTGGCGCAACCAGTTGAAGCACTATGAACGAAGCTGGCCACAACACAACTGCTTTAGCACAAGTTTGGTCCCTGACTGTGGGGTGCCGGGGAGAGGGTGGGGAGTGACCCACATGGCGCAGCACACCTCTCCTGTCTCCCGCTGCTCCCTCAGCAGTGCACCTGGTTAATCTGCCTGTTCTGCTCCCTGCTCGGTCTAGTAGGTCTTCTCGCTGCCTGCGCCCCTCTGGCCTGTATGCGCAAATGAATAAATCTTAAAAAAAAAAAAAAAAAAAAAAAAAAAAAACAGCAGCAGAGATGCCTAGCAGAGGAAGGCAACGCAGGGTTTCATCTCCCCCTTTCTCCGGAACGCCCCGTAGAGCTGCAGGGACTGGGGCCCCCTTGCTAAATCTCCTTTATCAGCTCCGTGATCCAGGGTTGGGGTGAAGGGAGGGGCTTTACCCCTGGCAGCAGATTTTTACAGAGCTGTTTCTGATGAAAGAGGCTTTGGTTATCTGCGCCAGGAAGCGCCCACAGTAGTCACATTCTGCAGACAGCGCCTGGCATGCGGGTGCGAACCAAACCTCACTGGGCTGCTGCCACCTTTACCTCGTGTTTTCGTTTTCAAAGGACACCTTTAAAGGGAAAGAAAAAGAAAGGCAGCTGCATAGTCACAGGCGGGCAGGGCAGCTTCCTCTGCCGGCTTCTTCTGGAATAGAAGCAATCCAGTCACTGTGCTCAGGAACAATCAGTCTGCAGGGGGAGATGGAGAGAGTCACAGTTCAGAGGTGGAGTGAGGATGACACTGGCGGGGTGAAGGCATGCTTTCTAGAGGACGGGATTTGGGGGCTGGGCTTTGGAGGGTGAATAGGAGTTCGGTGAACAGGTGGGTCTTTGCAGAAAGCTAGAGGAGCTGGGTCAGGGACAGGGAGCAAGACCAGGCTTTGCTGCCTGTGGGATAGCAGTGTCTGTCACCAAGGATGCAGGAGGGATGGGGTGACTTGGGGTGTCCTCACAGCCTACTGGAACGCCACCCGAGCCTTCATGATCCTGTCCTCGCTGTGCGCCGCCTCAGGCGTCGTCATGGGCGTCCTGGCCTGGGCTCAGCAACCTACCTTCACCCGCCTCTCCCGGCCCTTCGCCGCGGGCATCCTGTGTTTTGCCTCCAGTGAGTGGACCTGCCCTACCCCCACCCACCCACCACCTGCCCTCAGCTCCCTGCTCCTCTCAGCCTCAACCTTCCCCACCCCCAGGGCCGACTCCCGGACTGCTCCTAATCCATCCTGTCCTGACAGCAGCCTGCACACTGTCCCGAACTGGCCCCACAGGTTTAGGGGTGCGGCCCCAATGGGCTGCCCTCGCTTTACCCGCAGGTGGGTCCCCTGGCCACTCTTTGCATGTTTGACAACCGGCTACATGTCGGAGGGTTCCCAGGACCCTCTCAGGCTGGAAAGTTCACAGAGCTCAGGAAAGCGCCACTCACAAGGCGGCGTGGCCAGGTCACGGTCGCTGTCCCTGGGGGCCGCCCCACAGCGCGAGTGGGGGCTTCGCTCATACAGGTTGCAGCTGCCAGCCATCGCATTCAAAATATGTCTATATATTTTTTTTGCATAGAAGAACTGGAGTGTAGATCAGAGGTGAGGGCGGTGAGAGGACTTCCCAGAGACAGTGGGGAGCAGACAGGTGAAACCACTGATGTACACCGCTGAGGGGAGCAGGGGCAGACAGGAGAGGTCTGCTGCACCCTGGGGGTGACTCCCTGGCTGGGGATCGAACTCCTGCTGCATTCATGACAGCACTGAGATTGAACTGCTAAGCCACCAAGGAGGCCCCCAAAATGATGGTGATTCCTGCCAAGGGCTTTGAGTCTAAGTGTTCTCACCTCAAGATAGCCCATGTTGGGGAAAGGCCCCACAGGGCTTAACCTTCCTTCCCGCAGAGCTGCAGAGACTGGGCACACTCCCCACTGAGGCCCCTGCAAAGGCCGGATGCACCCTCTGACCCCACACGTGGAGCAGCCCCCTCCCCCACCCCAGGTCCCTGGCTGCAGGGACTCTCAGCCCCAAAGCCCCATCCTGGGTGGCGCCTTCCGGCCTCCGGCTGAGTCATCTCAGCCCTTGAGCTCAGGTGTGATCCCAGAGGCTCCAGAACACGAAGCCAAGCCATTACCCGGGACGTCTCCTCCCAGCAGCCAGACACAGGCCGTCGGAGCCTCTGTGACCTGTGCCCGGCCACCCTGCC
>NW_004567142.1:5780490-5797038 GCF_000260355.1 Condylura cristata | reverse complement strand
CAGCGCCCGGCCCACCCGGCCCACGGCCACCCACATGTCCACTCCCTCCCCAGCCTTCTTCGTCCTGCTGGCCTTGGCCATCTACACGGGGGTCACGGCCGGCTTCCTCGGCCGCCGCTTCGGGGACTGGCGCTTCTCCTGGTCCTACATCCTGGGCTGGGTGGCCCTGCTCATGACCTTCTTCGCAGGTAGGGGCCGGGTCAGGGAGTGGCAGAGGGGCTGCGGCGGGCACTCCGCTCTGGGCCAGGGGCGGTCGGCCCAGGCACACCAGGGGGACCCCACTGCGGCGTCGGGGGGCCGGGCGGCAGACCTGGGGCCCACGGGGTCTCGTCTGAGCAGGCGTCTTCTACATGTGTGCCTGCCACGCGCTCCAGTGCCGGCGCCTGTCCGCTCCCCGCTGAGCACCCCGTGACCGTGCCCAGGACGCTGAGCTGAGTGGGGGGAGTCTGCAGGCCCGAACCCCGCGTCCTGGCGCGAGGGGCTCGGCCCTGGGCTCTGCGCGGCCCCTGACCTGTGTGTGTCCCACAGGGGAAGGAGGAGGCAGGGGCTGGGGAGCCCGAGGCCCCACCCTGGGGGAGCTAGGGAAATGGGGTGCCCGTTAGAGCCGTGTTTGGGAGCCTAATAAAACTGATGTGAAGCGACTCCACAGTGGATCCGGAGAGGGGGTGCAGAGAAACAGACGGGGGTGCAGGGGTCGGGGTGCTGCTGGGCCAAGGAGGGTTATACAGAGCAAGGCGGGGGTGGGGGTTGGGGGGCAGGCTAACTCCACCCGACTCTGGAAACACGTGGGGGCTGCGCCACCTAACACGGTGCCAGGAGCCGGCCTGACCGGCCTGGAGGCTGGTGCCTCCCTGCAGGCTCCTAGGACAAGGCCCCCCCCAGGCCCGGGCCGTGACCAGGCCCCACCGGCCCTTTGAAGGGCTCCCCAGGCCCCTCTGTGGGTTCAGGGGCCCGCAGTGCTCACGGGGCAGAATCCAGGCTCAGGGAGCATGGGAGGGGGCGCCCATGCCTGCCCGGGGTGCCCCCCCAGCATCTGTGTTTGCAGCCCAGGGAGTTCCCCAAGCCCTGTCCTGTTGGGGTCACACGGTCTCATGGATTCCCCGACTGAACCCAGTCTCCAGCCCTTCGCCCCTCTGGGGGGTGGGTGAACTGACGTTCCAGCTCCGGCTTGGTGGGTCTCCCTGCCCACGCCCGTCCCCAGTGCTCCCCGAAAAGCCACTCGGTGCCCCCCAACCCTTAGGAGCCCCAGGGTCACCAGCTGAGCTGGAGCTGGGCAGCGTGGATGTAGGCGCTCTGGGGTTGAGGAGAAGCGTCGGGGACACTTGCGGGCTGGGCTGGGCGCGAGGACGGCTTTGGGCTCGAGTTTGGGGCGCGCTGGTTCGGAGGGCAGGTGTGGGGTCGATGTCACGGTGGGGACTGTGCTGAGGCATTAGTGGGTTGTGTTGGGGTTGGGTCGGAGCTGAGTTGGGGTCCGCTCTGGCTGGCACTACGTGGGGGTCGAGAGCAGGGTTGAGTCAGGACAGGGTGGGTCGGGACTCTCCCCCGCCCCCGCCCGCCATGTGCCCGTCTGGCTCCCTCGGCTGTTCTGGGCCAATGCCCAGCCGTCCCGGCCTGGGGCGCCGCTGGGGCCTGGTGGGCGAGTGGCCGGGGGGTGGTGGGCGAGTGGCCGGGGTGGGGGGGGGGGCGTCAGCGGCCCGGGGAGGCCGTGACGTAGCGAGGAACGGGGCCTCCGGGACAGGGGGAGCAGCGCCTCGGTCTCCCGGCCCCTGTCCTGGGCCTGCGACTCAGTCGGCGATGGGGTTCACAGGGCTCCTTGTGGGCTTCCTCGAAGGCAATGTGCTGGGTCACCCCTGGGCCGTGCACCCGTACTGCACACCTGCTCTCAGGTGAGCGCTGCCCAGCGCCTGGTGCTGGGACGGGGAGACTGGCCTGGAGGGCCACCCACTGCCCCGCTCACCCCACCCTGGGGGTAGAGCCCACCCCGGAGGCCCCCCAGAACCGTCATCTGCAAAGACTTCTCTGCGCAGGGTGTGGGCGTGCTGACCTCAGACACCAGGATGTGGTTCTCCACCTGCCCTGGACTCGGCTCCCAGAGGGGCGGGAGAGACCGAGCTCCCCTTCCCTTCCTCCCTCCGTCCCAGCCCCGGCACCTCGCCCCCCCCGCCCCTTCTTTCTCTGAAGACCCTTGAGTACCCAAGCACCCCTGAACGGATGCTAACAGAACCCACAGGAAAGCATGACACATCCCCCTGGCCCCCTGGCCACACGCCCCTTCTGTTTGTCTCACAGCCAGCCACCTCCACCGCGGCCCCATGTTTCTCTCACCTCTTCCAGGAAGTCCCCAGTGATTCTAATGCAACCTAGAACTATAGCTTGGGGCAAAGACACCCTCTCCTCAACCACCATATGACACCCCAACACTCTGAGGGGAGCCCACCTCTCTGGTAGGGGAGTATATATGCCAGCTGCTGGGAAACAAAACCGCCGAGGACCGACGCAGCGCCCACACCCCCAGCGGCGTCTCTTCCGGAGCTGGCGGACCAGGCCACACAGCAGCTGCTCCCCGGGCGGGAGTCGGCTGCCCAGCCGCGGCCGGCCATGGAGCCCTGTCGGAGCCTGGGCCTGCTGGCCGGCTGCCTGGGCCTCATCTGCCTCGTGGTGGCTCTGAGCACGGATTGCTGGTTCGTGGCCGTCGGACCTAGGGGTTCAGCTCACTCGGGCCTCTGGCCAGTGAACCCTAAGGAGCCAGTGAGAGGTTAGAAGGGCCCGTGGGGGGCAGTGGGGGCCGCCAGGCCGCTCGGTGCTCAGAGGTCTGGTCTGGGGCAGGCTACATCAAGGTGACGCAGAGCTTCATGATTCTGGCCGCCGTGCTGGGGCTGGTGTCCGTCAGCTTCCTGGTCCTGTCCTGCGTCCCCTCCCTGTGCGCCCCGGGCTGCAGCCCCCTGGTCTCCTGCATCACGGGCTTCTCTGCAGGTGAGGAGCTGGGTGACGGGGGGGAGGAGGTGGGGGCAGGCGGCCCCCAGGGCTGAGGCCTCCGCTGTCCCACCAGCCCTCTGCAACATAGTGGCCATGGCCGTCTACACGGGCGAGCGCTGGAGCGAGGTGCCCAGCCCAGAGATCCAGGCCTTCTTCGGCTGGTCCTTCATCCTGGGCTGGCTGTCGGTGGTGTTCCTGCTCTGTACAGGTGAGCGCTGCCCAGGGGCTCGGGAGCCCAGGTGGGGGGTCTGAGGGGCACACGGCCAGTGACCTGTCTGTGACCCCAGGGGGCTTGAGCCTGGTCGCCCAATGCAGAGGTCCCTTGCCTGGCTACGAGCGCATGTGAGCGGAAGGCAGAGCCAACTGCTGGAGCTCCTGAGACAGCCCTGTTCCTCCTCAGCACCCCACCCGCCCCCCATCCATCTGCCACACCCTCACTGCTTCCTTCACCCAGTCAAGTAATATGTGCTGCATTGGAGCCCACCCTGGGGGTGCATCAGGTGGCTGCATGCAGGGAGCAGCAGCCCCTTCAGTGTGAGTTCACCCCGCCCCCGCCCCGAGGTGGCCCACAGGTGCGCAGCAGACCCCTCCTGTCTCCCCGCTGCTCCCTCAGCAGTAGATTTCAGTCAGTCTGCCTGCTCTGCTCCCCACTCTGCCTCTGGTGAATCCTCCCACCACTCGTGCACCTCTGGCCTATACCCCAGCTCTGTGTGCACAAATAAATAAATCTTAAAAAAAATTTTGCTGCATTTAGTTGTTCTGATGGTTCAGGTCATGACAGCAGCCAGACACGCCGGTTCCGTGGTGGCGGATTTGGCCCCAGAGTGGGGTCAGGCACAGCCCTCCCTCTTCCTGCCCACAGGGGCCCCGAGTTCTGAGGGGGGACAGAGTTCAGGAGGGCGTAGAAGATAGGCAGAACTCACCTGGGTGTGGAGGGAGAGGTGCTTAGGGGCCAAGGAAAGGAAATCAGAGAGGCACCAACAGGGAGCTGAGGAAAGACCAGATATTTTAGGGGATGCCGACCAGAGCTCTGTGACTGGAATGTGGGGTGTGGGGTGGCGGGAAGTGAGGATGGGCGAGAGGGCAGTGAGAGACAGGCTCTAACTAGACAAGTGATTGTCTCCCAAGGGAGCTGGGCAGCCAGGGGAATGTTATCTGGGGAGGGAGGATCCCCTTGGGGCACCAGAAAGCCCCCTCTGGGACGTGCTGGGGCGGCTGGAAGGTGGGGAGGAGCCATGTGGTTCAGTGGGTGACACCGTGAGGCCCCTGCCTGGGGTCAGGTGCTAGGTGGGTGCCTACAAGCAGGAAATTCAGGGGCTGGGGGAAACCAGACTCAAAGCCCAAGGGCTTTCCAGGGTGGCAGGCCAGAAGGGGGCAAATGTGGGTGCCCAGGGGGCCCCAGGCCAAGTGCGGGACAGTGAGCCATCCCTGCTGTGGGGGACAAGACTCAGCTGAGCGGTAGCCCTGGGGTGAGCAGGGGGTGGGTGTGGGGTGTGGGTGGAAAGCACTGAACAAGGTAAGGGGGGGCTGGGGGAACCTGGATGTTGAGGTGGAGGGAGGAGGGCAGAGCTGCAGGGGCCCGGGGGGCAGTTTCTAGAAGGTCGAGGTTTATACCGTCAGGGCCCAGACCTGCCATGGCTGCTGAGTTGTCATGGAGCCAGGACAACTGTGTGTCACATGCACGCTGTTATCTCTTTAAATGGCCTCTGGGGAGGGGGTTCTGGAACCCCTGCGGCCTCACAGAGACCTGTCTCCCTCCCCCTCCTCCCTGGGAGCTGTGTCTAAGAAGACCTGGGAGCAGGTGGGAGTCACTTAGGTGAGTATATGCATGGGGGAGGGGGTATGGACTGGCCAAAGGGACACCCCACCCGGGATGGAGGTCTCTGGGTGACAAGAATCTCCTAAGTGGTGATGCCTGGGGACGAGGCCTCCATCCCAGTGGGGGCTTGGGGAGGGGGAGGAGGCTTTGGGATAGGGAGGAACCCTGAAGGAGGAGGCTCTCCAGATTCCCAGAAGTGGGGACCCAGGGTGACCGTCTGGGACGCTGAGGGACCAGTGGAAGGAGAGGGCAGGGGCCCTCTTGCAGGAGAGGGGCGTGGAAAGAAGGTGCCAAGCTGGGTCAGGCTCTGGGCCGATCCTGCCCTGTGGCCCTCCCGCAGGCCCCCTGGCATGGGGGTGAAGCGGAGCCTCCAGAGCGGGGGCACCATCCTGGGCTTCTTGGCCAACACAGTCACCATCCTCTCCACTGCCTCCAACTACTGGACCCAGCACCACGGGGGCCACAGTGGCCTGTGGCAGGACTGTAACAACGGCGTCTGCTCCAACATACCCTGCCAGAGTGAGGCCCACGGCCCAGTCCCCCTGCACTGACCCCAGCTGACCGTCCCTCCCCCAACAGCTGGCACCTCCTCTTCCAATTCCAGTCCCAGATCCAGGTGCTCCTCGGTGGCCGAGGCCACCACGCACCCCCACTTGGGTGACATTACAGCCCCCAGGTCCCTACCTAACCCCCTGACTTCGGGTCGGAGCTCTGAGCCCAGAGGCGGGAGGAGGTGCTGGCGGGCACAGCTGAGGGGCCGCTGTCCCCAGCCATGCTGACGGTCACTGGGGCGTGCATGGTGCTCTCGGCGGGCTGCGGCCTCGTGGGCTTGGTGATGGCGCTGCGGATTCTGTGCCACCAGGGCAACTCGCGGGGCCAGGCTACGAGCATCATCTTCTTCTTCTGCGGTGAGACGCATGGGGTGGGCCTGGGGGACAGAGAGTGGGGGGCAGGGATCACGAATTGACGCTCTGGGTGGAGAATAGAGGGGGCCCGCAGGTGACCTAGAGCTGCTCCAGCAAAGGTGTGGGTGTGGGCGTGGCCCGACCCCGTGGGCGTGGCCTGTGGTGGTGGGCGTGGTCTGGGCGGGGCCTGGGTGCAGCCTCAGGGCTTTGCTCACTAGGCGGTGGGCCCAGGCCTGCTGCTGCTGATCGCCTTGACAGGTTACACCGCCAAGAATGCGTGGAAAAACAACATCTTCTTCTCCTGGTCCTATTTTTCGGGGTGGCTGGCATTACCCTTCTCTGTTCTCGCGGGTAACCTGGGCAGTGGGAAGAGGGTGAAGGAGACCACCCAGGGAGGCCCCCTCCTTCCCCGCAGCCCTCCTCCCCATACATGACCTCCCAGGGGCCCTCCAACACAAGACCCCTGCAGAACGGGCAGAGACGCCCAGCCCCAGCCCCAGGCCCGCCCGGCCATCTGCGCCAGGGCCCACTGCCCACCAGCCGCCCTCCGTCCCCTCCCGCCAGGATTCTGCTTTCTGTTGGCGGACATGATCGTGCAGAGCACCGACGCCATCAGTGGGTTCCCCGTGTGCCTGTGACGGCAGCCTGCCTGGGGCAGAATAAAGAAACAACTTTCACGGCCTGTGCCTTTCTGGGGGCCTTGTGATGGCGGCAAGGACGACACGAATGGACTTGAGAACATCAACATGGACAGCGGGGTCGGGGAGCGGTCACAGGGTGGGGGTGGACTACATGGTGGGGGAGCAGGGCAAGGAGGAAAGGACTTAGAGTGGCACAGGGACATGGGTCTGGAGGGGACAGGGCACTGGAGGAGCGGGGTCAGGAGCGGACTTTGGGCGCATGAACAGAAGGTGGGGGGAGGACGCGGATATGGGGGAGCGTAGGGGCAAGAGCGGGGAAACGCACACGGGCAGAGAGACTTGGAGGGGCGAGGACGAGATGGCCGTCTGGGGACAGAGGGGTACGAAGCTTCGCGAGAAGTTTGGGGCCGCCCGAGGAGAGCTCTGCTCCCCGGGCGCCTCCCTCCCTCGCACGACCTTTCCCCCAGTTCCCGGCCACGCCCCCTTCCTAACACTGCCTTTCCTTTCCGTCCGGGTCCCGCCTCCCTCCCCCAGATCCGCTCCCCATTGGCCCGCCCCCACCGGACACACCTCCCTGCCCTCCGGCCTGCCGATTGGTGCTCCGTCGGGGAGGGGAGAAGGGCGCTGCCGCGTGCGATTGGCTGCCGGGGCGGGACGCAGGCGCAGAGACGGGCGGGGGCGGGGCCTCGGCCGCGGGAGCCCGGGGGAGCCCGCTGACCCTGCTGGTGGCTACAGCAGGAAGATGGCGGAGCTGCGCGCGCTAGTGGCTGTCAAGAGAGTGATCGACTTCGCTGTGAAGGTGACCGGGCCCCCCTCCCACCTCCCTGAGCCCCGGGACCGTGCGCTTCCGGGATCGTGAGTGCTCACCATGTGGGGGTGTTCTCGTAACCCCTGATCTCTGCCTCGCTTCCCCCAAAGTCAAAGTCACAGCTGAGGGCAAAGATCAGGAACTGACCTGAGAGGTTCTAACAGCTGGTCTCTCCTCACTCAAAGCCGCCTCCCGCGTGACCCGGCTCCCGTTGCCTCCCAGCTTTGGTCTCACTCTCTGATCACTGTGCTGAGCGAGTCGCCCGTTTCTTAACGTCTGGAGAAGCCAAGGTCCTGTTTAACAATTGGAGAAACTGAGGCACAGAGCGGTCACTCAGCTGGGAAGGGACAGCTGCCCAGCCCCACCCGGGCTTTGCTCACGAGCCAAACATTAACAATTAGGCTGCACTGCAAACGCCAGGGACTATTACCCGCCCAGGAGGTGTGCCCCAGGGAGGTCAGGTTGGGCCCTGGGGACCCAGACACCCTCTTTCAGCCTCCGTGGCCACAGGGAGAGTGAGGAAGCTCTAGCTAGGAAGGGAAGAAGTGTGCTTGCTGGGGATGAAAGCCATCATCTGACCCAGCCGTGGAATAGATGACACTCTCCCCTAGAAGGAAACGTCTCTGCAGATCTGGCCGGTCCCCAGGGGGACGCTGGTCTGGACAGAGGTGAATCAGACAGTCCTGCAGGCCAATACTTGAACTAAGTACTTAAACTCAGCCAAGGGCTGGTGACTCTCTAGCATGCCTGTCCCCTCCCCTCATCAGATAGGAACCCACGTCCATGTGCCCAGCACAGTCCTGGCACCAGAGGCCTCGGCTTGATGAAACTGACCGGAGGGCCCAGGAGCCAGACCCAGCATGGAGGCTTAAGTGCTGGTGCCGGCTCAGATCCTCAGCGGAGATGAGCTTGTTCTGTCCTTTCAGAACCTTCCAGAGGCGGTCAGTCCCCTTAGACAGGCAGGGGAGCGGAGGCCCATGGGGTCTGAGTTCCCTGCCAGATTGTGCAGCTTGGCAGAGGCCGCCCCAGTCTCTGGGCTCCTGCTGTCTCGCTCAACAGCCGCGTGGCTTGGTGACCAGGGTCACCTCCTGCCTCCTGCGTCCTGGCACCCCGTCTCCTGGAGCGCACCAGCTCTGGCTGTTCCCTCGGGTTCCTATAGCCCCCAGGCCTTCTGCCCAAACCCTCGCTTCTGGCCTGATGTTCCGGTTCCTGTGGGTCTCCCCCACGGGGTCCCCCTCTGGACCCAGCCTCGCCCAGCACAGGGCCAGCACCAGGGAATGAGACTGTATCCACTTGCCCTTCTCTCCTCTCATAGTGCCCTCGGCACCGTCCATTACATCCGGCTCAGTAATGTTGCTCTCCCTTTCTGAATAAATAAATGATCTCCACCCTGCCCGTCCCTAATTACAGGGGCAGACCTCACCCCTGCCTCCTCTCTCAACCCCCATCACTCTGGCCCGGCCCTCCTGCCCTCTCGCTCTCGGCCCTGTTCTCTCGTCTCCATCCTCACGGCCCTACGGGCCTAGCCGCTGCCTTGCCGTGTGACTCCGGGTGAGGCACTGAGCCTCTGCCTCAGTTGCCTCATTGGAAAATGAGGATGGGAAGGCAGGCACCAGCCTCCTGGGCGTGGGACAGGTGGATGAATTAATGCATCGAACCCTCACAGCAACGCAGGTGTCTGTTGAAGGAGAGTTACTGCCAGGCCCCCCAAGACAGAGCCCGGAAGGTTCTCACTGAATCATCTACCTTGATTTACAAAACATAATTATTAAAACAAAACCAGCCGGTCACTGACTGCTAGGCCAAGTGTCGTGTGATGTGATTTTCCATGCTGATGTCCGCTGGAGCTTAAACCACCCTCCATGGAGCGGTGCAGTGGCGGGCTCCTTGGAGGGGCGCGTGGGCCTCCTTCCCCTCGGAGCAGGAAGAGGAGGCCCTGATGGGGGCTGTCTTCCTGCTTGAAGGGGAAGCTTCCATCGTGGGTGTGACTGATTTTGTTCGAGAGAGAGGGCTTGTGTGACTTGAGTCCACAGTGCCAAGCGTGTGAAGGGCCGGCCAGGTTCTAATGCAGATTCTCGGGAGCAAGTTCCCGTCACTCATCTGACAGGTACGGCCTGTGCACCCTACACTGCCAGGTGCCCCCCAGGCTCTGGGGGGACAGCCCAGAACAAAACAGACCAGATGCCCCGTCGTCGGGAGTTGGCATCCTGGTGGGGGGCCAGGAGCACCAGTGCCACGGAGGCCTCACTTGCCCAGCAGCCTGCGCCCTGGACAAGGCCCTGGGCCCCGGGTCCCCTGACCTCACTCCTCCCCTCCCGGCAGATACGGGTGAAGCCGGACCGGTCGGGTGTGGTCACCGATGGCGTGAAGCACTCCATGAACCCCTTCTGTGAGATCGCTGTGGAGGAGGCTGTGCGGCTGAAGGAGAAGAAGCTGGCGAAGGAGGTCATCGCCGTCAGCTGCGGGCCTGCCCAGTGCCAGGTGCCCGGGTCGGGGGGCCGGGCCCGGGCTGAGGGGTCTGAGGGGCGAGCACGCAGCTGTGGGCCTGCCCAGTGCCAGGTGTCTGGGTCGGGAGGCCGGGCCCGGGTGAGCGCGTCTTCCCCTCTGCACGCAGGAGACCATCCGCACCGCCCTGGCCATGGGCGCAGACCGGGGCATCCACGTGGAGGTGTCGGCCGCAGAGGCAGAGCGCCTGGGCCCCCTGCAGGTGGCACGGGTCCTGGCCAAGCTGGCAGAGAAGGAGAAGGTGAACCTGGTGCTGCTGGGCAAGCAGGTAGGTGTGCGCTGTGCCCCTACCCCAGCCCTGCTCTGCAGTGGGGGTGCAGGTTTCCCAGGCACGCCAGGAGGGCAGGACCCCCAGAGCGCTGCTATCGCCACGCCAAAGTGTTTGAGCCCAGGATGGGTGACGCTGGATACCCAGAAGCGGCGGAGGAGCAGGGCTTGAGCCAGAGGGAGTGTGGGGAGCAGGGCGGCAGCTTCCAGATCAGCCTCGGGGAGAGGAGGCCGCTGGGTCCAAGTAGGTCACTGGGTGTCCTGCCCAGCACCGCTCGAGGAAGGTGACAGAAAGCAGAACACCGGCGAGCATCAAGGGCGTCAGCATCAAGTCGGGAAACCAAGGCAGAGAGCCCAGCCAGGGAGCAGGCCGGGCGCGGGTCTGGGTGGGACTCCGGGGGCCCAGGTCTCGCACCAGCTTCCAGGACACAGGTGCTGGCGGCGTGACCTACCCAAGTCCTGGCACCGAGTGCCGGGCTCACACCGTGGGACCCGCCTCCTGGTCATCAGGGACAGCCCCTGCGGCCAGGGTCTCCAACGGGGGAGGTGCTGGATGAGCTGGCCAGGATGCTCTTTGTGGGGTGACATGTCCCCAGTGAATCTGGCATAAGCCCAAAGCAAATGTATAGCTCACACAAGGCAGATGAGCAGGGCTTCACGGGCACGTGTGGCCCTGGGCTCTGCCCTGCTCCGCTTCCACTTTCTGCCTCCAGGCTCATCCCACCAGCCTGGTGACCTCACACAACATGAAAAGCCTCTTTCCCAAGGCTCCAGCGAAGCTCCCACACCGACTCCTTGTTGGCCCAGCTTGAGCCCTGCGCCCACCCTTGACGTTCTCACTGGCCCAATCCTGCACACCCAGTCCCCCACCTGCCTGGCTCAGCGCGGCCCTCTGACTTCCTCTGCAGGGCGCAAGGATCTGGCGCTCGGGTGTTGGGGCGCAGGTGCCCCTGGATGGGTCACGGCCGACCCCCTGGCCCCGTGAGGGGATGGGATGTTCTAGCCTGTGGCCCGTGGCCACCACTAATTTTGTCAATGAAGTTTTGTTGGCATGCCGTGCCCCTCCTTGCTCACAGGGACACCTGCGGCCTGTGCCTGCCGGAGCAAAAAGTCTGCGCTTGAGAAAACACGGTGTAGCTGTGCTTCGGGGCAAAGCACACCGCGCATGCGCCCGGACGCGCCCGGAAGCCCCACTGTCGCCTTCTCTCTCCCCACTCAGGCCATCGACGACGACTGCAACCAGACGGGGCAGATGACGGCCGGGTTTCTGGACTGGCCACAGGTGAGACTGGGGGCGGCGCTCGGGGCTCGGCCACCAGGCGCGGGCAGCGGGGTTGGCTACCCAGCTCACCTCTGCCCCAGGCCTCCGCTCTGGCCGCCGCCCGGCCTGACACGGGGACCTGAGGCTAACCTAGTATGTAGCCCAGCACATCGAAAATACGACCGCTCCAGCATCTCGTCAGTCTGAACGTATTGCATTCATTTCCTTTTCAAGCGAAGCCTTTTGAAATTGAATATTTTAAAATATTTTGAAGTGAACAAACCTCAAGATTTCAGTGTCGTCGTAATAAGCACATGGCGAAGCTGAGCGCTGGCTCACAAGGCCCTCCCGTTCATCCCCTCCCCGTTCAAAATGCTCATATCTCTTATTAGCCAGCCTGCTCTTAGATCTGCAGCGCAACACATTGGGGCCTCAGCACCGTCCTGGGTGGTTTTAGCTTGATTTTCCTTTTCTCATAAAAAACTTTGGAGAATCTTCACCTCCCCCACATCTCATAAAAAACTTTGGAGAATCTTCACCTCCCCCACATCCCCCACATGTCCCTCCCTAGGGCACATTCGCCTCCCAGCTGACACTGGAAGGGGACAAGTTGAAAGTGGAGCGGGAGATCGACGGGGGCCTGGAGACCCTGCGCCTGAAGCTGCCAGCCGTGGTGACAGCCGACCTGCGGCTCAACGAGCCCCGCTACGCCACGCTGCCCAACATCATGGTGAGCGCCGGGGCTGGCCGCGGGGCGTGAGGTGGGCCAGGCCTCCCGGGGGTCAGAGGGAGAAGGGGCCAGTGGATACCTCGTCAAGAGGAAGGAGTGTCCCCGGCCCTTCTGGCCAGCAGGGGTCCGCCGGGTCTTTTCTGCCACTGGTGGGTGTCCGTGGGGCCTGCTGGGGCTAACAGGGAGGACGTGCTGGGCTCTTCAGCTGATCGAAAACCCTCACTGGACAGTCCAAGCCACGGGGCAGTTCTTTGGATCATCTCAGCCACAAAAGGAGGACTTATTTCCTTATCCTCGCTCATTAGGGAGGGTTCCCCTGGTAATCTTTGCTGGCAGAAAGGTCGTTTAGGCCGTCTTGGGAATGAAGCAGGGTGCGGGGCTCTCTTGGCTAACTGGGAGTTGAGAACGGACTCGCCCGATCACCCAGGCCAATGGGGAGGAGGCCGTGGGCCCTCATCCAATAGGATGGGTTCCTTGAGCCATCTCAACCAATAGGATGGGTTCAGTGAAGTTGATAGGTCATGTCAGCCAATAGGAAGCGTTCAGTGGGTCCCTTATCCAATAGGATGGGTCCACTAGATGATCTCAGCCAAGAGATGCATTCAGCGGGTCAGCTCAGCCAAAAGCCCATCCAGGAGGATGACTTGCCAGGCCGTTCCAGCCAGCGAGGGGCTTCCCAAGGTCACTACCTGGAGGCAGAATCCTGCCGTGGGGATTCCCACGGCACTACAGCCGCCAGCAGCGGTCCACACCACCTGCGGCCCTGCAAGAGACTATGTCCCGGCCAGTGGGCAGGTCCAGAAGGGTCCAGCCAGTGGGGTTTGTGCATGTGGAAGCCAGGCAAGGGGGCTGTGGAAGGGAGGGCAGGGTCTCTGGCAGTGCCATGAACCATGGCTTCCCGTGCAGAAAGCCAAGAAGAAGAAGATTGAGGTGGTCAAGGTTGGGGACTTGGGCGTGGACCTGACCTCCAAGCTCTCCGTGGTCAGCGTGGAGGACCCGCCCCAACGCACGGCTGGAGTCAAGGTGGAGACCACAGAGGACCTGGTGGCCAAGCTGAAGGAGATTGGGCGGATTTGAGCCCCTTCCCTGAAACTCAGCAATAAAACTATGACTCTCCTGAGATCTGTCTCTATTAACTCATTCCCTGGAGACCCTTTGATTCATTGAACAAACATTTGCTTAAGCCTCCTGTGTGCCAGGCCCTGTGCCAGGCCACTCCAGGGACCCAGGTGAGTCACATCCAGGCCCAGGCCCTGAGGAGTTTATGTGTTGAAGGGCAGATGTGGGCCACGGCATCAGTGAGTCGGGGGTAGTATGCTATAAACCCGCCTGGGGCGGGGGCACAATTTCTCACACTGGGGCTGCTTGAGCTCCCTAATAACATGGCGGATTCTGTGATACGGAGGGAGAATGTGCCAGTCTCTCAAGGCCTGGCTGCCGAAGCTGGCACGGGTGTCCTCCATCATTTCCCCTTGGAATGCTGCCACAAGTCTACCAGAAGCAGGGGTGGGGACGCAGACCCTGCTCCTCAGTGGGCAGAGGGCTGGATTTGCAGCCATCTCGAAGCCACAGTCCAGATCCCATGGGGTACTGAGGGGTTGACCAACATCACATCCCCAGAACCACACTCAACCGCAGAAATGCTTGTATTATTATCATCATTGGTATGGTGAGGACTGTGCCTGGGTAAATTGGGGGGCGGGGGTGTGCTAGGAGCCTGGCAGGGGCCTGGAGGCCAGCATGGGGCGGTACAGGAGAAGCTTGCTGAAGGAATGAGCAGCCTGCAGACTGAAGCCAGCCCCTCCCACTGACTGTGCAACCTCTGGCCACCGCCTTGACCTCTCTGAGCCACCTCAATCCGTGGCCTGTGAAATGAGAGCACCACCCAGCTCCGAGGGTGTCTCTCAGGGCTCAGCCTGGCAATGCCCAGGAAGCATTTTGCATGGTTCCTGATGCATGATAAGTGGCAATTATTATTTTGGTTCTTAAGAAGGTGAGGCCTGAAGTGGAGCCAGGTTGGAGTGGGCGGGGAGAGCCAGTGCATTCCAGGCAGGGGAAACAAGGCTGGGAGGGGAGAGGGTGCATCAGAATGTCATGTCGGGGAGTTCAAGAGTGAGTGCTAGGGGTGGGGATGGGAGGGCACAGAGTGGGGGTCTGACTCATGCAGGGCCTGGAAAAGCACTCAGGAGCTTGGCTGTCTCCCAGGGCTCTGGGGAGCCAGGGCAGGCCCAGGGGCAGCCCAGGGCAGAGGAATTCAGAGGCACCGTGGGGATCAGAGATGGTGGGAGCTGGAGAGAGGCCAGTGGTTAGAGTGAGGAGGGACAGTGCTGAGGGACTTCAGGGCAGGCAAAGAGGGACTGGATTCCATGATTGACAGCAGTGGGGGGAGGAAGGAGGAAGGCTCCGGCTTCTGCAGCTCTGCTCAGGAACTGCAGGGTCTAAGGGAAGGGTCGGGTTAGAGGGAGCACACCGTGGCTAGTGGGGTGCAGAGATATGGCTCTGGGTGTCAGGGGCCAGTCATGACTTGGGCCGAGGGCAACAGAGAACCATGGGCGATTCGGAGCAGAGCAGCAGGGCCAGACTAGGTGAGCTGCGGCTGCAGGCTGGGTAGGCCGGACCCCTGACCTGGAGGCTGCAGAGGAGAAAGCCTGAGCCAAGGCCAAGGGCACCAGAGGTGCGGCTCTCTGAAAGGTCACAGCACCCTTCTCCAGGAAGCCTTCCTGGATTTGCCCCTGCAGGTTGCCACCTCATTCCCAGCCAGGACTCGCTTCTCATCATCTTCCCCCCGGGCATGGGGTGTGCAGGGATCAGGCTGGGCCTCCCCACAGATGGGGCCAGCTGATGAAGACAGGTGGGGTGAGGCCAGCTGCTCAGCCACTAGATGGAGGTGGGGGATCCTGGCACCTCCCACTGGGTCTAGTTCCCTTCCCCTCCCTAGAAGCTACCAGTCCTGTCCGACCCGTCAGACCCGGGAGAGGAGGCGCAGGCCCTGGGTCTTGAGCCAGTGTCCGCGGGTGCGGCCAGCACCATGGACACCTCACGGGTCCTGCGGCTCTTCCTGCTCCTAGGTGAGTCCCTGCTCTGCCCCTTCCCCACCTGTCCCCTGTTCTGAAGCCCCTGTGCTCCCCCCCTACCCTCCACTGCAGCCTCAAGTGTTGAGGTCACAGCCCTCAGAGCCACTTCTGGGGTTCAGCAAACCAGTGTCTCCAGGAACTCAGCTTGACCCAAGGTCCGGGTTTGCTGGCTCCTTCCCCTGAACCCCCAGCTGGGAGTTTCTGGATCAGCCTCCAGACTCAAAAGCCTCTGCTGACACCCCTTGTTCCAAACGGTTTCCTGCAGCCCTGACTTCGCACAACACACATGGATCTCTCCGGTCGAATGTTTCTGCTGAAGGCCAAATTCCCAGCCTCGACCCCACCTTCTCGGAAACACCTGGTTCCGAAATAATTACCATGGATTCTCGAGTCCCTGCCAAAGACCTGGAAGACCCCTTCTCTGTGAAGACCCCGGCTTCAGGCATTTCTGCTCAAGTCCCAGACCTCACAGCCTCCTTCGAGAACCTAAGCTCCCAGTACTCCTCCCAGGACCTGGAGTTTGAATTCCCTACCCAGGGCCCTGGAGTCAAAGTTCCTGCGGAAGCCCACCCAGAGGCAAGCTTCCCCCAGCAGGT
The DNA here is from genome assembly GCF_000260355.1 of Condylura cristata. Lineage (NCBI taxonomy): Eukaryota > Metazoa > Chordata > Mammalia > Eulipotyphla > Talpidae > Condylura > Condylura cristata. The sequence continues at coordinate 5,781,456 of NW_004567142.1, read as the reverse complement.
TGGGGGGCCTCTGGCTGTGCTTGTGGGGGCCCCGATCCAGCTCCCCCTGGCTCCAGTCCCCAGCCCTGGCCCCCCTGCCCCACTGGTGGTCTGGCGCCGGGGCTCCAAGGTGCTGGCAGCTGGAGGCTTGGGGCCTGGGGCTCCTCTGATCAGCTTGGACCCGGCTCACCAAGACCGCCTACGGTTTGACCAAGCCCATGGGGGTCTACAACTCACTTCTGCTCAGCTACACGATGCAGGGGTCTACACAGCTGAGGTCATCCGGGCTGGGGTCTCCCGGGAGGTGCGGGAGTTCACGGTGCGTGTATATGGTAAGTGGGCCCTCGGGTCCAAGGTGCAGGGGGTGCCCTTCCAGAACCTGGGGCGGGTCACTGCTGTTCTGAGGATGCTCCCTCCCCAGAGGAAGGGGATGCTGGGCAGTGGGGAAGACAGCTAGGATGGAAGGAACAAGAAGAAGGGGTGAGGGCCAAGACTCGGCTGGGCAGCAGGAGAGAATAGCAGGTGCCGGCTGGGACCAGAGGTCCTGGTGCCTGGGAACTGGGAGGGGACTGGGGCTGGGACACTTGGACGGAGGGGCAGAGGCCTCGTCCTGAGCAGGCTCCCCCTCTCCCAGAGCCCCTGCCCAAGCTGTCTGTGCAGCCTCAGGCCCCGGAGACGGAGGAGGGGGCGACAGAGCTCCGACTACGCTGCCTGGGCTGGGCGCCAGGTCGCGGGGAGCTAAGCTGGAGCCGGAATGGACGCGCCTTGGAGGCTGCGGACCCGGAGGGGGGCGAGCAGCCCCGGATCCGCACCGAGGGCGACCAGCTGCTCATCGCGCGCCCAGTCCGCGGTGACCACGCCCGGTACACGTGCCGTGTCCGGAGCCCCTTCGGCCACACTGAAGCCGCGGCCGACGTCAGCGTCTTCTGTAAGTGGGGGGACGCCCCGCTCCGCGGTGGGCCTGGAGGCCCGGGTTTCTCCAGCCCC
>NW_004567142.1:5777500-5780125 GCF_000260355.1 Condylura cristata | reverse complement strand
CACGCCGGCGCCTACGCCTGTCTCGCCGCGAACCCGCGCACAGGCCGCCGCCGCCGCTCACTGCTCAACCTCACCGTGGCAGGTGAGCGCGGAGGGGCGGGACCCCTGCCGGGCGGGGCCAATGAGGAACGCCCCCGGGGCGGGGCCAGTGAGGGACGCTTCCGGGAAAGGCGGGGCCACCTGGGGATGGAGCCAGCAAGGGTAGGGGACGCCCCGCAAGGGGCGGGGCCACCTGGGGCGGGTTTGGGAGACTCCAAAGGGGCGGAGGCGCCACGGGGCGGGGCCAGCGACGGACCGGGAGGCGGAGCCACATCAAAGGGGCGGGGTCAGGCGAAGGCGGGATGGCATGAAACGCGGAGGGGGGCGGGGCTCGAGGAGAATGGGGAGAGACTAACCCCCTGGTCTCTCCCTCTACAGATCTGCCCCCCGGTTCCCCACAGTGCTCAGTGGAGGGAGGTCCCGGGGACCGCAGCCTCCGCTTCCGCTGTTCGTGGCCGGGTGGGGTCCCCGCCGCCTCCCTGCAGTTCCAGGGTCTCCCCAAAGGCATCCGCGCGGGGCCGGTGCCGTCCGTGCTCCTGGCAGCTGTCCCCATCCACCCCCGGCTCAGCGGCACCCAGGTCACCTGCCTTGCCCGCCACTTGGTGACCACCCGCAGCTGCACCGTCACCCCCGGTGAGAGCAATGGACTTTTTTGCAGTGGAGGGGTTTCTTAGCTCTTCTAGATAGGACCCGAAAAAGGGGATCTCCTAATCCTAGGAAAGGGGATGCCTTTTACTTTAACTATACGGAAGAATGAATGAATCAAGCGGAGGCAGGGAGATAAACTCTTGCCAAGAAGAGGGCTGACATCGCCCCACTTGTGCAGAAAAGCTAGTGGTTGAGAATAACATTTCCCAGTCCAGGACCTCACCGGTACTGTCTACTCAAGTCCTTGTTTAGGGAAACTGAGTGAGTGAGAGAGGGCAAGTTCTATCTGGCTGGGCTTCAACGCTATTCAACCCACAAAGGGGAGGGTTCTTTCCTGACTCCTGGGTAAGGAACTGATTTTCTTCCCTGGGTCTCTTCCACCTACAGAAGCCCCCCGGGAGGTGCTGCTGCTTCCGGTGGTGGAGGAGACAAGGTCAGGGGAGGCCCAGGTGGTCCTGGAGGCCTCTGGCTGTCCCCCCCCTTCCAGAGCATCCTGGGCACGGGAAAGGCGCCCCCTGGCCCCAGGAGGTGGGAGTCGCCTGCAGCTCAGCCCAGATGGACGGCGGCTCCTTATTGGCAACTTCTCTCTGGACTGGGACCTTGGAAATTACTCCGTGTTGTGCAGTGGGGCACTGGGTGCTGGTGGAGACCATATCACCCTCATTGGTGAGCCCCATCCTCCCCAAGATCCAGGAGCCCAGGCTCTCCAATGGTCTACCCCTAAATCAGCAGTTTGGAACCCCAGTCCCCCTCCTGCCTCAGACCCAGAAGTTCAGGCCCCCAAACTCCTCCCACAGTCCAGCAGTCCAGGTCCTAGGCACTTTCTCCCAAGGGCCCAGAAGTCCCCTAAGACTTAGTAAGCCAGGCCCACAGTCCCTTTCCTCTCCCCATTAGACCCACGAGTCTACCTCCCTTCCTGAACCCCCAGGACCCTCCATCTCCTCATGGAGGCTGCAGAGAGCCCGGGATGCAGCGGTGCTGACCTGGGATGTGGAGCGTGGAGCCCTAATCAGCGGTTTTGAGATCCAGGCTCGGCGACAGGGCGCAGACCTGAGCAGAACCAGTCCTGATAAGGACTGGGTCTCTCTGCTCATCCTGGGGCCTCAGGAACGATCAGCTGTGGTGCCCCTTCCTCTTCAGAACCCAGGGAGCTGGGCCTTGCGGATCGTACCCACCTTGGGGAGACGGCCAGGGACCCCATCCCAAAGTCGCATCTACCAGGCTGGTGAGTTGAGGTGGTGGGCGCCTGTGCTGGGCTGCCTCCTTCCATCTGTTTTGTTGGGTCTGCCTTCCCCTGCCTCAGTTTCCTGGGGACAGCAGGACAAAACACCATGGAATGTCTCCTGACAGTGATCTTGTCCCCTGTTCTTGCTTGAGTGTCAACACTCAGACAAGCCCTCATCTCTGAACTCCAGGCTTGAATAGCCACCTGCTGACCTGGCATCTTCCCTCTGAATGTCCAATCTGGATCTCATACTTCACACATCCAAAAGGGACTGATTGATGTCTCCCCAACTGCACCCCCACTGACTCTCCATTCTCCCCCAACCTGGCAAGTGGCTCCACCCACATGTCAAGTCGCCGCCACACCGGAGACAGTGGCAGGTCCTCATCCATTTCCTTTCCCCAGTGCTTTCTGGGTCCAGCCGCTGCTTCCCCTCTCCTCTCCACACTTGGTCACCCACCATCCTCTCTTGCCTGGACGCAAGAGCCATTTATCTGATCTTTTCTGTTCCCTCCGCCCTCCTCGAATCTATCTTCCAGGTGAAGCCAAAGTCGGGAGTATGGGTTCATGTCACTGCTGCCTCCTTAAAGCCTGCCCATGAATTCCCATGAGGCCGTCGCTCGGCGCCTGTGGGCCTTCACACTGTCCCTCCCCCATCCCATGCCCTTCACTCGCAGCGGCGTCCTTGGTCACGGGCTGTCTCCTACCTCTGC
>NW_004567142.1:5771582-5777375 GCF_000260355.1 Condylura cristata | reverse complement strand
GGTCTCAGGTGTTATTTCCTCAGGTATCTTCCTTCACCACCTTGCTCAATGTCCCCCTCTTCCCTTTGGTTCTACCATCACAATTTTGATTTTGGTAGCACCAGCAGGGTTTTGTTATTTACTCGCACACTCATTTCTGATCTCCCTCTTCCAGTGAGTCCCTGCCGGGGTAGGGCCGGGCCCCTTCTGCCCAACCATGGGTCTTCACGACCTGCTAGGAGCGCCAGGCACACCACGGTCACTCAGCACATATTAAGAGATTTGAGCGCCCCAGGCTCTGAGAGGCTTGGGACAGGGGCCCGAGAAACTCGGTTCCAGCCCCGGCTCCTGCTCCCTCGCCCACTTTTCCTCTTTCCAGATCAAACCCTGGGGCCGGGGGCCATCGCTGGCATCGTCCTGGGCTCCCTGCTGGGCCTGGCGCTCCTGTCAGCACTTCTCCTCCTCTGCATCTGCTACCTGTGCCGCTTTCGGGGTGAGTGAGGGGGCCATCTTGGAGAGCCCCTAAAACAGCTCCATTGGAACTTGGCTGGGCCAATCAGCACAGTCATAGCTGCTCCCACCCACCTTTTTAACGCCATCTCAGCCAATCAGAGTAAGGCCACACCTCTCGGGACAACTCGCCTTGCCATTGGCTGGGCTGGCCTCTAGAACAGCCAATGACGTGCTGGCCTCTCTTCCTCCTCCCACCCTCCTAGGAGAGAAGCTTAAAAAGAAGCATCCTGCCGCCCTGAGGCCGGCGGTCCTCCCGCCCGAGGAGAAGGCGCCCAGTGTCTTCCCAGTACAGACCCCGCCGCCTCTGCCCCCCAAAGCCCCGCTGGAGGCCCCCCGAGTGAGTGGGGGTGCCCCAAAGTCCACGGAGCGAGGGGCACCGAGGGGACCTTTCCTTGTTTTCTCGGGGAGCTGAGAGGGTGTGAATTCTCGCCCCTCAGCTTCACTTGCTGGTTGGCAGAGTCGGTCGGTGATTTCCACCCGCCCCCCGCCCCGTTGTTTTAATGAACAAAAGTTCTACAAAACTTCCCGCCGAGCTATTCTATTTAAAGGGTGACATGCCCACTCCTCCCGCCCACGGAGGCTGTTTTGACTCAAGTTTGACCTCCTTATTCCTTCTCATGCCAGCTGGCGAAACTGCCCCGAACTGGGCAGGAATTTCCTCCCCATCACACCTGCCCTCCCTCCGCGCTCAGACTCTGCCCCTTGAAAGCCAAGAGGGGCGACGCATATCGCTTCTGAGGCAGCTCGCGAGGTTGTCCCTGCCCGCACTTCTCTCTTGCAGGCCGCTGACCCCAGACCAGTCGTCTCTCCCAGCGGGGGCCCGAGGACTGTCCGGGCAGCGACGCAGGTGTGAGTGGAGCCGGCAGCCTGCTGGGCCCTGGACTCTTGGGGCGGGACTTCCTGCTTCACCCCAGCAGCGGGCAGGTCCTCCGGTCCGCTGTGGCCTCTGGTTGGTCACCGGAGTCGCGACTCCCGTCCGCCTCCCTCGATGCAGAAGACTCCACCTGTATTTGTGCAACTAGGGAGCAGGGACGTCTGGGCACAAGAGACGCCTGCTGATCTCACAGGGAGGTTCCCGCGACCTCCAGGCTGACATGCTGGTTCTGCAGCCCACAGGCAGGGCGTGAGCTGGAGCGGGGTCCTCTTTGCTTCTGAAAAGGTCTTCCTCCACACTCATTCCTGGAGGCCAAGCCCCGGGGGGCCCCAGAGTCTTCATCTTGCCAAGAATCTCACCCCTCCCTCTTCTGGCTCAGCCCTCCTACTTAAGCCCACTGCCCTCCTCGTGGCCTTCACCGGCTCTGCTTTGGCCTCCTCCACCTCTCTCACTTCCCCTTTTAGGGCTTTCTCCCTGCTTTCTCTGGTAGCAGAGGTCATCTCTGCCTGTCTTCGTGACTTCCAGGCCCTTAGAACCCCCTCTCCTCAAACCTTCCTGGGAGACTTGCCCTAACTCCTGCCTCAGACCTGGCTTGGCCCTGGAGGTGCTAATCTCACCTTGTACGTCAACACATACTGACCTGTCTTGTCCCTGAGTCCCTGCCTAAGCTGAGAACTGCACAGTGGCAGAGACCATGTCGTCCCCACAGAGGCTGGCGCACAGAAAGCGATCATAAGTCATCCTTGACTGTCAGATGTTTTGGGGAGGGGCGGGCTCACTGCTGCTCTCTCTGCATGCCGTCTCTCTTTCTCAGCTGGGTTTCTCACTGGAAATTTAACAGATCAGTGAAGATTCTTTTGGCTGCAAGTAACAAAATAGATGGTGGCAAGCGTCATGGAAGTGGGTGGCGTCAGACTGACTCAGCGACTTGGTGGCCTGGCCCTGTGCATGGTGCCAGCTGGCTTGCTGTCTGGTATTACGAAGTGGCTGCCGCTGCTCCAGACAGCACATCTTCACACCACCCTACCTGAAGACAAAGGGACAAGGGTCTCCACGCGCTCCTTACCCCTTGACCAACATTATGAGTGGAGACGCTTGGAAGCACACCGGCAAACTTTCCTTCAGTCTCACTGACCACAAACTGGCCACATCACTGCAAGGGAGGCCGGGAAACGAATGGCAGCCCGTTGTCTGGGAGGCAGGGTATCTTTTTCAGCTGGCTTTCTCACTGGAGGTTTATTAGATCAATGAAGATTCTTTCAGCTGCACGTAAAATAAATGGTGGCAAGCAACGTGGACGTGTGGTTTGAGAGGGACAGCAAAGAAAGCAGAAGACAAGGGCTGTGGCTGTGAGGCGCTGGGGTTAAAGGCTGGGCTGAACGAGGCCTCTGGGAAGTAGACCTTGTCCGTCCCTTTTAGGAGGAGGCTGGAGTCCTGGGTGCCTCTCTCTTCGCTCTTCTGCATCATTGAAGGTGTCCATTTCCTCCAGTCACTAGACACAGAGAATCTACCGCAATTTCTTAAACATATGGGGGGCTTTGCGCAGGTGAGGCTGGGTACCAGGTTCGTCTTGCTCCAGCTGCTCAAACGGTGTCTGCATGGTTTGGTTTCTCCAGTGTCTGCACACTCTCTCCCCAGCTTGCTTTCCCTCTGACAGAGGCGTCCTTGTGTGACTAAGGGAAGCAGATGTAGGCTTCATGGGGTTGGACCCCACTGCCGAGCAGTGGGGCGGCAGGCCTCAGGAATCCCGACACCCCGTATCCATGCTCTGTTCCACGACTTGGTAGCCCCCTTCTGAACCAGTCGCGGCGGGTGAGCCATGCTGAGGAACTTAAGCAAGTCGCCAGCACCTCTATGGCTATATTCCCACTCTACCAAAGAGAGAGGCAGGTAGGAAGGATGTTGAAAGGCGCCACCTAGTGGCCTGGACCCCTCGCCCGCCACTCCCCGCCCCTAAGGACCTGGGCACTGAAGGCAGAGACTTTGGAAAAAGGCGTTTATTGGTGTGGTGGTCTCAACACTCCCCATGAATCGGAACACACGGCCCCCAGGGCCCCCCGCCCCCCTCCCTTGCGTCCCATCCCCCGCCCCTCCCCATCCCCTGGACCCTGGGAATGGAAGACAATGTGGGATGGGGCCCACGCCCCTGTCTGAGGTACAGTCGCTGCCCCTGGCCCCTGCCCCGCCCTGCGTCCCCCAGCCTGGGTGTTCTGGTTTGTGGGCAGCTGGGCCTCTGGTCAGGACTTGGGTGTCTGATGGCGCCTCTCTGCCCCGCTTTGTCTGATGGGATGTGCGGGGTGGCTGTTCCTACCAGCGTCAGAGCTGGGGGTGCAGCCTCTCGGAGCCCCTCTTTGACCACAGTTGCCACCTTGGGGGAGCTACAGCTGGTCACCGGCTACAAGGCAGCTGGAGACGGGGCTATTGCTGGTCACAGTCGCTGGTGCGTGCATGCGTGTGTGTCTGCGTGTGTGTGAGGTCGTCAGCCTTCGGGAGGTACAGTCGGAGGAAAGAGCAGGGCGGGTGACCAGCGAGCCCACGCAGGGGGCGGGAGGGCTGCCCGGCACTAGGGCAGCTGGCTGGCGCTGCAGGTGGTCCAGGAGTGGTGATGGGCAGGGCAAAACACTCAGACAGACAGGTGGCTCGAGGCACCAGCCTGACAGTTGTATGGAAGCACCGTTTGGCCCTGGAGGGGCCACAAAGTCCAGGGTGGGTGGGGTCAGGGGGAGGCCAGCCATGGGCCTCTGGCTGCAGGCAGCTGGCGGTGAGCAGCAGGGATGTCCAGAGCCCACATGGGTCTCCCCAGCTCCACTGTGGGTGCGACACCCCTCCCTCAGCCCCGCCCGCCCTGGAGACACCCTTTCTGCGGGAAGGGGGAGGGGAGGGGCTGGTGTGCGTGCATATATTGGGGAATCAGGGAGCGTGGAGAACCTCTCTTCACAGCTTTCACCGCGAAGCCCCCACACCTACCTCCAGCCACAGGTGAGAGGCAGTGGCCATGGGGTGCCCAGGGAGGGAAGTTCGTTGAGCCCCCCCACCCCACCACCCCTCCCCACACACGCACACACACGTGCAGTGTCACGCACACACACCCACTACACACACGCGATCTGGTTGACAGCCTGAGCTAAGAGAGGGGTGTGGGGTGGCCAGGGTAGGTCACAATCAGAAACGTGAACGGCGGTGAGATGGCTGTAGAAAGATGCATAATTTGCGTTATCCCTCACAGTGATGGGTTCTGTAAAGATCTTTCTCGCTCCTCTTCCTCCCTTCTTCCTCGCGGGTGGCCGAGAGCTCTCCTGTCCGCTGCTGGAGACCAGGGCGCTCGCTCCCCCCTCTGCTCTCGCTCTCGGCTTCAGGCCCCTGCAGGGGAGTCAGCTGCACTGGGCTCGTCCTACACCCTCCACCACAGCCACCCCAGGGCGGAGAGGAGGGTCAGGGGCCCTGGGGGCCTGGGCGCCGAGTTCTCCAGGGATCCTGGGCCTGGGGAGAGAGAGAGGGTCAGGGGAGAACACGCAGCAGGGGCCTTCAGGGTTTCCTGTAGACACCCCTTTTTAGTGTCTCTGCCTGGGGCCCTCTGGGTCTGTTTTTTCATGGGAATTTCTGTCCTCCCAGCACCAATGCCCCAGCACTGTGGCCTCTCTGCCCCCACCCCCCACTTCCCTTTTTCAAAACTTCTACACGATAGCCTGTTCCTCCATGCCCCGGACCAAAGCCCTGGAATTGCCCCTCTTTCTTCCAGCTCCCAAATGTGCCTGGATCTAGAGGCTTCGATTCTCGAAGCCTCCCTGACTCTCCCCCATAGCCCCGCCCTCCAAGAGCTAAGCGAACCTCCATTAACTTCAATCCCTTGCCCCTGCTATCAGCCTCCAGTGGCCCAGCAGCAGTATCTTAAATCCAGTCTCAGCAGGCGGGTGAGCCTCGGCTTGTCTTTCCCCTCAGGCCTCACTCCGCTCCCATCCTTGCTGTACCCCACCTCCTCGGTTCCTGCGCCAGGCGAGGCTTGCACAGCTCTCTAATGGAGTGGGGTGGGGCGGGGCGGGGAGGGCTGCTTTTGCCACTCAGGTCTCAGCTCAGATGCCACGGCCTCCGGGGACTCGCTGATGAGCTCTAATGCTAGCTCCCTCCGTGCCATTATTTATTTTATCTGCAGCCTTTATCGATATCCAGAATGACTGCTTGCTTATTTATGTGTGTCTGCGCTGGTTTGCTTTATTTAACGTTGCTGCACGCTGCTACTTGGTGGTGAGATCTAGCCCTTGTCTCATGGTGCCCCACTGCGTCCCCAGTGCCCGCCCCGCTGGGCGCTCACAGGCTCTGGGGGCCGAAGATTTTCTTGTTCAGTGGCTTTGCTTGGGTCTCAGCGTCTCTCTATCCTAGATTGGGTCAGTCTGTGAACGGTCCCGACGTCGGCTCCCTGGCCCCGCCCC
>NW_004567142.1:5770970-5771422 GCF_000260355.1 Condylura cristata | reverse complement strand
GGACAGAGCGAGTGCAGGGTCCCGGCGGGTGGGTGGTGGCCCCGCCCCGCCGTGGCCCCGCCCCGCCCGCGCCCTCCCTGGCACGCACGCAAGAGCCGCATGGAGGCGCTGGAAGCTCCGAGCCTGTTGGCGGCGCGACACGTGTAGTTGCCGTAATGCCGGGCGCTCACGTTGGCGAAGAGAAGCATCGAGCGGGTGCGCTCCGTCTGCACCTTCAGCCCCTCCGAGGCGCCGCCACTCAGCCTGCTGGCAACTCGGGTCAGGGACCCCACGGCCCCCAACCTCCCCAACCCGACTCTCAGAACACCCGCATTCTGATGCCTCACCCCAGTGACTTCCAGCTGCGGGTTCCAGGACCCCAGGATTCCCAGCCCACTCCCACCGATGCCCACTCCGGGCACCCTCAGCCCCTGAGGCACACTAGACTCTCGGCGGTGTGCCCCCAATCTCTC
>NW_004567142.1:5767012-5770430 GCF_000260355.1 Condylura cristata | reverse complement strand
CCTCCCTCAGACCTCGCTCCCCAGGACCCAGCCCCGTTCGGCCCGCGCAGCGGAGGGGGGCTCACAGTTGACAGTAACCAGCACGCGGCGGCTGTCCGGTGCCGAGTTCACCCCGTTGTGAGTCACGCACTCATATTCCCCGGCCTGGCCTCGCTGGATGTCGGAAATCTCGAGGATCTCGCCCTCCGAGGTGAAGCCGTCTGTGGGGGAGGGCCGGGGAGGGGGCGGGGCCGGACACAAACACTTAACACGGGACAACACGGGCACAACACGGACACACATCAGCGGGGCGGGCACCGCAGGGCCTGGAGTGCCCGGGAGGGAGCGAGACGGGCCTTCCCGGCGGGGGTCTCCCAGGAGGGGGGCGGGGCGCCAGGCTCTGGGGCGCAGGAACTAGAACCGCAGGGAAAATCCTAAAGTTTGAAGCTGCAGTGGATCCAGGGGTCTGGGAGCCCGAGGCGTTGGTTAGGGGACCCAGGGGAGGATTCTAGGATTTTGGGGCTCAGAAAAATCCAGGTAATACAAATCCAGTGGGGGAGGGTCCAGAGTTCTGGGGTCTGGCTCCTGGGGTCCTGGGAATGAGCAATCAGGCTCCAGGCACCCAGGCTCCAGGACCTCAAGACCAGGACAGTGGGACCCAGAGGACCCAGTGGGAGATGCTCAGGGATCTGAGCTCTGCTACTTGGGGTCTGGGTCCCCGGGGACCTAGTGAAGGCCACCTTTGGCCTCCAAAGACCCAGAGAATGAATATCTAGGGGTCTGGGGGATGGAGACCCTGTGAAAGGGGGGTGAGTGCATCGGGGGTGTCACGTTCAGGCACTTGGCGCTGTGGGGAGCAGCTGAGGGCACCTGAAGGGTTCTTCAAACAGATGAGGGGCTCGGACCGCTCAGGTCTGGGTGGGCACCAGAACGAGCATTTACCACAAGGTGCAGGAGATGCTGTACCTGCTCCTTGGGGAGCACAGAGAAGGCCTGGCCCACCCACACCTCCCCTACCCCGTGGGAGCTGAGAGGGTGTGAGCTGGGCATCCCGTGGGGGTCTGAGCTAGGAGAATCCTGTGAGCTTCCAGGGATGAGACTGGGATGTTAGCCATGGGGGGGGGCAGTAAACTGGGGTCCAGTGGGAGATTTGGGGAAGTGGCCCAGGTCTGAGGCTTCAGGGTTGGCCAGGGAGACATGGGGTCAAGGAAAAGGGGACATCAAGCCATCACAAAATTTTGGGGGACAAGGAACGGAGATAGGAGGGATCTGGGACTCCACCTAGGGATGTAGGGACTCAAGGGGCCCAGCTTTCGGAGTGGGGACAAATGGCTTTCCAGGAAGGGTGGGGGCCTCACCTCGGAGCTGCCTCCAGGTAACCGTGGGCTCCGGCCGCCCCACAGCCAAACAAAGCAGGTTCACATTGCCCCCCTCGTTCACTGTCACAGGTGAGGAGATGTTCACAATGCGGGCGGGGACTGTGGAGAAGGGAGGAGGTCAGGGAAAGGCTGGGTGTGGACCCTGGCCCCTCCCCTCCCTCAGCCCCAGGAGTCCAGGCCCCGCCCCTCCCTCAGCCCAGGAGTCCAGGCCCCCCCCCTCCCTCAGCCCCAGGAGTCCAGGCCCCTCCCCTCCCTCAGCCCCAGGAGTCCAGGCCCCTCCCCTCCCTCAGCAGCTGGGGCCCAGGCCCCGCCCCTCCCTCAGCAGCTGGGGCCCAGGCCCCGCCCCTCCCTCAGCCCCAGGAGTCCAGGCCCCTCCCCTCCCTCAGCCCCAGGAGTCCAGGCCCCTCCCCTCCCTCAGCAGCTGGGGCCCAGGCCCCGCCCCTCCCTCAGCACCTGGGGTCGAGGCCCCGCCCCTCCCTCAGCCCCGGGCATCCAGGGTCCCCCCAAGACTTGAGGGTCCAGGCCCCACCCATCCTCAGACCCAGAGGCCGGCTGGCCTGAACTGTCAATCCGGCTCTGTCCTCCCCTCCCTCTGGGCCTAGCTCCTGCCTCCCTCCCTGGGTCTGTCTCCCTCCTCTCCGCCACAGCCTCTCTCCACTTCCATCCTAAGCAGTCTATCTTCTGCCCAGAGTCCCTCTCTCTTGGTTTCTATTTTAACCTATCTATTGTTGAAAACAGTGAGAGCACACAGCAAGGCGGGGTGGGGGTGCGGGGCGCTGCGCTTGGGCGGAGCCCGCCGGGTGTTACCAGTCCTGGCCCTCCTGCAGTGAGCCGGAGCCTGACCTAGGTGCGGGGCTCCAGTCGCACTGGCAGGTGCGCGTTTTCCTCTCCGGCGTGAAATGAGGGTGTCTGTCAGCTGACAAAGTGAGGGTGCCATGCTCCTGGCTGAGACGGCCCCCGGGGTTGGGGTCCCCTTCGGCCCTCCCGACGGGCTTTCTCTGGGTTCCCCGGCTCCCTGCGCCCAGGCCTCTTTTGATGCCACACGGGCGGGAAGCTCTCAAGTTCTGTCCCCCCGGCCCCTCCCTGCGGCCTCTCCTGCTCTGAGCTCTGGGCACATCCAGCCCAGTCGAAGCGCCGGCCTCTGCTCCCGCACTCGGTTCCTCCCGGCACATGCTGTTCCTGGGCCTGGATGGGGGGCTCCCTTAGGGCGCCCCCTCGGGGCGCTGCCTGGGTACCTCCCGGGAATGACCACTCGGCAGCGGCCAGCAGGGACGGCCAGCAAGGACAGCCTGCTGGCCCTCCTCTGTCCCTGGGGCCCAGGGCAATGGCGCAGAGCCTCAGCTCAGTCCGCGGCGGAGGGCCGGCGCATGCGCTTCCCCCGGAAGCCCGCGCCCGGGAGCGGGGCGCAGGCGGGGGCCAGCCCCCAGCCCCGCCGGCTCACCAGGGCCCGGCTCACCGTGCACGATGAGGTAGACCTGAGTGGTGTAGGGCTGGTGGCGCGTCTGGAAGGAGCAGGTGTAGAGGCCCTCGTCGCCCAGCCCCACCTGCGTGATGAGGATGGAGAACTCCTCCGGCGTGTTCACCAGCAGCCGCACCCGCGGGTCGCTGGTCCAGCGGTCGTTGCCCGCGTACAGGATGTTGGATCGGTTCAGCCAGGCCACGCGCGTCACATGCTCATCGATGAAGCAGCTGCGGCAGGGTGGGGCTGAGGTGAGGCGGCGCCCCCCGGCCGCCCTCCAGGGTCCCCAGGGTTGGGAGTGGCCGGGAGCCCTGCGGCTGTGGCTGTGCCCACTCAGCGGGTGAACTGAGCTGCAGGGGCGGCCGGCAGTTGCTGTGTGCCTGGCCACTCTAGACACCCCAAAGGGGGTGCAGACAATCTGGGAGGGGGAGAGGGATGGGGGGAGGCTGGCACCTAGAGAGACAGAGGCTGAGACTCAGAGGGAGGGGAACAGAGGAGGGGATGAGGGGTCGACATGCAGAGGTGGGGGAGGGGCAGAGACCAGAGAGGGGCAGACATGGGGGCACCCCACAGGGCCCAGAGAGAGGGGCAGAGATGGGGG
>NW_004567142.1:5760306-5764922 GCF_000260355.1 Condylura cristata | reverse complement strand
CTCTCCCGGGGCCGTTCCATCAGCAGCCCCGCAGGATGGCGCTGGAGGAAGCCTCGCGCTCAGCTCGCCGCCCGGCCCCTCCCCCCGGGCTAAGCCTGGCCAGTCCCTCCCGGGCGCACGGCAGCCAGCCGGTTAGTAAAGGCGACTGTCCCCAATGGGCCCTCCCCTTGTCGGCGCGAAAGGGCAGCCAGGCAGCCCCTGGACGCCCCACCATCTCGGAGGGGGCCTTAAGGACCCCCACAGCTCGAAGCCGACACCCCGACTGCCCCGGCCAGGGGCGCGCGCGTAGGCACACTGGCCCTGGCTTCATCGGTCACACAGACACCAGCAGCCAGAGCGGCGCTCGCCCCCAGCCCCCACACGCTCGCCACTTGGGGCGCGAAGCTGCCGCCGCGCAGCGAAGCCGCAACACCTCACAGCCGCCCCATACAAAGGGGCTGCGGCGGCCAGGAATCCGCACACGCGCCCCGCTGACTCCCACGATCCATCACGCACAGACGTGCCCGCGCGCACCGTCTGTCACGCTGCCGGTCGCGGTCGCACACATTCTGGGCTGCGGCTTGGCCACCTCCTCACCCCGACACTGGGGATGGCTGGCTCTCCTTATTTTGGAGGGGTCCTGTCCCTTGCATGAGGTACGGCAGCCGGCAGCGTTCCTGTGCTCCAAGTCTCCACACATTTGCGAGATAACCCCACTTAGGGGGGCAAGTCAATCTCCACCCCTGCGACAGGCACTGTCCCAGGTTAGGGGAGGGGACCCCAGCTTGCCCGCGGAGGGAGCTGTCCAAGGTGCTTGCTAGGCGTCAGAGACTGACTCCACCCAGATGCTCCCCCACAGGAGCCAAGCCCACAAACCAGCGCCCTGGGGTGAGGGGGGCCCCACAGAGGCAGGACCCTACCCAAATGTTGCAGCAGACAGAAAAATGGCCAGCAGTCACACCCCTTCCCAGCCCTCAGAGCCGTCCACGGCTGCCCCAGGGTGGTGTCCACCCGAGTGGCAGCAGGGACCCTGGGGTCCCATCTCCCCTACGCATGTTTGACCTGGCTCTGCCTTCCCCCCTCTTCTTGCCAGTTTGTCCCACCAAAATGTCATCTCACACAATTCCCAGACTCCGGGGTCAGGGTCCCCTCAGGCTGTGTGACCTTGGCAAGCACCTTCCCCACTCTGGGCTTCAGCAAGAAGGGTTTAGCCCCCAGGCCCAGTGCTCTGTCCGTCTTGGGTCAGGTCACTCTGGTTGTGCCTGGATCTGCTTGCACTGCCTGACAGGGCCCAGGACAGAGCCAGGGTCTGACCCACCTCCTGGGCTCCAGCATCGTGGCTCGTGTCTGGGCTCCGGGACATTTTAGGATGTGTCTAACCAAGGGACCCAAGCTAGCTACGTGAGGCCTGCTCCGTGGGAATGCTGCTTGGAAAAGTGGCTCACGTGGGGAGCTCCCCCTGCCCCTCCAGTCGTGGCCTCTGTTCCTGCAATGCCGGGACTGCCTTTGCTACAGGCCCAACACCACTGTATCTGTCTGTCCCCTCCATCAGAACAGATGCTCTGATTCAGGTCTGTGTCCCCAATATATCCCAGCATCGGGCCTGGCCCCTGCAGGCCCTGAGAAACAGCTGTTAGACAAGTGAGCGTAAACGGATGCCTGCCACATGCTTCTCCAGTTCCTGAACTCCTACTTATTCTTCAAGACCCAAGCCCAAAGGCCCCCTCCTCCAGGAAGGCCTCCATGACTGTCTCAGGCAGAGACTCCCTACTTCCTCTGGCTCAGCTGGGACAATGTCCAGGGGTGTCCCCCTAACTGAGCGGGAGTTCCCCGAGAACTGAGTTTTGGTTATGTTCCTCAGAGCTAGGTTAGCTCAGTGTTCACAGAAAGAACAGGTGGTCTCCAGAGATTCAGTAAGAAAACCCGGGGGAGCCTGAGCCAGGAGAGCAAAGGTCTGCCTCACCATTCCTGGCTGGGGAGCCCCTGGCCGGGCTGAGCCTCAGTTTCCCCATTTGCAAAAGGGGAGAAATAAATTCTTCCCTCTAATGGCTCTTGTGAGGGATTCTGTGAGAATACACCAGAAAAAAAAAAAAAAGACATTAGTCCAGGTCTTGGCATCCAGAAAGGGCACAGCTAACCCATCATCTTTTTAAAGAAACATCTATTGTTATCTCCCCTGGGACTCAGTCTCCCTCCATGAGCTCCAGTGGGGGGTGGGAGACCAGGGTGTGTCTGGTCGACCTCAGAGTCAGCCTCCGCTCTGACACTACTGGCCAGTGTGAGTAGGGGGCAAAGAGGGTGGACTGAGGGCCCCACCAGAGTCACACAAGTCACTTCGCCTCTCTAGGCCTCACTTTCCCTGCCTGTAACAGGGACGATCATCGCACGCCTCTCAGGGGGTCTGGGGGGAGCATCAGAAGAGGCTGCCCAGGCAGTGGGCACCTGCTAATTAGTGCCGGCTCGGGGCTGGCGGGATGGTCATGCCGAGGGCG
Organism: Condylura cristata; assembly: GCF_000260355.1. NCBI lineage: Eukaryota > Metazoa > Chordata > Mammalia > Eulipotyphla > Talpidae > Condylura > Condylura cristata. Next base: position 5,762,451 of record NW_004567142.1, on the reverse strand, counting down.
CCCGGCCAGGGACCGCGTGGGTGTCTGCCCGTCCAGACCTGTTTGATGACTCAGGGAATGAAGGACCGGGCAGGCGACTGGCTCTTCAAGGGCGCTGCTGACAAGCAGGTGACCTCGCGCTGGCAAAAAGACAGATAAGCTGGGACCCTCCAGGGAGTGGTGTTTGAATTCTGAGGCCCCAGAATCCAGATGGGGAACCCCTGGCTGAGGAGCATGCCCTCAGGCGGCCAATGACAGGGGGGCTGGGCTGAACCGGGAGTACCCGAGGAGGTGGAGAGGGCAGGGGAGCCCAGCAGGGGAGCCCGGCAGGGCGGTGAGGCGGATCTGGGCCTATCTGCAGGCCCAAGGAGCCTCCAGACCCCTCTTCCGCTCTGCCGACCCCCAGAGTCCAGGAGATTGGCGGCCACGACCCCTGGAGCTCGCTCACCCCTTTCCGCAGCAGGAGTCCCAGCCGGGTCCTGCCTCGGCCTAGCCTCTGCTGTTCCCTGGGGCTTTCAGGCTGGCCTGTCTGTCTCCTCTCCCTGTTCCCTGCCAGGCCCAGCGCCCCTCTCCTGCCTCTGGGAGGACCTGAGGGCGCTCCCCACCTTCAGATTTCTGCTCGTTTTCTGACTCCAAGCGCCCTGTGGGCAGGGCTCCGTCCGCCCAGTGCCCGCTCCATGCCCACTGCCCAGAACTCTGCGCAGTGCTCCTCCCCAGCAGAGGCAGAGAGCCAGGCAGGCCACAGCCCAGACTGCCCCAGCCGCGAGGGTGGTGGGCAGTCCTGCCCCTGTCCGGCCAGCGAGGGCAGGCAGCCATGCCACAGGGCGTGGCCGGCTCATGGAAGGTGCTGGGGGCAGAGTCTGCGGGAAGGGGGGGTGGGGAGAAGTGTCCACCCTGAGCAACACCAACACCCAGCCCTGGGGCGGAGCGCCCCTGTGCGGCCTTACCCTTGGGGTAGGGAGCCAGGAAGGGGTCTGGTCTGTGAGCCCCAGGCCAAAGGCGGGGTTCAAGGAGGGCCAAGGAGGCCGCCTCAGCAGTCTGTCGTGTGGGAAACACAGCCGGGCCTCTGGGGCCACAGCTCTCCTCAGCCGTCGGGCTGCCCGCAGCGGGCGCGCCCATGGGTGGGCTGTCCCCGCCCCGTCTACCCTGGGGTCCCACGCCTGACCCCCACCCTGGCCCTGCCTGTGTGTACCAGTGCAACTTCCTGCAGAATGGAAGGGCAAAGTGGGCATTATCTCGAGAGTAAAAGGTAAAGGGGGGTAGTGAAAGGAGAGGGGAGGGAGTGGTGGGAAGGGGTCACCAGCGGGAGGGAGGGGACTGGGGGACCGAGGGAGAGAAGGCCAGGGGGTCCCAGGCCACAGGAGGGAGCCCCCCACCCCTGCCAGGTGGTGGGGGGCGTTTCGGGGCTCCGAGGGCTCAGCTGTGCTTGGGGCTGGGATGACCGAGGGCTCAGCTGTGGTTGGGACTGGGATGACCGCCAGAGACCCAGAGGGGAAACGATGTGGGGGACTGGGGCGCCAGGGCCAGGCCGGGAAGGCTGGCAGCGCAAAGGCAGACAGCTGGATGCAGAGGGCGGAGCCGGCCCAGGGCACCAGCCGGAGGCGCGCGGGGCGGAGCTTGCGGCCGCGGGGGCTGCAGGTGCGGCTGGGGTCGGGCTGGGTGAAGGGTGTCGTGTGGCTGCGGTGCCCGCGCGGGTGGGTGAGGTCCAGTGAGCCTGGCCCCCCTCGCAAGGCTGGGGCTGGCCCAGCCGCGTGTCCCTGACCTGGGGGCCTCCTCCAGGAGCCCTGAATTAACACACTCTGCCTGGCCTGCTGCTCCCCCTCCGTCCTCAGGGGGGCTTCTCCTGGCCCATCCCTGGCCTGCAGCCCCCCTGGGGAGCCACCACCTCTATTACAGATCTCAGCCCAGAGACCACCCAGTGCACCCCGGAGACCCCGCTTTCCATCTCCCCCATCCTGCCCCTCAGGAGACCAGCCCCATTCCCCACAGTCCCCCATTAATCCTTTGACCCTGGTAACCCTCTTTCCCTCAGAGTAACCCCACCGTTCACAACCTGCCCCTACCTCCTGCCCCCACCCCAGACATGCAGCCAGAGCTTTCCATATCTGCCGCCCCAGACCGCCCCCCAACTTCCTGAGTGTCTGGCTCCACTTAAATGCAGCCCCC
>NW_004567142.1:5753836-5759381 GCF_000260355.1 Condylura cristata | reverse complement strand
TGGGAGCCCCGGGTCTGGGACGCCTGGGGGCCACCTCCCTGCAGCCTCAGACCCCAGGCCCAGGGTCCAGGCCCAGTCCTCCTCCCGCAGAACCCGAGTCCGGGCTCCCCCTCCTCCCTCGGACCGAGTCCGGGCTCCCCCTCCTCCCGCAGAACCTGAGTCAGGCCCCCAGCCTCCACCCTCGGACCCAGTCCGGGGCCTCAGCCCTCCTCCTCTGGGACAAGCTGTTCAGCTTCGCCATCTGCCTTCATGAATGTCACTGACTTTGGGTGACACCCCCTGCACCCCCACCCTCATCCCTAGGCCTACAGGGGACTGGGGCGGTCTGGGGACCTGGTCTTGGGGGCGACTCGTTGGTAACCCAGGCCTTGGGTGTGAGACATCCATGCGCCCCATTCTGTGACTTACTTGGCTGCAGGACCTTGGAGAAGTCACTTCTCCCCAGAACCCCAGGCCTCCCCCTGCAAACTGGAACAACCTCCATTTCTCAAGGCTGTCGAGAAAAATGAGAGCGCCCCAGGGGAGCTGCTGGCTCTGCCCAGAGCCCCAACAGCCTGCTGTCCTTTCCTGCCTCAGGTCATAGGTGCACCAGGCCACAGCCCTCAGCCCCCAGGTGAATTGTCTCCATCCCACTTCTAAAAAGGGTGACCCCGAATCTACTCCAAGCCTGGAGCTGTGAAGCCACCGGGACTCTTCAGCTGAGGGGGGCCCTCAGCCGCCCCCTTCCTGCCCATAGCCAGTCTGCCTGCAGAAGCGGCTGCCTCTGCCCCCACAACAGATCTCTGCTGTGTCCCTCGGCGGGGCCTGGGTCCCCCTCCCTGGTGGCCTTCCCCACAGCAGCCAGTGTCCTGGCCGCCACCCTCAGAGCAGCCACCGCCAAACATGGGAACCAGGCGAAGCCTGTGCCTCACCGCCAGGCACCAGCCCCTCTGGCCTGTCTGTTCCTTGGCCTAACTGGGCAGGGGGGTGGCAGTGCGTCGTCTTTCACGTGCCCTCGTGTGGCCACTGGCTGTCCCCTCTGTCTTCCCATTCCCGGGCCCCTGCCACCCAGGTCTCCCTCTGAGAAGCCTCTACCCTCATGCAGTCGAAGGTCACCCTCTCCCCGCTCCAGACACATCAGCTGCCAGAGCTGATTTGGTTTCTTCTGAGCACTCAAGATCCCCTTATTTGTTCACTTGTCCACGCCCCTGTCTCCTCCACCCCCACGCCTCACTTCCAGGACATCAGCTTTGCTAAGGCAGCGTTCTTCTTGGCTGTTTTTGCTCAAGCCCTGTCCTCCCCTGGACAGAGGGGACTCAGGTCTGAAGAGGGGACTCGCCTGCTTCAACACAACTGGGGGTCTGGGGGTCAGTGTGCTGCTGTGCTTTGTGCTGGCTCATGAGACCCGATGGTCACGCGCTCAGGACTTCTGCCAGCCAGATGTTAAACCGGCATTAGCTTGAAGTTGGCCACAGGGAGAGAATTCACAGCGCGGCAACTGGCCGTCGCGACCAATCAGGGCCTGTTTTTGAGTTTCATCAGCACGGTGCATAGTCCACGGTGAAGCTGGCAATGGGCCTTTCTCTCCCTCTTACCCTCAGGGCCTTCGGGGCTTCAGGCAGGGCAGGAGCTCCTGCTGCCCTAGACCAGCCCGCCCCGGGCCTGACACAGATGAGCAGCACACCACCACGCCGCTCTCTGCAAATCCCTCCCTGGGCCCTTACCGGAGGCCTCCTGTACTGCCCCTCGCTGATGAGAGGCGGAGACACACAGCTAGAGGAACGCTACCAAAGGCACAGACGTGCTCTGGATGGCTGCGTGTGAAGCGGCAGTGGGCTGGCAGCAGAAGGTAAAAGGCGTTCTTTCAAGCTGACAAAGGAGAGACAACTGAGTTCTAAGAAGGGGGCGAAAGACCTGGACGAGCACAGCCCAAGAAAGAACATCTCACTGAGAATCAGTGAGAAATGTTAGGTGTCATGGGTCACCGGAGAAATCAAGTTCAAACCACAACATGCTACTTCTGCCAGCCGCTGAGGCCATGGTGAGCAGGGGGCTGGGCGCGCTGGCCGGCTGTGCGTTGGGAGCTGGACACGCCTCTGCCCCGCGACCTCCCAGTTTCACCCTGGGAGTCTGTGCATCCAGAGGGATGAAAATGCAGGGGCCCACTTGGAGTGGCACGCAAATACTTTACTCATAACAGTCCTGCAAGGGCAGAGCGTGTGTGACAGGATCGCAGGGGCTGTTGGACATTCAACAGAACGAGGCGCCGGGGTTAAGTCTCAGCACCATCCTATCGCCAGCCACTGCAGCACGAGTTGGATCCCCGCCAGGGAGTGACCCCCAGGGCGCAGCAGACCTCTGCAGTCTCCCCACGGCTCCCCTCAGCAGTGTCCTTTGCCCATCTGCCTGTTCTGCTCCCCGCTCTGTCTCTGGCGAAGCCTCTCACCGCCCCTGCACCTCTGGCCTGTACCCCAGTTCTGTGTGCATAAATAAGTAAGCCTTTAAAAATAAATAAATAAAACAAAACAGAAAGAGCTATTACCAGGGGCTAAAATGCAGATAAATCTTCGAAGACAGAAAATGGCTCAGGCGAAGCCAAAAAGCCGCAGAGCGCACAGGCTGTGAGGCCCTGAAGGTCAGGCCGGCGGCAGGGGCGCGTGGCCCCCGCTGCACTGTTGGGGCCTGGGGGGCTGTGCTGCTGCTGTGCAGCTCTGCTGTCACCCTGGCAAAGGCCAGCTACCGGCCCCTTTGAAATTGGGGCGTCTTCAGTCGGCAGCGGGAGCCCCAAACGTGCAATGGCCTAAGCGTGGGGTGCTGGCTGCCCGCGTTGCTGGCTGAGAGGTCACAAGTGTCGCTCGCCCTATTGCTCAGGCCCCACAGAGGTGAGCGGGAGGCAGGGGCGGCTGGGGGGTTGGGGGGTCGGGCCCAAACCCCAAATCCGGCACGAGGGAGGGGGTCTCGGGCAGGTCACCCGCGTCTGGACCTCCCACCCCCCACCCCCGCCGTGAGACGGGGCCAGCAGAGCCCCCAGCAGGAGCCCCTGCTTGTGCGAGCACCAGACAGCAGCCTGCGCGGGTGCTGTGGGCGCGCTCGGCTCCTGGAGCCCGCGCGCGGGTCACTGTCTCCGCGGGTGAGGCAGTTCCACCGCACGCATGCGCGCAGCGGCAGCACAGGCACGCACACGCGCATGCGCAGGGGAGGGCCCGGCAGACCCTTCACCAGCGGCGGACCTGGCTGTGGGACTTCGCTGTCCCGAGTAACCCCAGACGCTGCGCACTGAAACTGGGCTCTCAGGCTTCTGGCCAAAACAACACACACCAGGAGCTGCCGTGAAGGGCCCGTGCGGCTGGGCGCTGGAGGCGCGGCGGTGCCCAAGGCGGCTGCTCCCCATGGACCCGTCCCCGCACGCACTGGGTTCCTGCAGGCCCACGTGGCCGCTGGCCGCTGCACTTGCGTCCAGTTTCCGGGCCCAGCGTCCTGAGCCAGCACAGTCTTGCTCTGTGGCCTGAAGAGGCAGGAGCAGTTTCCCTGTGGCTGTGGGGTGTGGAAGACGGGGTGTCCCGACCCCACGGGGTGTTCCCCACCCTGCAGATCTCAGCTTCTCTCTCAGTAGGACGCTGATAGGGTGGATAGGGGTGCAGTGCCCGAGGCTGCAGGGGCACCCTGGGCCCGGGGCTTCCTGGCGCTGCCTCCCTCCTGCTCTGCTACCCCGCCAGCTGCCCCAGGGCAGGGCATGGACAGGTATCTCGGCATGGACAGACGAGAGACCTTGGGGGTCTGCTGAGCCAGTGGGTGGGCTGAGGGACAGCCGCAGGTCGTGGGGCCCGGGGGTGCAGGGGCTCCTGTGTGCAGGTTCAAGCCACCTGGGGCTGGTGTGTCCGCAGCCATTCTCTCAGGCGCCCCAGACTCGGCGAGATCCAAAGCTGGCTGTCTCGGGTCTCCCCCAACAAGGTCTCCAAGTTGATACTTTAAGCCTATTATGGGCTACACTGTGTACCCCCAAATTCACGTGCTGAGCTCCTATCCCCAGGCACCTGCATCTGACTATGTCTGGCAAGGGGGCCTTACTAGAGAATTAGGGCACATGGATTGGCCAGGGTGCCCCCCCGATGCAGTGGGCACGCCTTATAAGAAGAGGCGGTCAAGGCCTCCCTGGGGCGCAGAAGTTACAGCCCAGCCACTGAGGTGTGAGTTGGATCCCTGGCCCGGGAGTGACCCACAGGGCACAGCAGACCTCTCCTGTCTCCCTCAGCAGTGATTTCAGTTGATCCACCTGTTCTGCTGCCCACTCTGTGAGTCCTTTCATCCCCCACACCTCTGGCCTACATCCCAACTCTTCTATGCAAAAATAAGTAAAATATTTTAAAAAGAAAATTATCAAAAAATAAAAAGAGGAGGTGGTCAGGACACAGACAAGCACAGAGGGGCTTAAGACACCGCCCAGCCAAGCAGAACCAGCTCTGCTGACCTCTTGACCTTTGACCTCAGAACCTGGGTGTCTCAGCCCCAGCGGTTTGCAGAGACAGCCCAAAGTCGGGATAAAGCCCCTTTTCTCGCTGTCCCTCCTGCGGGGCGGCGGTGCCTCCCCAAGGGCTCTGTGGGGTGAGGTCGGGCCGGCTGTATCTGCAGCCCAGGCCTCCTCGGCGGGGCAGCAGCTGCTCCGAGAAGCCGGGACCCCCACTTGCCCCGGCTGAGCCTCCGCTCCGCAGAGCCCTGGGCTCCGGCCCCTGTCGGCGGCCGGTCAGGGGCCTCGCGTCTTTGTGGCGGGCGCCCCCTGGCGGTCCCAGCGGGTGCAGCCGCCCGGCCTGACCCGGCCCCGCCGGACCCTGGGACTCGTGGGTAGCTCTGGCTCCCTACAGTTCTGGCTTCTTAGCGGGCGGGGCTGTCTGGTCTTGAGGAGGGGCTCTTCCTACCACGCGAGCACCTTCGTTCTGAGGCATGGAGCCCGGACTCAGGCCGGGAGACCCGGTTTCAGCAAGGGGACTCCTCTAACAAAGACAGAACACCCCTGTGACCCCACTTCTGGGTATTTCTCAAAGAAGGTGGCTACTGACTTAAAGGAACACTTGCCCCCTAAGTCCACTGCAGCATTATCCACCCCAGTCAAGCGGCAGGAGCCCCCAAGCACCCCAGGACAGATGACTGGGCACAGGTGTGTGCCTACACAGATATGAGACGCCCCGGCTCTGCGCTGCCTCCCCAGACGCGGCTCCAGGCCGGCACATCTGGGCACCCCGCAGTGTCTCCAAGGCGAGACCTCAGCCCTGCGCCCCCACCCCCCACCCCATGCCCGCGCCGCACCCTCTCCGCCCCCTCCCGCGCCTGGCCCGGCCCTCCCTGCCAGCCTCCCTCTCAGCTCTGCCCAGGACATCCCTCCAGGGGCCCCTCCAGTGAAGGCTGACCTCTTGGGGCGCTCGGGTGCCAAAGTCCATGCCTGTTGAGAACCCCTGAGGGCGCCTCCGCTGTCTGGGTACCCACTGCCGGTCGGCTTCTGCCAGGACGCCCAGCGCAGGGTCTGACCCCCACTCGCCTTCCCCCACCTGCATCCCTCCGGCCTCCAGCAAGG
>NW_004567142.1:5749086-5753653 GCF_000260355.1 Condylura cristata | reverse complement strand
AGCCCCCTCTTCAGGAGGTTTTCAAGGGAAGGGGCCTCTGCGACCACACTGGCCCCCTTTCCCGGAGCTGAGACTGGACCCACCGCTGCAGAGGGCCCCAGAGACAAGTGGGGGGAGGGAGGGGGCGGGGCGGGGCGGCGGGGGGCGGGCCCCACCAGATTCACACGTCGTCGGGGGGGCCCCACATCCCGGAGCTCCTTGGAAGGGAGCCCCCTCTTCAGGAGGTTTTCAAGGGAAGGGGGCCCAGCTCAAGGCATGTGGGTCCTCTTGGAAGAACTGAGATCAGGGACGGTCCAGTCCGCCCGGCAGGCTCCAAGGAGAAGCAGAAAAGAGCAGGCTAATAGGAGAAACCGAGGTACCGAAAACAACCCCACGGGTCAAAATATCGTGGAGGAATTTAGACTCCTTTTAACTATATGGTAAGAAACTTAGAGTAAAACTTAGAGTAAAATCTGTAGCCACAGCTAACTCATGTTTCCGGGAAACTCAGAACCTTCCATACAAAGGCAAAAAGGCGAAACTGGCCTCCCACCGACATCTGGGGAGGCCCACCCTACCCAACAGCAGGAAGGGAGGCAGGAAGGGGTGGGGGGCCGTCCATCGGTGTGTTTCACTTGATCTGCGTTTTCTGCTCCCCACTCTGTCTCTGGGGAGTCCTCGCACCTCTCACTTGTATCCCAGATCTTGTATGCATAAATAAATAATTTTTAAAAAAGCAGACAAGAAAATGTGAGACGTTCTGGAGATCAAACTCCTGCTGAAACGGCGTGGCCAGCTTCACAGTGCTGTGCTTAAGCCACTGCACCACCAGGGAGGGCCCAATAAATCTTTTTATTTTATTTATTTATTTAAGATTTTTATTTATTTGTACATACAGAGCTGGGGTGCAGGCCAGAGGCGCAGGGGCGGTGAGAGGCTTCACTAGAGACAGAGTGGGGAGCAGAGCAGGCAGATGGACGAAGCACACTGTTGAGGGGAGCAGCGGGCGGGTCAGGAGAGGTCTGTTGGGCCCTGTGGGTCACTTCCGGGGTGGGGATCGAACCAGCACTGAAGCGGCTGTGGCTGGCTTGCAGTGCTGCGCTCTAACCCCCTGGGCCACCAGGGAGGGCCCTAAATAAATCTTTTTTAAAAAGAGACACTCTATGACAGGTAAAGGCCTCCAGTGACATGCCCCAGCTTCCCAGGGCCCCGAACGCTCCTTCCCTGTACCCTATCATGCTCCACCAGCCCGGGGTACCTGTTCCACACCTCCCCAACCCCCACCCCCACTCCCCACTCCCCACTGCTTCTTGCAAAGAGACTTACTCGAGTGTAACTTCTGGGTCAGCTTTCTGGGCACCTATAACCACAAAGAAACCCCCTTTCTTAGGCTCTTCAGCAGCGCCTGCACCCCAGCCTCATCACACAGGGGTGACATCCCCCGCCAGCCCAGGCTAAAAGCCTGACGGGTCATCAGCCGATAAAAGTGCCCCTGGATCCTCTGCTTTCTGCCTCACGACTGAGCGCAGAAGGTCTGCTTTGTGCCATATGATGCTACTTAATGAAATTCCAGAGCCCGGTTTTTAAAACAAACCAAAACAAGTTTTCATAATAAAAGAAACAAGTGTCAGAAATAACTGAAGATGTTCATTCCCCCCGCAGCGATAAATCAAAAGATATTGTTCTGGGTTAAAAGGGGCGGGTGGCATCGGATTTGACATTGTGCAGGTCGGAGAATGTTTACAATGTAATTTATGTTCCTCTCCACAATATAGGCTCCATGAATATTCATGAGCTCTCCCCACTGCTCTGTTCACACAGATCCGCCCTTGGAAGAACAATTTCAGCAGAGTGGTCTTACCGGACTCCAGAGCGGACTCAGACCCCTGGCCCCACCTAAGACCCCCTGGCTGTGCTCACGGTGGCTGTCACTGGCAGCCCCGTTTTCTTAAAGGGGCGCCCGTCTGGGGAGGCGCTATGCCCCACAGACACCTCGGGCTTTGCTCGACGTATTACTGGGCAAAGGTTCTGAGCTTTGTCTGCTTAGAGGAGCTAGCTCTCCAGCTAGAGACTCCTGCCAGTCCTGTTCTTCTGGTATTGGCCCACCAGTTTCTCCCCTCTCCTCCCCAAACCCGTGATGGCGAAGGGGAGCAACCTACGGGCACAGCCCCCCCAGTGTGCTCCCCAGAGGGCCGGTCACCAGGAAGCCTGCAGTGCTGGGGGAGGGGATGCCCGAGCACCAGCTGATTGATGAATAGCTCGCGGCTATTTATTTCTAGTTTAATTGCACTGTGGTTAGAGAACATCACATTTCAACTCTTTAAAATTTGTTGGGATTTGTTTTATGCCCAGAAGATGATCTTTTTAGTAAGTGCTCGTTGGATGGAATCTCCTATAAATTTCACTTCAGGCAATTTGGTGGATGTGTTCTACACACGACCCAACTTTGGCATTTACTGGCTCAATTACTGAGAGGGGAGAGTTGATTTGCCTCGTTCTTTCGTTAGGTGACAGGCTGTTTTTTTTTTTTTAATTTTTGAAATAAAAATTTTAGTTTGCAATTTGCAGCATCTAATTCTTTCAGAGATGACAGCAAAGTCTGAGCACTACAGGGCAGCTCTGCCTCACCTCTCCAGATACCTTTCCCTGCGGCTTCCCTTCCCCTCACCTGTCAGGTGAGACTTATCACCGCTGTCAAGTTCGGGTGTCTCCCTTTCCTGGGGGCAGCGCCCCGCCTGGCTACAGCCGCTCCTTTGCCAAGGTCACCTCCTGGCCAGGTTCCAGGATCTGCTTCCGGAGGCCCGTCCCTGCAGACCCTGCCCTGGGCAACCCCCTGGACAACGCGGTTCTCCTGGGGTGATACTGGCTGACTTAATTCCCCAACAAAGGACTTACTGGAGCCCCAACAAAGAACTTACTTTCTGGAGGGACGGACGGACTAAGCCACGCACCCAGCCTGAGGACCCGACGCTGCGGTAACCCAGCTCACACCAGCTGGGCGGCACCGGGGGCTGCCTGGGGCCAAGGGGGGCTCACAGTCTCCCCGAGTCCGGCTGCCGCAGCCCAGGGCAGCAACACCGACCCGGAGTCCCACGCGGCCCCGCCGGGCCCCGCCCTGGGGCGCGCCGCCGAAGCGCACCGGCCAGTCAGGACCGGCTTTGCGCGGGACCCTGCGGCGCGAGGCTCGGGTGGGCCTGGCTTCCCCACCCGGCATCCGGTGGTTTTCTCCGGCAGCACGTCTGACCCCTGCTGGACGGGAGACTCAGGCTGACCAGCACTAGGGAACATTCGGCCCACGGCCCGGCACTGCAGGCAGAAGAGATGGGTGAACCTGCGGCCACAGACAGGGAAACAAAAAGCCCTGGGGGGCCCTGGGACCCATCACCAAGCAGACGAACGCTGGCTTCCGAGTGCGGCCCAACCCACCCCGGCCTATTTCCAGCCCGTCCGGCTTCTCTGCCATTCCCTCTGGCAGCGCTCACTCCCGCCGCCTGCAGGCTGCAGCCTCCCTACTGGGGTGGCTGCTTGCTAGAAGCAAACCCCAGACCTGTAACGGGGCTCCCGCGGCTCAGGCTCTGCGGCTTGAAGCTCTGACAAACCGCAACGTCACAGAGCCGAGAGCAAGTCGCCCGCTGGGCGTGAGAAGCTCACCAGAGCCTCAAGGAGCCCCTCACCCAGTTTGGTGCTAGAACCCACCCCCACTTCGGAGCCGTAAAACTGGAACTCGAACTGAGATTCCATAACACTCACCCTTTGCAAGTGTGTGCTTCGACTTCTAGTACATTCACAGAGGTGTGCAACCATCACCACGATCTAATTGCAGAATATTCTCATCACCCCGGATGAGCCCAGCGCCCACGAACACTCACACCTGACCACCGCATTCGTTGTCCAGTCTAAGGCCACCAGCAGCTGTTGATGCTTTAGGGAACTATGCACTGGCCTACTCCGGACTCTGGGTGGCCCGGACGTACCGTGTGCGGTCTTCCCGCCGGGCTGGTCACTCGGGTGTTTTCAAGGCGCACTCCTCCTGGGTAAGGACCGCTTTCATTTTTATGGCTGGCTGGGACTCCACTTACGGATGGCGGCATTTTGTTGAGCCATTTGCCCAAGGATGGGCTGGCTATTTTCACTCCTTGCTCACGAGGCATCGTCAGAGCCAAGCAGGTGCCTGTGTTTTCACTAAACACCTCATAGGAAGCCACAGGTGCCATTTACAGCCCTGGAGCTTGAGAGATTTTGTCCGAATCCTCTCAAGCGCGCTGTGAGGCGCGTCTCATCACCACCACCTCAGAGAAGGGGGCGCGGACCAGACAAGTGTGGCGACCGACCCAAGGCCTGTGGCCAGCCGGCTGCCAGGTTCCAGACTCACCCCTGCCTCTCACTAGCATCCTCCGTGACACCATCTTCTCTTAAAAACTGCAGCACGCTGCTTTATTTACAATTGGAAAAACATGGAAGCAGCCCAAATGCCCAAAAGCAGATGACTGGATTAAAAAGATGTGGTGCATAGACACAATGGAATATTACTCAGCAACCAAAAAAGAGAAACACATGTCTTTTGCAGCAACTTGAATGGAGCTGGAAA
>NW_004567142.1:5742861-5748421 GCF_000260355.1 Condylura cristata | reverse complement strand
GTCCTCTTACCCCCCACACCTCTGGTCTGTCCCCCAGTTCTGTGTGCATAAATAAATAAACGAATCTTTAAAAAAATAAAAACAAAACAAACTGCAGTGTAAGCCCAGAGAATCCATTCTCCTGAGTTCATTTCCTCATGAATAAAAGATGGGGCTAAATCTGGCTGGCCCCCCAGGGCTGGTGAAATGCGGATGGAGCGGGACACACAACTTGCTCCCCCCCCACCCCCTTTCCCTCCTTTCAAAAGGGTTCTAGATTCTTCTTGGAACAGGCCCGGAGTGAGAAGACCCAGTTCTTGCTTCTGGGAGAAGCAAGTGCTGCAGACCGTTAGCTCCGGAGCTGAAAGTGACCCCCAAATGTGCTGTTTGGCCTACTAAACGCTAGTCGGCCTTGGCGAGATAACCTGTGAAAACACGTCTGTCTCACGAGAAGGCCAAACGTCCAGCTATTTTTCACAGAGTGGAGCCGGCCAGTTCTGTGATGGTGTCCACGCCACTCACCTCTCCCGGGCCTCTGGGTCCTGTGCTCTATTATAGATTTTTTAAAAGATTTATTTATGTATACAGGAGCTGGGGTACAGGGGGTGAGAGGTCTCCCCAGACAGAGTGGGGAGCAGAACAGGCGGATCCACTGGAATCCCCTGCTGAGGGGGCAGCGGGGAGTCAGGAGGGGTCTGCTGCGCCCTGGGTCCCTCCCTGGGGGGGGCGGATCTCGTGCTGTGGGGCAGAGATGGCTTCCCCGAGCTGCGCCCAACCCGCTGCACCACCAGGGCCGCTTTTCTCTTTCCCAGTGGAAGCGCTTGGAGCCGTAAGTTTCCAGCAGCAGTGGCTTTATCTCCTGCTTTTGTTTCACCCAGCTCCGGTCTCGGTCTCGAGGTGTTTCCTGGCTTCCTCTGTGATTTCCTCTTGACCATGTGTGGCCCTCCCTGGGGGCGCAGCGGGTTAAAGTGCAGCACTGAGGAGCTAAAGCCACTGCAGCATGAGTTCCATCCCCGCCTGCCCCGGAGGTGACCCTCAGGGCGCGGCAGACCACTCCTGACATGCCCGCTGCTCCCCTCAGCAGTGTACTTCGTCGATCTGCCTGTTCTGCTCCCCACTCTGTCTCTGGTGAAGCCGCTCACTCTCCGCATCTCTGGCCTGTACCCCAGTTCTGTATGAATAATCTTTAAAAAAAAAAAAAGAAAGAAAGAAAAAGCATGTGCTCTGCTTCCCGTATTTGCCAGTGTCTCTGCCCCCATTAAGGGTCTCTGCGAGAGGAGCTGCCTCGCCCGCTCTCGCCCTTCGAAAGCGCCAGCGCGTGAGGTGCCCTGGTGCTGCTCTCTGCCTTGACAGGCCAGAAGGGAGCCGAACCCCGGGTTCACCACCCGAGGGCCCTCCGGCCCCTCTGACATCTGTGTGTGATTGTCAAGCTGGGCAGGGGAGACCAGGCCTGTCCTGCTGCTCACCGCGGGAGCACATAGCTCTGGGCGCTCGGTTACCAGAGGCCGGAGGGTCCTGGCCGGCCCTTAGGGGCGCTCAGGGGAGGCGGGAGTGCGGCTGGCCCCAGGCGCCGGGCTGGACTCCTGGTGGCCAAGGACACGTCTGTGCAGCAAACACGGAACCAGGTGGGGGGGCACAGAGTGCCTGGAGGTCCGGGACGTGGCTGAGGCGCCGGGAGGTGGTGGCCAGACAGCGGGAAAGGCAGGCGGTGGCAAGACCGTGAACATTGCGGAGCGCACTCCCTGGAGCTGATAGCGCAGCCCGGGAAGGGGCAGGCCTGGGCCGGTGCTGAGCGGGCTGGGGAGCCCTGGGGACCTCCCGTTGCTGAAGCCCGGGGCCTGGGGGTCTGCTGAGTGCTCGGGAGAGGGGTCTACACTGGGGGTGGGGGGCGGGGCTGTGCCTCCCAGGAGTGGACCTTGAGAAACAAAGGGGAAGTAAGACAAAGATCTGGTGGTGAGGACAGCAGGGGCGGGAGACCCGGGCCTGCACGTCTTCGCCGAATTGCACAAGCTGACCGGTATCCTGTCCTGTGACCGCGGGCACCGCTGGGCGGGGCTGCCAGCAGAGTCGGCCGCTGCCGGAAGCCCGAGGGTCCCCAGCACCCTGGTGCGCAGGGCTGAGTCTCAGCACAGTGTCGCCGTCCACAGCCACTGTGACAAGTTCGATCCCCGGCCAGGGAGCGACTCACACAGTGCAGCAGACCTCTCCTGTCTCCCCACTGCCCCCCTTGTTACAGGGCAGTGAGAGGCACCCTTGAACCCCCAAACCTGCCTGCTCTAAATAGGTTCTGCCATCGGCCTCATCTACACAAAACATAGAAGCCCTTTTATGGAAAAGAGATTTAATGCAATCAGTGTGCAATACAGAAAAGACATCTGAAGTCACCCGTTCCCCTCGTGGATAAAAGTCCCCCCAGAAGGGACTGGCCCGGAGCAAGGCCTGAGAGCCCGTCACAAGGCTAAAGCAGCTTCCTGCGGGGACCCACAGAAAAGGGTCAGACATGGCCAGACGAGTCTGGGAGGAAAAGAGCAACATCAAAATCAAGATAAGCTGCCATCGTCACCTCCCCACGGGTCTCCCCCACATCTGTGTCCCCCAGTCCAGGCCCAAGAAACAAGAGCTACTTCACGCATCTCTGCCCCCTGCACCCCTCAGGCCTCCTCCTGGCTCCATCCTGCTTCCTTCTCCGCAGCCTCCTCTCCAGATTCTCCTCCCTGCTCAGCTCCAGCCTCCTCTGGGTGGGGCAGGAACCTGGACCCCCCCTTTCCTGGGGGCCCCCCTGTTACACCCTCAGCAGTGGATTTCAGTAGATCTCCTGCTCTGCTCCCCACTCTGTCTCTGGGGAGTCCTCTCGCCCCCACACCCCTGGCAGCTCCCCAGCTTCTGTATGCATAAGCAAATAAAATAAATGTTAGTTTTTTTTAAACATCTCCAAGCCCTTCGGAGACTGCCTTGAGCAGCCGAACTGTGGTCCCGCCGGGCACGACCCTCCCTCGAACCCTCAGAATAACCACCGCAAATCCGGACGTCCCAGACTCCGAGCCATAGAGGCAGCAGGAGCTCAGTGGTGGCCAGGCGTTCCTGGGCCAGGACTGCAGAGCCGAAATGGGGTTAGGTGCCCCCGAAAGGGAGGGTCTCACAGAGCATGCGGCCTTTCAAAGGGGCGGCTATGGCAGTGAGCCCCGTTTGTAATGTGTGACGCCTCCTCTATCTAGTTCCAAAATACTTCTGTCACCCCAAAAAGAAAATCCGGCTCCTTAAACAGTCACCCCCACTTCTCCCCACCCGCTGGCAGCCCCAGCTCCCCTCCCCCTTGGGGAGTTCCTTCACTTGAACGGAACCATGAAATGCCGGTGTTGGGGTCTGCCTCTCACTCGGGGCACCCAGCCGCCCATGCAGCCGCAGCACTGCTCTGTCTTTTGGGGGCACAGGCCCACGAGGGCCACATGTGCTGAAGGGGCCCCGCGGGTGGCGGGGTGCTCCCGGCCTTTGGCGAGACCCGTAGCCTCTGCCTGCTCCTCAGTCTTGGCTCCTGGTGAGAGACCAGGGGGTTCCAGGGTCTCCCCTGGTTCCCCAGGAAAGGGCTGAGCAGCTCACGCTGGACCTTGCGCCCTGAGCACCCCTGGTGGTCGAACTTGGGGTGATGAACCATGGCCAGGGTAGGAGGGGAGACGCTGACTGCCCGTCAGGAAGCGGCCGACTGGGTGGTGCCTGGGAGGCGCCGCCAGAGACACGGGTCTGTGGGTTCAACGGTTCCGGGTCTGGGGACTATGGGCTCCCGCCCGGAGCCCCACCCTGGCGTCCTCATCTATTACTTGGCTTAACTGAGTTTAAAAAATCACAGCCTTCACCACCTCGGTCATCTCCCCAGTGTGGCTCGGGTGACAGAGCCCCAGAGGGCCCACACACTCTGGGGGTGCCACATGCAGGACGGGAAGGAGGAGCCCCAGGAGCAGCTGGGGGGCCCCAACCCTGTCCGACTCTGCTGTGCCCTCAGGGCCGCCCCTGGGTCCAGGCTTGGCTGGGAGGCGGCCTCGTCCCCTTAGCGACGCCCGGGCCCCGCTCTCCCCGCCCCCAGACAGCGGGGGTCCCCCAGCGCGGGGATTGGCGCGTTCAGGGTGGGGAAACGCGGCTCCCAGAGTCCCATTGCTCAGCCAGGGCGGGCGCGCAGCCCCGCGCCGCCAGCAGGGGGCGCTGCGGGTGACCTCGGCCGCGGGGTCTCCGCTGTCCACCGGCCAGTTTACCGCGGGGCGCCGCGGCCCGGGGGTGACGTGGGGGTAGACTCTCGGTGCGGGGCTGGGTGGGGGTCTGGGTGGGACCCGCGACCCCCGGGCTCTCCTTTCTATCTTGGACAGAGACGCCACTTCTCTGGGAGCCCCGACCCGTCCTCAGAGAAGCCTTCTGGGGTGCGGCGTCGGGAGGGGCCCAGGGGGCTGCTCAGTGCCTGAGGTTGACCTCGGAGTACTCAGAGGCCTCCTGGCCCTGACGGGTCCTGGGGGTCCCCTTGGGGAGACTGAGGGAGGCGTAATGCAGCTCCTGCTCCTCCTCTGAGGGGGCCCCCGCCGGGTCTGGGGGGTGCCGAGGCCTGTCAGCTGGAGATCCTTGCTGGTGACCCTGAGGAGAGGAGGGACAGGTCAGTCCCGGGGTCTGGAGAGGGAACTGGGGCTCAGGGCTCTGCTCACTGGCCACTCACAGCCCTCCTGGGGCGTCGCTCACACTCACACTCCCTGTCACTCATCCGCTCCCAGATTTTCATCACAAGCCTGGTCCTCACTCCTCTCCCTGAACCCCCACCCTGCCTGGTTGGTGTCACCATCGCCCCATTTCACAGACCTGCAGACACAGGGTGTCCGGTCTCCCCAGCACTCGGAGCACCCCTGAACCGTCCCCCGAGCCCAGCTTTGCAAATTGGGGCTTGAGGCCAGAGTAGGGGCAGTGGGTGGGGGCCCAGCAGAGACGCAGAGTTATCTGGCCCTCGAGGCCAGTGCGCAGACGGGCGGCCAGGGACGAGGGGTGTGGCCGCTGGCCAGCAGGGCCTGTTCCTCACACACTCGCACGGAGAAGGCAGCGGTCTCCCTCGTGATTCACACACGGATGTGGGTATATCGTTGGGGTGATGGTACTGGTGGGCACAGGCTGAATTAAGTGATCACTTTAGACTTGGCCTTGTGTGTCTGTCCCGGGGTCACGTGGCTGCTGACAGGAGGCCCCGATGTGTCTGCCCCACCGGAAGTGAGGGTGCAGAGGATGGGGGTGCTGAGTGACAGCTGTTTGGGAGTGTCTTGCCAAAGCTTTTTGGGGAGGGGAGCTGGGGGTGAGGCCGGGACCTGAGAGAGAGCCCAGGATCAGGGGTGCAGCCTGGGACGCAGGGGGGTGAGGAAAGTTACATATGGGACCTGAGTGGGACTTGGGGGTCCTGGGAGCAGGGAGGGGGGCGCAGTCCCTGGGTTGCATGCTCCAGGGGAGCCAGGGGAGGAAATGGGATGCAGACCAGGGAGTCCCTAGGGCCCTGGCCGAGCCCCTGAGGGTCCACCCCAGAAGTCCTGTCCACTGAGTCACTCACCCCGGGGCGGGCTCCCCC
>NW_004567142.1:5737739-5739966 GCF_000260355.1 Condylura cristata | reverse complement strand
CCCCGACTCACAGTCCACGCTGAGCCGGACGGTGGTCTCTGTGCTCACGCCCGCCGCGGGGAAGGTCACCCGGCAGGTGAGGTTGGTGCCGTGGTGCTGGGGCCCCGGGGTGAGGGTGAGCTCCGGGGAGCGGGGGCCCGGGGTGCTGAGGCCGACCCCCCTCCAGGAGAAGGTGGGGGCCGTGCCCCTGTCACAGGCCCAGGGCGCTGCACAGGTGAGGGTGCTGGGCTGGCCGGCCCGGAGGGGGCCCGGGAGGTGGATGTTCGGCCTGTGGGTCAGCGCTGGGGGAGACGGGGGTGGGGGACCTGGGTGTCCCTGGTGTAGCCTGGGTCAGGCGGCCCCGCTCCCCCACCCAGACCAAAGTCCTTTCCCCTCACCTTATGAGGGATCTGAGGGTCCCTCATAAGGTGAAAACATGGACCCCCCCAGCATTGCCTGGGCACTCTGGACCACCCCCCGTGGGGCCCCCACCCCGTCCCTTACCTGTCACAGTAACAGTGAGCTGGCGACTTGTGTAATACTGTGGCACCCAGTCCCCCCTCTGCACCCTGAAGAAGTAGGTCCCTGTGTCCCCCCTCTGCGCGTCTCTGATATCCAGGGAGCAGTCATAGTGCCGGGGGTCCCCCAGCAGCTGGAATCGGCTCTTGGTCTCCTCCTGCACCTCGTGACCTGGGTAGTTTGTGGCCACCAGAACAGCCTCTTCATCCTGAGACCTTTCCCGATACCGAAACCAGTAGCTGTACACTGACTGACCCTGAGGGTGACCGCGGCCGGGGTAGGAGAAGCTGCAGGACACGCGGGTGCACTGGCCCTCCTGCACCGTCACCCGCTCCGGTGCGTGCAGCCACAGGCCACCGACCTGGGCCAGGGACCCTGCGGGGAGACGGGGTCAGCGCAGCCCCGGCCCGGCGCCCCGACCCACAACCCCCCGGCACCCACTCACCTGCCCAGAGCAGGGGCAGCAGCAGCGGCGGCGGCAGCATGGCGGGGAGTCGGGGCTGGAGTCGGAGGGGAGGAAGCCCCGACGGAAGCTGGGGAGATCAGAAACCAAAGAGGAACCTGGCACACACCGGCTGCGGACCAGAGAGGCCCACTTCTGCTTTCCGAAGGGAACCCGGTGGAGGACCCACTGCTCCTGGTCCCCATCCTTGCCTGTCCCTGCACTCCAATATCCACAGTGGGGAGCAGACCCTGCAGGGCCACCCCAGAGGGGCTGACTCCCTGGTGTGGGCTCAGGACGGGGGCCCATTGGGCGTTAAAGATGGGGGTGTCCCGGGTGAGGGAAAGGGGGGTTGTTGGCCTCTGTGCTGAGCGGGCCTGAGCCCGAGGGGCCTGGAGGCCGTTGCGGCTGCTGTGGCCTCAGGTGGGAGAAGGTTGTCCAGGCAGCGCCTCGGGCCCCCACAGCTGTGACTGCAAGGTGGGGCCCAGCAGGAACAGACTAAAGAGCACCTGGACCCCGAGGGGTCAGGGTCGTCCTGGGGCCTCCTGACCTGCTGCTTGCTCCGGCCCCCGGTGTCCAGGCAGATCAGGCCCGAGACTCAGGCGTCTGGGCCGATGTCATCACAGCGTGTGGTGGGGACACCCAGATGGAGTCAGTGCCGGGTCCGTGTCCTCCCCTGGCCACAGTCTCCTCGGCCATCACGGGAGAGTCCCTGCTCACCCCTTCCCCCGCCCCGTCTGGGGAGAGCCCACCATGGGGTGGGGGGGCTTCCCACAGACTGGGGGTGTCCTCTGGGGTCAGGTCAGCCCTGCCTCCTCCCACCCCCCAGCCCCTGAGGACTTTGGCTTTGGCGTGTTCTGGGCACTGGTACATCCCCTCTGGGCCCACTTTGGCCTTAAGAGCTTGTGCTCATGCTGAGGGCCCCTCACCACTTGGGGAAGGGGAAGCTGCCGGCGAGGTAGAAGAGGAAGAGCAATAGGTGCTTGCGATTCACTGTGGATTCTCCCTCAGAGCAGCGGGCGGCGGCAGGCAGCGGCGGAGAGGCTGGAGGGTGGTCCTCGCCCTCCTGGCTCTGCGCAGGGACGCGGCCATGGCAGTGTGGCACACGTGTGTGTGGAGGCGGCTCTCGGGCGCAGGGGTTTGCGCGCCGGCCTGTCTTACACGCACTCCGTTGCTCAACACCTCAGGGAGTACGTGAGACCAGGGTGCAGCGGCGAGAGCCACGTGACCCACATTGCATGACAAGGCCCTGACGTGGGTGGGAGTCCTGAAGAGTCCTGCTGGATT
>NW_004567142.1:5732063-5737319 GCF_000260355.1 Condylura cristata | reverse complement strand
GTTCACCGCGACCTCTTTTCACATAGAAAGGTTTTTTAGATAAGGTTACTGGGACGGTCATCAATGACCAGAAAGAAAGAAACTTTCCCCTAACTCTTATGTTAGATATAGAGACAAGGTTGACGGAACAATGGCAGAAATACTGGTTAACAGAAGCTCCTTTTGTAGATCCAAAGGGGTTTTACCCCAGGGGCAGGGGAAAGTCAGCGCCCTGGCGTTTCTGACTCCCAGCTCCTTAAATTAGACCCTGCCCCTTGAAGATGCGTGTTCACTGAGAAGTTAACAGAACGATTGCTTGAGTTGCCGTAGCTAACTGAGCACCGCATTTTGTTTGATAACTGATCACCAAAGGAATATTTGTTTACTAACGACTGGCCACTCTAGGAACTTTTTCTATATGAATAGCACAGTTTCAGTAAGCGATCAAAAAATCCTCAACTATCTTTAAGAAAACAGATGCTTGTCATCTCCTGCTTTATGCACACACCGATGTAATCCCACCGCTTGCTTGTAACGTATAAATAAAGCCCTGCTGGGACCATCGGCAGGAGACGCTTTCGCCCTGGACAGGTGTCTGCGGCTCCTCGTTTTTCTACCCCACTTTTTCTCCTTTTCTCTCTCGCCGTAGCCGACGCCGTCCTTTACTGCGGGAGACTCATTACCTCAGCTGAAGCTGGTCTTCAGCAGCGCGGGGCTAAGGGGACCGGCTTGTTTTGCGGCCAAGTGCGGGGCTCTGGGCGAGGCGGGTCCGGCCTTCCCGTCACACTCCGCCCACTCTGCCCCGCGCCGGTGGCTGGCGCTGTCCGTGGTGCTGAAACGGGACCGGCGCTCCGTGCGCCGGTACCTTTCAGGTCTACACAAGCGCAGGACCCCAGAGGCCGGTCCCGCCTGGGATGGGAGGGTCGGAAGGGTGGGGTGAAAGCTTGGGGAGAAGGGCTCGCGGCCTGGGGCCCTCCCGCACCTCTCCTGCCCGCCTCTTCCCAGGTTTTACCGGCCCGCACAGCCTTGGCTGTCTGTCCCACCAGGCTGAGACTTCTTAAGGCCTCACTGACTAGGTCGGACATTCTCCTTCAAGCAACACAGAAATCAAAACTCTGCAAATGAAAGTACACACCCCCTTTCCAAATCCGCTCACCCAGTCACGGAGGAATGGGGGTTGGAGACCCTTGTGGGCACCTATGCAGGGTGAGACCAGAAAGGGAGGCTCGCAGCACTGCCTCCCGCCCAAAAAACAAAGCCCGCTCTCTCTGCTCCCCCCACCCCATACCCTCCCCACCCCCGCCGGCTTCGACCTCCAGTCCCCTGCGGTCAGCGCGCCCCCTGCCCTCATGCCCAACTGCGGGAGGTGGCGCGGTCTTCTGCCTCCGTGGGTCCCAGCACATCTCAGGGACTCCTGGCTGGGTTCTGTCACCCCACAAACAACCCATGGCAACATTACGGCCTCACTACGCGGGGGCGATGAGTAGAAAAAGCGTCGTTGCCATGAATGTCGCCACTAAAGATGACACCCCCAGAAAGACTGGAATGCGGGGGATAGACAGGGCGGGGCCTGACCCAGGCTGGACCCCAGAAGGCATGGACATGAGAACTGAAAGGTGAGCAGAAGCCGGCAAGCAGGACGGTGGCGGGGGCGCAGGGGTCCCTGTCAGAAGGGATGGGCTGGAACACCCGTCGGGCCGTCCTGGGCGGCGCTCTCTGTGGGAAGCTCGTCTACACCCTGGGGCCCTGTTGACCCCCCCGTCATGGGTGGGGCTGTGGCGGGATCTTAAGAGGCACAGAGAGGGGGCAGCTGACACGGGAAAGGACACCGGGCTCCTCCGGCACACGGTGGGTCTGCACACAGAAGTGGGGTCTAGGCCAGAGCTGCAGGGGCGGTGAGAGAAGTCACCAGAGACAGAGTGGGGAGCAGAACAGGCAGATGGACGAAGTACACTGCTGAGAAAGCAGCAGGGAGACCGGAGAGGTCTGCTGTGCCCTGGGGGTCACCTCCGGGGCAGGGATCGAACTCGCACTGAAGCGGCTGCAGCCGGCTTGCCATGCTGCATCCCGACCCACGGTGCCACCAACCCACCGCGCCAGCAGGGAGTTTATCTGTGACTGCTACCGACTCAGGTTTCTCAGGGACGTATCTGCTCAACACTGTCTCAGCTCCTGTGGGAGCAGGGCACCTGCCGCCCGACCCTGTGGGCTGCACCTCACCGGAGGGGCCCTCGACCACCTGCCTCAGAGGACATCAGGTCAGTGAGGAAAGGGCAGGAGCCAGAGCCAGAACGGGAGACAGAGGTTTTGCCAACATTTTTTTTTCATCAAATTTTCAAAGATATCTGACAGCCCCTGGGGACCAAGTACTGTTCTGGGTGACAGCAGGTGGAGCACCTCACCCCCTTGTGCCCAGCAATGGCAACCAGCACGCACGGGTCTGGGGTCTGCCTGGGCACGCACCAAGGTAACAGGGAGCGAGGCTCCCCGGGGCCAGGCCACGGCACGCTGGCCTTGAGAGCTGATCGTCCAGGAGCGAGAGCCCCACGACCTGGGCGATCTCCGTCCCTGAGGAAAGGGGAGGCGCAGGCCAAGGAGGGTTAGAGGGGAGGTCAGCTCCTGGTGTGAGAACATGCCCCGTGTGGCCGTCAGAGGGTGACTCCGGGAGAGGAAGGGCCAGGATGTCGATCGCAGCAGAACTGGAGCTGAAGCCACAAGCAAAGAGAAGTGACCCCCAGGCATTTTCAGGAAAGGAGATTCGCAAAACTGGCGCAAGGACACGGGGGCAAGAAGGAAGCATCTCAAGCCCTGACGGCCACTCAATAATGGACGAAGCCCTGACCACCAGCAATAATGGACGAAGCCCTGACCACCAGCGCTGCCCCACTGTGACTCAACAAGGGCCTCCGGGAGGTCACCTCAGCAGAGAGCGAGGTACGCAGCTCGCTCCGGGAACACACAGCCCACACAGTGGTGGCAGTCTCAGCAGCACTCCCACAGACCCCTGCTGGACGCCGTGACCCCTGCCTGGGGTCGCTCAGGCTCCCAGCCCCTTGTCTCAGTGACCTTTGAGCACTGGTGTTGTGGGGATCTGGGTTTGGGGACCCTGAGTCTCACTTTCTTACCAGGATGACTGCCCCCCCCACGACTGGGCCTCAGAGAAGTGTATCTGAACTCAGGTCTGCGCGCCGAGGGTCGCCAAGGCACCTGGGGTCCCCCTGGCACCGGTGTGCCCTGACCTGGGGTGGGGGGAGGCCTGGGGCAGGGTGCTGTGGGAGGTGTGCTGGGGCCCTGATTCTCCCACCACTCCGGAGTCAGGGGCCTGGGTCTCGGTGAGTGTGGGCTCCGTCTAGAAGGTCTCCAGTCCCCTGGATTACCGAAACCAACTCCCTATAACCAAAGAACCAGGAACACTGGCTTCATGGGTCCGAGTCTTTGGACCCCTCAGTCTCAGCAGTCAGGATCTGCGGGGTCTCCGGGCTCCCACAGGGCTGCTCTCCATCCCAGAGCTCCGCCTCCAGTGCAGTGTGTGGCGGCCCGCTGGTCACTGGCAAGGGCATCCAACTCGAGGCCCAGATGTACGAGCCGAGAACCCTTCGAAAACCACCAACAGCGGACTCACTTCCCGTCTACGCGCCAGCAGAGTTCGCGCATGCGCATACCACTCCCACTTCCTCCCGGGAATCGCCAGTCTGCGCGTGCGCCGTACCCCTTTGCCATTCGCCAGCCCCCACATCGAAGGGCAGAGACAGTGTGGCCTAAAGCCCCTTCAGCGCCTACGATAATCCCCCAAACGGTGAAAATTTGAACACAGCCACTTCGCCTTGCAAGCGTCCGGAAACGTGACAACACGCTACCACCGCCAAGAAGCGCACACAGCATGGCGGCGGCGCTCCCCGCGCGCAGGCGCAGAAACACGGCCGTGCATTTGGGAGAGGAAGTGGCCGCAAGGCTTGCTGGGAGTCGTAGGCCAAGATGGCCCAGCAACCACAGGCGTTTCAGGCGGGGCCACCGCGTGGGGTTCTGGGAGTCGTAGGCGGAGCTGCTCCCTGCCCCGCCGGAGCTACAGTCTACCGCGCCGCTTGTGCGGTTTCCCGCGTGCCGGGGAGTTTGGACCGTCCAGCCTGCGATCCGCGCAGGTGAGTGCTCCCCCGCGACGGCCGGGCCCGGGGGCTCCCGCCGTGTGTCGCGGTGCCGCGCGGGGCTCAGGATCTGCGGGGGTCTGGGGGTTACCAGGCCCTTCCAGTTTCCCATGCTCGCGTCCCCAGGAGCCCCACGTTGGACACCGCCGTCCGACCTGACCCTTGCCCGCTGTCCCCTCCCGCGGGTCCAGACCTGGGTACCTCCAGGTTCGGGGGCCCAGGGGGCGCCCCCTCGATGTCGCCACCGATCCTCTGCCCTGGGCCCGCGGCGCCTCTCGTCGTCGTGGGCGTGTTTATTATTCCCTCGCCCTAGGGACACTTACTGAGCGCTGACCCTGGCCCAGCCCTGTTTCAGCAGGGGCGACGGTGGTGGCAGGTGGCAGGCCCAGCGGCCGCTGCTTTCGGTGAGTCCACCGGTCAGGCCTCTCCCCGGGCAGGTGTGTGGTCAGACCCGAGGGAGGCAGCTGGTGGCCACAGCAGCCCGGGCCCATAAAACCTTTCAGGGTCTTTACAGGCGCTTTAGACCTCATGTCCAAGCGCCCCGACTGCCCAGTGACATCAGTGCCCCAGGCGCCCAAGCCAGGACCTCCCTGTTTCTTGCCACCCCACCCGCCAATCCATCCAGACCCAGGGACCTCTGCCTTCAGCAGACCCACAGGGCCCTGTTTCTCCCCACTGCTGCCGCCGCCATCCTGTCACCCTCTCACTGCCTCCTCGCCTGCCCCTGATGCAACTGGCTGGACTGTGGGTGTTTCTCCTGCAGGAGGTGGACAGCCGCTCAGGGAGACAATCGGACCCTTCGTGGAGACAGTGTCCCAGTCCCCAGAGGGATAGAGCCATGTCCCTCCTATTCATCTTCCCACCCAACCTAATTCTGGGCGCTACCTGCTTGTCTTGAGCACTCTCCTCAGACACCAGCTCCTTCTCTGTGCATAAGGGTGCAGCCCCGGAAGCCTTCCTGGAGGCAGTAGCCTCCACACCTGCAGATTAAGGTGAGGCTGTTACACAAACACTTGCCGCCTGCCAGCCTGGTCTGGGCCTACCCTGGGTGCTCTCCTGGCAGCCTCCCTGGAGGCATGCCCCCATTCAGAGAGCGCTAACCCTCTCTCCCGCCTCCAGGAGGAGCCCGCCCGCT
>NW_004567142.1:5725149-5730127 GCF_000260355.1 Condylura cristata | reverse complement strand
CCGCCGGGGGCTGGACGAGGCGGCGTCGGGGGAACAGGAGCGCAAAGGTGGCCCCGGCCCGGCGGCCTCCCAGTCCCAGCTCACCTTCTAGTGATTCCCGGCTCAAAACTGGATTTGCTCCCCACCCCCACTGAATCTCAGGGGTGTCTGTGATGGGCAAGGACGGCCCAGTGGACTTTTAGACCTCGGACTGTGAACTCGGAGCTGGGAGCACCGGCATCAGTGACCCAGCCTCTCTGGTCATCTGTCTCCTCATCTGCAGAAGGAATCTAAGCTTTCTGGAAGGTTCCACCG
Organism: Condylura cristata; assembly: GCF_000260355.1. Taxonomy (NCBI): domain Eukaryota; kingdom Metazoa; phylum Chordata; class Mammalia; order Eulipotyphla; family Talpidae; genus Condylura; species Condylura cristata. Next base: position 5,729,833 of record NW_004567142.1, on the reverse strand, counting down.
TGTGCATTAGAGGGTGTCCCATCTGACCTCCCTCCATGTGAGGCTTGACCGCCAGGCTGGCGGGCACACTTGGTGTTCTCAGCCACCGCCAGCCTTTGCCCGCTTCTCCATCCTGGGGAAGATCATGCTTTCTTTCCCTCCTTCCTGCCCACATCCTTCAGGGCCCTATAGAGCTGCTTTGATTCTGCTTTTAAAGGAGTTTAATGAGACATTTTATTCTCTGTGCAGTTTTTCTGAGAGTCCTTGTAGCCATCTCCATTCAGACTCAACCACAGTCAGGCCGGGCACCTCAGGAGGGTGCTGTTCTCACGCCTGGCCACCAGAGGTCACTGTGCCCGCGCCAGTGCACATGGTGGGGGCGGGGTGCGGTGGGGGGTGGGAGCGTCTCCCTTTCCCAGGCCTGCCCTCTGCTCAGTCCTCCCAGCTCCTCAGAGGAGGCAGGGGCTGTCTACGGGTGTTCTTGCCAGGGGAGCAGCAGTGCCCACTCAAAGCAGGAGGGTTGAGTGTGGTGAGATGGCACAGGCACGCTTGGGTTTCAAGATGGAAGCTGCGGAGGAGTTTAAACAGAAGTGATCGGATCACCGTTATTCACAGAGCGGTAGCACCTCCCAGGAGCCCCTGCGTGAGGGGGAGGAGCAGCCCTGGCCTGTCCTGCCCTCAGTGGGCCTCCCCTGTGGCAGAAGAGGCCAGGCACTGACACCAGCAAGTCAAAACCCAGGACACCTGGCACCCTGGGGCTTTAGTAAGGGGGAGACCCCAGGTGGGCTTGCTCTCCTTTTTGAAGATTTATTTAGGCACACAGAACTGGGGAAAGGCCAGGGGTGCAGGGGGTGAGAGGATTCACCAGAGACAGTGTGGGGAGCAGAACGGGCTGATCGACGCAGGAATCAGCCGGGAGACAGGAGGGGTCTCCTGCATGCTGTGGGCCACTCCCTGGCTGGGGATCGAACTCGTGCTGCAGTGGCTGTGGATAGCGTCCTAGTGCTGCGCTTTAACCCACTGCATGACCAGGATCCCAGATAGATTTTCAACTGAGGTGATAGGGTGTGAGGGAGGAGATGGGGTTAGCTCAGGCTGTCAGAACATTTTGGAGCTGTGTGAGGAAAGCTGCAGGGAGAGGATACTTACAGCCAAAAGATCAAGGAGAAGGCAGCGCTGAGGCAGCAAGGAGGTAGGGATGGTGGTGGCAGGTGAGCATAAGCACTCCAGGACCTCCAGGACTGGCTACAAGAGGCGTCTCGCCCACATGGAGCAAAGGGAGAGGGAGAGGACCCCCTCACGCAGACGGCCACCCTGAGCCAGTGCGGACGGGGCTGCAGCGAGGCCACCCTTGGCGTTGTTGGGGTAGGAGGGGCTTCGTGGGGCGTGGGTTTGCTTCACGCAGCTCCCACGGAAACACATGGATGCTTCGTCGCTGCCGAGTGTGGTGGCGGGTCTGTGAATGGGGCTGAGGAAGACGGCCCGTGCCCTGGGGTCCCACATGGTGGGATAGAAGCATTCTTCCCTGCGGGAATTTTGCGCTCGGTCTCAGAAACATGAGCTTCCCACCCTTTTCCTCTGTACACTTCTGAGGCTGGACAAGAAGACTGCCAAGCCTGAAAGGTAGGGGTGTTGGGTGCAGAGATTCTGGAGGAAAAATAAGGTTTTACAGAGGGCTCTGCTGACGTCACTCATTGGACTGTCACAAAACCCCAAGTACCGAGGTGGGCTTGGGGGATTCAGCAGACAAGAATGCTGCCCTCGTGAAGCCTCAGTTCTACTAAGAGAGATCTTTTGTGATCCCATAAGCATTGACTGAACACCTGCTGTGTGTCGAGGCACAGAAGCTAGCAGATAAAACCTGAAGGACATCCAAGGTGATAGCACCAAGAGGGAATAAAAACAGTGGCAACACTAAACAAGGAAGCAAACACATAAAGCAGTTATAGACTGAAGGGGAGCATAGAACGGAAACACAGAGGGCTGAGTTTCTTCTGGAAGGAAACGTCTACTCCAGTGAAGGTGACCTTATGCTGAGATTTGATGGATGGTCATGGACAGAGTGGTGCAGACGTGTTCTAGGGCAGGGGAACTGCAAAAATAAAGGCCCTGAGGTGGAAACACACCCATCAGGTCAATAAAATCAAAGTCTAGGGGAGCGAAGCCCAGGGCATGATGGAGCGATGAGGCTGGAGAGGGACATGTTAAGCCAGATACAGAGTGCCTTCGAGACATTCCGACTTTTATTATACTTGTGGCTGGAAAGCGCAGGTGGGTTTTCGGCAGGTTTTGACCTGACACTGTTTATGTTTTGAGAGCACTGGCTGCCGAGTGGAGAATGGACTGGGGGTGGGGGAGCGGTGGGAACGATCGAACGTGGAAGCAGTGAGACCAGTTTGGATGTCTTACACCTGCCCAGGTAAGATAAGGGTGGCTGGGAGGAAGGTGGGCGAGAGGAGGCAAGCGGCCGAATCTGCCCGCTGCTTTGGAGCTAAGGTGACAGGAATCGGCAGACTGGAATTGCCAGAGTGGGAGGTGGGGGGCAAGGACCACGCCTGGCCTGGCCAGCCCGATGTTTACAAGCCAGCAGGCTCAGGGCGGGGGCAGGGCTGAGGGAGCCGGGCTCCGGGGTGCCCCTGTGCCCGACAGGAGGGGCGGCAGGCACAGCAGAGCAGCTAACTCCGTGGCACTGGAGAGGGCGACACTGGAGAAGGCCCGGGGACGGGGTCAGCACAGGGGCACCCCCGCTCAGCACGGGGGCGCCGAGTCGGAGCCCCACTTCTTCACCTGGGACCTTGGGCCACTGAGCCGGTTTTCTCAGCTCCCTCTTCTGTAGGGGCGAGTGTCAGCAGCCGCCTGAGGGCCAGGGGGGGTCAGGCACAGAGGAGGTGCGGAACTGCCCGGCAGACCTGGTGGGGACCCCCGGCAGACGGAAGGGTCCCGTGGGACACACGGGCAGCGCCCGCCTGGGCAGCGGGGAGACAGGCTTGGGGCAGGGTCGCGGTCGCACCGCTGGGGGGCCCCAGCCCTCACCCCGACGTGCCGCTGGTGACTTCCCAGTGGCCTCGCTGGTGACGGGCCCCAATCAGAGTGTAACCTCATAAAGTTGTTGTGAGGACTGGCTGTGGTCACGCCTGTCGGCAGCCCTTGGCCAGGCGCCCGGGCTGTGGAGTAAGTGGGGACGAGGCGCTTGTGGAAGGGCGGCGGGGGCCGCGGAGAGGACTGGGGTTCTGCGGCCCCCGCGGCACCCACCGGAGACGCCCCGCGCACCCCGCGCCCACGCCGTCTGGAAGGGCCCGCCCTGCCGCCGCCTCCCGGGCTGCCCGAGCTGGGGTGGGTGTGTGCGGGGCGCCCACAATCCCCCTCCGAGCCCTGTGACCCCCGGCCCGACTCACCTGGGCCCCGCCTCAGCGCCCTCCCGCCATCACCCCCGCTCTGCCGGGAAGAGCAAAGCCAGGCAGATCTTGCAGCTTCTCGCCTCAGCCCCGAGGCCAGCTCCTCCTGCACCTCCTCCGCTGCTCTCTTCAGCCCCCCGAGGTGAGCTGGCCGCAGTCTCCCCAGAAGAAACAAGCCAGGGTCTCCCTGGAGGCCAGGGGCTGAGTCCCAGCACTGTGAAGCTGTCCACAGCCGCTGCAGCCCGAGTTCCCTCCCGGCCAGGGAGGGACCCCAGGAGGCAGGGCGTGCCCCCCCATGTCTGACCTGCACACAGCTCTCGCATACATACATAAATAAATAAAATCCAAAAAAGAAAAAAGGAGGCAGCCGCCCACGCAGGCGCCTCCACGCCCCGCCCACGCCCGCAGCCGCCGCCGGCCCCTTCCTCCTTCCTTCCTGGCACAGCGGAAGAGGCATCTCCCCTCGGTCGGGCTGACCCAGCCCGGCCTTGCGCCACCAGCCGTGTCCCCAGGAGCTGGCCCCGGGGGCCGAGAGCTCCGCCCCACCGGCCCGCGGTCACCCTGGGCAGGCAGCCGGCTCCTCCAGCCCACAGAGCGCCCTCCCGGCCAGTTAGCTGAGGAAAGGGCGTCCGAGGGGCGCAGGGTAAGCTGCCACCCTGCGGGGCTGCCCGCAGCCGCTGCGGCGCGAGGCCAGGGGTGCCCGGGGCGCAGCAGACCCCTCCTGGCTCCCCGCCCGCTCGGCAGGGGGTTTCAGTGATCGCCTGCTCCCCTCTCTGTCTCTGGGGCGTCCTCTCACCCTGGCACAACTGGCCTGCACCCCAGTTCTACACAAAAATAATCTTTAAAAAAAAAAGTGCCGGGCCCTCCCTGGGGGCGCAGCGGGTTAAAGCGCAGCACTGAGAAGCTAAAGCCGCTTCAGCACGAGTTCGATCCCCGCCTGCCCCGGAGGTGACCACAGGGCGCGGAAGCCCTCTCCTGACCACCCGCTGCGCCCCTCAGCAGTGGACTTTGTCGATCTGCCTGTCCTGCTCCCCACTCTGTCCCTGGTGAATCCTATCAACCTCCACATCTCTGGCCTGTACCCCAGTTCTCTATGAATAAATAAATAAACCTTTAAAAAAAAAAGTGCCGAAGAGCCTAGCGTCGGGCTGGGGAGACCTCCGGCCCCCCTCAGCGCCACCCTCGCGGCCCCACCCCCGCCGCCCATCGGCCCCTCTCTGCCGCCAGTGGACATGTGCTCTACCCGACCCCACCCCACTTCCTTGAAAGTCACCTCCACGTGCCCGTGCCCCCCCACCTTCATCTCCTCT
>NW_004567142.1:5722845-5724713 GCF_000260355.1 Condylura cristata | reverse complement strand
TGAGTCACGGCGTGGTGGTCCAGGCTGGGCCGCGCCGCGCAAATTGCGGCCATTAGGGAGTTTAAGAGGCTGGGGGCGGGGCTGCGGGCTCCGGGGCTAGCGCAGGCTCAGGGCCCTCGCAGGGGGCGCGGAGCCCTTTCCCGCCAGCCCCGCCAGCCCGGCCCTGCCCTCCCTGGCCCCCGCGCCGCGCCTCCGTGTCCACAAGCCAAGTTGGGGCATCAGGGGCCTCTCCCTGCCTCTCTCCTGGAGGGCTGCGCCCCACTTGCAGCCCCGTGACCACCAGGTTCGCAGGAGGGGGAGGCCCCCCTTCTCCTGCCTGTCCTGCATCTTCCTCTCACTGCCTCCTGCGTCTCCCTCCTGGCCCCTCCACCGCGGGTGGGAGGGGCGCCCCTCTTTCTCCTCCCGAGTCTGTCCTGTCCTCCCCGCCACACCCCACACCCCACGCGCGGTCAGCTCCTCTCCCAGCTCCCCCACAGGCCTCTGTCCTGGCCTGTCCTGGCCGCAGGAGTCACCTCTGGGCTCCCAGGCTCCTCCTCCCCCTCCCAGCCCCTCTGTGGCCTGCCCCCACCTCGGCGCCCCCACCGCCCTGCCCTGGGGTCCGCTCCCAGATGGCCTGTCCCCGCGGGGACGGGCGGCAGCAGGTTTCATCAGTCTGCGGCCGCTGAGCGGGAGGGAGATGGGCCGGGAAATCCTGGAACAGGAACCAGGATGCAATAAAAACACCGTCTAGGGGTGGGGGGGCTGGGCCGGCGCCAGAGCAGGGATAAAAGGGCTCCCGGGTGACAGAGAAGAGAGACACCCCACTTGCAGGACGCCGGCAGGGCAGGCCAGCTCCGCGTCCCCTCCGCCCCAGGCCCGGCCGCGCCTCCGGCAGCCTCTCTGCCCCGGCCCCAGTCTCGGTGCCCTGCACCCCGGTCTCTCACCGTCCCCTGCGCCAGGGTCTCTCTCTCACCGTCCCCTGCACCCCGTCTCTCACCGTCCCTCTGCCTCTGCCAGAGCCCCACCTCCCCTGCCCAGGATGCTCTTCCTGCTCACAGCACTTCAGGTCTTGGCCGCAGGTAAGACAGTGGGTCCGGTGCAGGGAGCCCCCGGGCCTGGGAGAGGGGCCTGGGTGGGGTCCCGGAGCCTGTGGGCCCCAGTCTGTGCCTGCCCCCCCCCACCGGACATGTGGAGTCCCGGGAAGCGGAGAGAAGACGGAATTGGGGAGCACGGCGGAGCTCGGCCCAGCAGGCTCCTTGAGCGTGCCGGGGAGACGTGGCCTTGGGAAAGCGGGGTGCTGTCAGCAGTGACAGCAGGGCGTGGGGACTTGCAGCAAGGGTGTGGCCGGGGGCCGGTGGGCGTGGGGCACGGGGCGGATCCTGGGGATCACATCGAGTGGAACACGGACCCGACGGGCTCCTGTCCATGCCGGGGAGGCACCGAGCGGGGAGCACAGTGCGCTGGACGAGTGACAGAAGCGGGGTTCAGACTCTGGGTGGGCCGCTGATGGGATCCCTCAGGAGGGGCGGGCGGGGGCTTGGAACACCGACGTGTGGGGGCCGTAACGGGGGCCCGGCCGCTTCGCTCACACTGGTGGGCAGAGAGAGGCGGGCGGCCTAGGGGTCTGTGGGTCCCCCGCACCCTGCTGAGGGCGACAGCATCTGCCCCCCCGCCCTCCACCCCAGCCGCGGCCCAGAGCCAAGGAGACGACAAGATCATCGGGGGCCAGGCGTGCGTCCGGCACTCGCAGCCCTGGCAGGCCGCCCTGCTGGCCGGGCCCTGGCGCAGCTTCCTCTGCGGGGGCGCCCTGCTCTCCGACCAGTGGGCCGTCACCGCCGCCCACTGCGCCCGCCCGTGAGTGCCCCCCGAGTGCGGAGCCCCGCGTGGCC
>NW_004567142.1:5717966-5720366 GCF_000260355.1 Condylura cristata | reverse complement strand
CCTGACCGCTCCGGGGAGCACAGAGGCCTCTGTCCTAGTCAGGTCTGGGCAAGGGGGGCCCCACCGCGCCGGGGCTCACGTGGCGGCAGAGCCTGCTCTTGGCCAGCCCCTCCCACAGGGCCTCGTGGGAAGAGGGGTGCCTGCGCAGCGCCGCCCCCTCCCCAGGACGGGGCTGCTGTGGCCAGGCGCTGATGCCGCGGAGCTGCGGCCCAGCCAGACAGGCCCACGGTCCTCCAGTCACACTGTGGCTGGGGGGCCTTGCGCTGGGTGGGGGGCAGAACAGGGAAGCTCACTCCGGAGTGGGGGCTGCGGGGGGCAGAGCCAGTGGGTTTGGGCTGCGAGCACCAGGGCGAGGGCCTGCCCGCCCGGCTCAGGGCTTGCCCCAGGGCCCTCACGGAAGCGCCCGCCTCAGGTGACCAGGGCGCCAGGTGTCTAGAGCAAAGCCAGCGAGGACGAGCACTCCCCCCGCCCCGCTCGCCAACCCTGGGAGTCAGGCCAGGGACCGGACCCAGGCGCCTGAGGACGAGCTACGGGCGGGCGGGCGGGCGGGCGGGGGGCTCGCGTTCCTGGAGAGCCGGAAGGTCCACGGAGCGCAGGCGGCTGGAGCCACCCTGCCACTGACTCCCCACGCCACGGTCCGGCCAGGCCCTGAGGCGCTGAGGACGGCGAGGCCCGGGGAGCCGGCCCGGCTGCTCCCGCTCCAGGACCAGCGCCCTCTGCCTGACCGCCCGCCTCGGTCCGCTCCCTGGGCTGATGCACCCGGGCAACCAAAGCTTCGCGCTTCGTCACCAAAAGGCTGCCGGGAGATGGAGCCGGCGCTGTGTCAAGGTGGAACGGGCACGGGGCTCGCTCCGCGGCAGCTGGGCTCTGCTGTGCGGCCTGCGAGATGTCAGGCGGGTGTGACTCTGGCCAGTGCCCTGCGAGGCTCAGCGGGGTCAAGGTCACTGAGTGGGGTTCTCTGCGGGGCCTCGAGGCTGCGCTTGGCCTCTTGGGGCACGCGCCCTTCGCGCTCTGGCATCTCTGAAACTAGGGAGCATCTTGCAAGTGTCTCAGCTGAGCCGCAGCGGCAGGGCCAAAGGGAGTGACCAAGAGAGAGGGGCCGGCCCAGGGGACGTGACCAGGACAGAGTGCCTGGCCCAGGGGGAGTGACCAGGGGAGAGCCGAGGCCCGGGGGGGCGACCGGGGGAGAGCTGAGGCCCGGGGGGGGGAACTTGGGGGAGAGCCGAGGCCCGGGGGGCTCTCCCGCGGCCCCCCAGGCTGAAGACCAGCCGGCCCAGCCTCCCGCAGGCCTCACCCCACCGAGGCTCTGGGCTCCCTCCTCTGCTGCCAAGGCCCGCCTCCCGCGAGGAAGGTGCCCCTGCCTGAAGGGCTCTTTCCTTCCGCCAAACACCTGGCCGCCACCCAGCAGCCTCCTGTCGGGTCCCCGAGGCAGCTCCGTGACCACTCCAGGCTCACTCTACCTCTGGGGGTGTGAACTTTGCCCCGCAACAGCTGTATGCTGGGCCTGGCGCCCCGGATCTGATGAACCGCGGGGCAGAGGGGCATGGGGTGAGGAGTCAGGCTCAGTCAGCATTGAGGTCACCTGGCCCCGGCTCTCCCCCGCGCCCCACCAGGCGGCTGGACCTGACTGTCTCACCCCGAGGCGACAAACTGCATGACCCCACCTAAGAACAGCCCGGCCGCCGGCCGGCCCTCGCCCACAGTGCCCTCCCCTCCGGGGCCGGGGCGCCTCTGCATTCCTTCTCAGGGGGACCCAAGAAGCCTGTGCACTGCCCTGTCCCCTGAACCCCAACTGTGGGAATGGCGCTCCAGGCTCCGCGCTGGGCATGAGCCTGGGCGAGAGGCCACGGCCAGGGGCCCGGGCACCAGGCGGCCCAGGACTTGACGTCCACTCAAGCGAGCTGGGGGCGTGGAGGGCTCACGCTGGGGAGACGGGGGTGGGCTGTTGGGAGGGGGCTGTGTGGCACAGGGAGGGACTGCGGGGAGACCCAGGTGTTGGGGAGGGGCTGCGGCTGGGGACACCCATGGGAACGGAGGGCGCTGTTGGGGTGTGCGGGGCAGGGAGCTGTGACCGAGTAGGCAGCTGGGGTTAATTCGGGACTCGGAGCAGACCTGGCTGGAGCCGTGGCTGGAGCCGTGGCTGGAGCCGTGGCTGGAGCCGTGGCGGGCAGCCGTGGCTGGAGCTGTGGCTGGAGCCGTGGCAGGCAGCCGTGGCTCAAGCGTGGGGCCGGACGAGCTCACACAGGGAGCGCCGGCAGAGAGGCACGGGCGGGCACTGCCAGACGTGGTACGGGCAGGAGGGAGCCTGGCAGGACCGGGCGGCCAGGGGGCTCCAGCCAGGAGCTCCTGGAGGAACAGGCACAACTCTCTCCTGGAGCCTGCTGGCCACTCACGATGAGC
>NW_004567142.1:5714695-5717708 GCF_000260355.1 Condylura cristata | reverse complement strand
GGGCACCGGGGAAGTGGGGGGCGCGCAGAACAGCGGGCGGGACGGGCGCCTGCTCTCTGGGAGCCGCCGCCCCGCTCGTGGCAAAGATGGCGGCCGAGGCCTCGGTCCGGTCGCAGCCGCCGGGGCCCAGCGCTGGCCTGCAGCGCTCCCTGCGCCACATCCCTCGCCCACCCTGGACTCATCCTTGCTCCCCGCCCCTCCCTGCACCCTCGCGCCAGGGCCTCCCCCCGGCCTGGGTGTGGGCAGACTTTCTCGTGCCAGAGCTTCCAACCAGAACTTCCAGTTCCTGCTCGACAAAGAACCCCACTTTGAAGCCAAGCTGAGGTGCGGCCTCGAGACACTCCGGCAGCCGCGGGCTCGGCCTGCTGATTTAACAGGGCCGGTCGGCGTCGGAGCGCACCTCCAGCGGGGGAGGGGGGCTGCGCGGACTCGGACAGGGACCCCGAGGCCGGCAGCCGGGTCCCTTGAGCTCGGCCAGCGCGCCCCGGGATCCCCCCAGGCCTCTTTCCCAACGCTTCCCCTTTCCCCACTCGCTCCAGGGAGGTGCGGGGGGAGGTGCGGGGAGGACCTGCTCCAGCACGGCTGCCACCTCCAGGCCAAGCGCAGGCAGGAGGCCGTGGTCACCCCCACCCGCACCCCTCCCGGGCCAGTGTCCACACAGCCACCCCCGGCTCCCCCATCCCCATGGAGAGACGAGCCCGGAAGAGGTGACCCGCGCCCGCCGGCCACACCCCGGGCCCCCACAGCCTCCCTGCTGTCTTGGGCTTGGACCCGGCCTGAGCCCCGTGCCCACTGGGCCCAGCCGCGGGGTGGGGGAATTCCAGGGTGAAGGAGGGCAGGGCCCGGGGGTGGCCCCGGGCTGTGACCCCGCCACGCCCGCTGGCTCCTTCCCGGCACACTCAGCCGGCCGCGCTGGGGCAGGTGGCCCTCAGCCTCGACGCCCAGTCCACCTCGGCTCCGTCCCGCCCTCCCCCTGCCCCGCCCCAGCCTGCCGGCTGGTCCAGGCCCACCGGACCACCCGGGTCCCCAGCACCGGCTGCAGCCCCTAGCTCGCCCCGGCCTGCTGCGCCCGGTGCCCGCTCCAGGCCCACCCTGACCTGGGCCGTGACCGCCGTCCCAGGGGGGCGCTGGGTGAAGAAGTCCCTGGACGGCCAGTCTTGTGGGCTCTGGCTCTTTTTTTTCTGGCCTTGGAGGGTGCCCCGAGGTGCCTTGCGACTCGGTATTCGGGCGCGATGGCCCTGTTGGTGCCGACCAGGAGTCTGGTCAGGAGCGCAGTGAAGCCCCCTGGACGCCCGGGGGGTCCCGCATAAGCTCGCCGCAGGGCCCCCTGGCCACCGCTCCACTGCGTCGTCGTTACGGAGCCAAAACACCTCTGCCGAGGTTCCCTACACGTACGTGGGAGACTCGAGGAGAGCGCCTCAAAAGCTTTTATGTTTTCCTGTTGGACCCCAAAGCTGAGCTCCGCCAGCGTGGCCGGGCCATCTTGGCGGGCGCCCCTGTTCGCTGCTGCCCGAGCCTGGACGCCTGGACGCCACGGCCCCGGCCCCCGTCCCTGGCTGTCTTCCAAATCCTGACCCCACCTCTGTCCTCCCTAATCCCTAAATCCTGCCCCTCCGCCCAGGATTAGCTCCCGCCCCACCCAGACACAGTTCCTGGAGCACCTGCCCACTCCAGGACCGCCGCCCCTTCCTCCTTCCTCTTCCCCCCATGCCGGCCCCAGAGGTGGCCAATTCCTGTTTCTCTCGGCTGGCTCCCACGGCCACGAACTCCCTCACCTCACCCGACCTGCGCCCACACGGTCACAGGTCAGCATCTGACTCGCGCTTTCCCAGGTCCAATCGCTGCCTGCCCAGCGTCAGACAGTGGACTCTGCGGCCTGTCTCAGGTGCCTTTCTGTCCAGGGAGTGTCCGGGGACGCCTGGGCACCCTGCCTCCAGAGGTCGAGGGGGCTGGGGTGGGATGCGGGCCGCAGCCCAGGTGGGCGACCCGCGGTGTGCTGGTGGGGCTGAGCCAGCCTGGACGCGGATGGCGATGGCCGCTGGGCTGCTCTGTTCCGACTGAGGCTGCGACGCGGCGGCCTGCGAGGAAGGGCTGCCCGGCCGGCCGGGAGCGTGCAGGGCGAGGCGCGAGGCAGGGACAGCCGGCTCCGAGGGCCGCGGCGCCGCGGTGGGCTGGAGGGCAGAGCGCTTCCCCTCCCCTCTGAACTGCCGAGTTCACAGTGGGTTCAGCTCGGGCCTGGGCGGGGTCGCCGCGGGTCCAGGAAGCTCCGCCCCAACCCGGGCCAAGCCCTCCTGGGGGCGCCGCGAGCCCGCTGAGCCTATGGGGGTGGAGGAGGGAAGGCCGCCACCGGGAAGCGCGGGCAGCCGGGGGAGGGAGAGCAGGGGTTAAAAGCCATGGTCGGGGCCCAAGCTGGACGCAGCTAGCGGCCGAAGCTCTGCGCCCCGCCGCACCCAGGTAGGGTCCGCCGCCGGCGGGGGGCGCCGGGGGCAGGGAGGGAGGAGGAGGAAGGGCCCGGGCGCCCGCCCTGGCCGGGCAAGGCCGGGAAGCTGGAGCCGGCGCCGACACCGGCGTCCGCAGGGGCGCAGCGGCGCACGCGGAGGCGGCGAGAGCGGGACTCGAGATCCCGCGCTGCGCGTCCCCCCCAGGCCAGCGGAGAAAGGGCTGGAGACGCGGAGGGGGGCCGGGCTGGGGGCGGCTGGGCTCGGGGCGCCGGCCACCCCTGCCCGTTCCTACGTCTCCTCCGAGGGTGGGATGTGCGGAGGAAGGGGGGCCGACGCGGGTCAGGTGTCTCGGAGCAAAGGCGAGATCCCAGACTGGGGGGCGCAAGCACCGATGGGGGGCGTCTGACGGGGCTTTTGGTTCCGCCTTAACGCCCCTTGGGTTTCTCTCCGCAGGCCTCACCCGCCCGGCCCCCACCCCGAAGCCGCCATGTGGCCCCTGGCCGCGGTGATCTCCGTGCTGACCGTGGCCTCGACGGGCGGTAAGGACGTGCGCGGGGGCGGGGGCGGGGCGG
>NW_004567142.1:5712190-5714064 GCF_000260355.1 Condylura cristata | reverse complement strand
GCCCCCCACTCGCCCACCCCCGCCCCTCCCGGCTGGCAGCGGCTGTGCTAGGCCTGTGCGGCGCCTGCAAGCAGCAGCAGACCCTGCGGGGGCTGCGGGGGAGGGTGCAGGCATCCTTCAGGCAGTTACCCCCACGCCCAGGTAACAGTGAGTCCCAGCAGTGCACAGGCGACGGCTTCGTGGAGTCCAGCGGAGCTCCGTGGCAAGGCCGCCCCCGCTGGGCAGCCGTCTGGGCAGCCTGTGAGGTGGGCGCCCGACGTGGCCGTGGCAGCGGCCACCCAGTCCTGACCGCGGGCCCCAGAGGCCGGAGGCTCCGCCCCTTGTTGGATTCCGCCTAGCACATTAACAGCAGGAACCCACCGTCCCCCCCCGGGGCGCCGCCCAGCCCAGACAGGCAGGGAGAGGGGCCACGGCACAGTCTGCCCGTCGCCCCCCCAGCAGTGCCTGCAGGTGGCTGCGGTGCCCCCACAGCATCCCACCTCCACGGGTCCGGGCGCCCACGCCAGCCAGCGCCCCTGGGGGTGTGCTTACGCTGAGGGGCGAGCTGGAGCAGGGTTCCGCAGGCAGTGAGGTGCAGCGCCCCGGGATGAGGCTCATAGGGCTGCACCCCGACACCGGTGCTGGCCTGCATGCTGGCCGCTGGCACTGGGGCTGCTGAGCATTTAAAGTTTGACTCGTGCCACGGGAGAACTGAGTTCTGGTAAGTTCCTTTCAACTACTGTGAGTCCGAGCAGCCACAGGCTCCATCTTGAGTGGTCAGGACTAGAGAACTGTCCAGAGAGGGGGAAGGGCGCTGGGAGGGCCCGGCTCGTCTGGAGCGGTCCAGAGGCTGGGCGGAGGGTGCAGAGGGGCCCAACAGGGGCAGGCGCCTGAGCCGGCGAGCCGGCGAGGCTCGGGGTTTCAAGAAAAGCCCAGCCCGGGAGGCGACCTGGTGTTCACTCAGGTTCTCAGGGAATCTGAGAATGACGTGTGGATGGACGGATTGCGGCTTTCAGGAAGCTGCTGCCGTCATGCGCGCTGGAGAAGGGCCTGGGAACAAGGTGGCACAGGTCTGGGCTGGGGGTGAGGGCCGAGAGGTGCACAGGTCGGCGCTGGGCACGACGCTCTGGGGCAGGAAACCGCACTGCTGGCTGCTGTGATCCACAAGGACTCAGGCAAATCCTAGGTTTGGGGTGGCGCAGGCAGGCGGGAATGATGGGAGCGCGGGTTTGCTGAGGAAATGAAGCCAGGATGCACATAGAACGCTCACTTGACCCTGACTGGGTTGGGGTTACGGGGAGCTGAGGGCTGGAGGTGTTAGACGCACAGCGCCCCCCAGCGATGTGTGGTGAAGGGTGGGCACAGCCTCAGGCTGGCTGCTGCACAGCCCCTCCTCAAGCCCACCGGGGTGCAGGTGGGGGCTGCGCTTTGCCTACCTATGAGCAGCAGCAGCAGCCTCACTCCCCACTCCACTCTCCAGCCCGCCCAGGGGGTCCTGGGCACCTCCCGGCCAGGCTGTCGCACTCCCGCAGGAAGGTCCAGGGTCCTGGGCGCCCAGAGCAAAATTCTGAGCCTTGCGCCAAGCCTAGAAGCCGCAGCGCACACCTGGGTTCTGACATGTTCCCTTCTCCACCAGGTGTCTCCAGGGACCACCCCAAGATCATCAATGGCACCAACGGGACCAGCGGGTTCCTCCCAGGCGGCTACCCCTGCCGCCCCCACTCCCAGCCCTGGCAGGCTGCCCTGCTGGTGCAGGAGCGGCTGCTGTGCGGGGGCGTCCTGGTCCACCCCAAGTGGGTGCTCACGGCAGCGCACTGCCTGAAGAAGTACGTGGGGCGAGGGCCGGGAGGGCTGCAGCCAGGAGCGCGCGCGGCTCGTCTGAGGCCGAGGGGAGT
>NW_004567142.1:5706966-5710455 GCF_000260355.1 Condylura cristata | reverse complement strand
GAGGGGACCGCCCTTTCCAGTAGTTCGCGTGGCCCCGTGGAGCCCCTCTCCCCGGAGCGTGGCTCTGTGGGGCTGTGGTGGCCACGCCTGGCTCGCGTGGAAAGCGCCTGTCTGGAGGGACATGGCCTCGTAGCCTGGGCCGTGGCCGGCAGGAAAGAGCGGCGCCGAGCGCGCCCTGGGGGTGGTAATGTCCGCCCGGCCCAGGGAGAAGCGAGTGCCTATGGGCACCCACCCGAGGCGCCCGGGCGCCATCCAGCGGAAGCCGGGTGGGGTGCACGGGAATGGGGGGACTCGGTGCAGTGAAGCCGGCGGAGGGTGTGAGCGAAACGCCCCCCCATGGTGGCTGAGCCTCCCAGAGGAGCAGGACACGCCCACGTGTGTCCGTGGCCTCGCTGTCTGCGTCTGTCTCCCTCTCGTCCACCTCCCTACTGGCCCTGCCTCCGCGGGTCTCCATCACCCCCGGCTTTGCCGAACCCTATCAGAGACCCCCTCGTTTTTTGTCTTCCCCTCAGGGCGACTCCGGGGGCCCCCTGATCTGTAACGAAACACTCCACGGCATCATCTCCTGGGGGGACTTCCCGTGCGGGCAGCCCAACCGGCCGGGCGTGTACACCCGGGTGTCGCGGTACTTCGCGTGGATCCAGAGGACAGTCGGCCGGCACCGAGCCCCGGCGCAGGAGCGGACGCGGGGCCCCCAGTAGAGCTGGCTGGTCCACCACCCTCCACGGCGCCTCCTGTGCTCGTCTCCGGCTGCCGCCCCCTCCTCAGTCCCAGCCGAGCGCGGGCCCAGGCTCTTGAACGTCTGAGAGCCCCTCCCCGCCGTGCGACGGTCTCCGGCAGCCCAGGTGACCATGCAACGTCCTGCCCGCCACCCAGCAGTGCCCACCAAGCCCGGACAACCTCCTGTACCCCTTCAAATATTTATTCGCCACCAACAATCTAGGCCCTTCTGTGTTTTGTGCTCAAGAAGGTTCTAAACTCCCATGACATTTCATCCTGAAAATATTCTCAGGTGCCTGAAACCTCTTGCCCCCGTCACACCCTCACCATCACTCCACACGGCTCTGGGGCCCCCCAGGCCTCCGAATCCCCATCCCTCTGATGGCGGGGGGCACTCCTGAATCCAAGAAGCCCCCAGGCCGGCCCCTCCTGTCCCTCCGACACTGACCTTTCCAGCTCTCCCAGACATCTGTGTCCAGCGTCCTCTGCTGTGACGACTCTGCCCACCACCCGGGACGTGGCGGTCAAAGGCTGGGCCTCCTCAGTGCTGCCTGCGCGGGGCAGGACCTGGGGCCTGGCTTCTCCCCGCGCCAACACTCACCACTGCTGTCACTCGCACGGCGCCCGCAGGTCACTCCCGCCGCTGCCGGGCTGTTGGTGCATAGCGGCTCAGACTGCAGGACACCCCAAAGCGCTGCGTTTGCCCTCCTCAGACCTTGTTCACAGGTGGCCGCGGCAGGCAGCGTCCCAGGCGGGTAACTGTAGTTTTATTTATTCAGCAAATACTGTGCCTCGCACAAGCCGGGTGCAGTGACAAATGGAATTAAACAGATGAAAACTTCTGCGCTGTGGAGGTGACATTCTTTGCAGGGAGCCGGGGGAAGGGCGCCTGGAGAAGCAGCCGGCCAGGCGCCGGGAGACGCGGGCGAGGGCTGCAGAGAGGAAGGGCCGAGTGTTAGCCGGGGGCTGCCCTTTGCAAGGGTGGGCTGGGGAGACCTGGGAGGGCGACATCTGTTTAAACAGCCCCAAAGGATGAAGGGGGGGCCGGTGCCTGCCTGGAACAGCATCGGGGCCAGGCGCTGCAGGACAAGGGCCCTGAGGGCAGCGGCCAGCCAGGGCGGGGAAGGAGCAGTGGGAGCTCTGCGGCTGCCCGGAGCAGGGCTGGTGGCACTGGCACAGGCCGGGCACTCGATGCCAGGTCGCGGGAGCAAGAGGCAGGTCTGCACACCGACCAGTCCACGAAAGGCCACCCGTTTCGTCTTGACGGGGCGGATGGCAGGACCCACCCGGGCGCCCCTGCTGCTCTGTGGCAGCCTCTCCCGCGGAGGCGAGGTCCGGGAACACGAGCTCGGGAGCCCGAGCGGCGTGACCCCGGAGCAGCGCTGGGGTCCGTCCCCCATGAGGCCCTTGGCGAGAGGGGCCTCCTCTTCAGTGCAAAGGAAGGGCCTTCATCTTTCGGGGGGGCCTCAGTTTCTTCTCCCGGTGCTGGCTGCTGTGGGCTGCAGCCCAGCTGCTCCCAGCGGGAGGCAGGGTTGCCTGCTGCGAACGGCTCCCTGGACCGTGCTGGACCTGAGCGGGCCCGGCCTCCACTTGACCGTGCCTCTGGTCGGTGAGGGCCGCCAGGCCCAGCAGCCGGGCCCCAGGCAGCCTGCCGCTCCGCTCCGCGCCCACTGGCCTCCGGAGACAGAGGCGCCTCCCCACCCGCCGGCAGCCCCTCCAAAAGATACAGAAGGGGGTCCTGCTTCTGGCTCGGGGCGTCACGTGTTCCCCAGCATGACGCTGCACTTTCCTAAGGGCGATCTGTCGTCCTGCCGGCAGAACAACACAACACATGCCCGCCAGCTCGCTCCGCAAGGTGGTGGGTGTCATGCCACACGCGTGTTTTTGCAACTTTGACTGACAGCAAAGGTCTGCAAAGAGCTCAGGCGAGGCGACACACGGAAACACAGAACCGAAGGAAACTCCCAAGGATGAGGCAGGTGGGCCTCCAGGAGACGGGTGGGCACCACGGGCTCCTCTCCGGGCAGGAGCCGGGCAGGACCGAGGACCCGTGCCCGGAAAGACCAGGACAGCAGGCCAGGGCTGCGAGAGGGCGCCTGGGGGCTGGGCGGGCCGGGTGCAGCCATGGGGGCCGCCAGGGAGGCTGCAGAAGGCGGCCCAGGCCCGGCCAGTCTGCTCCAGCCGCCAAGGAGCACCTGCAGCCAGGTGCCTTGAAGCTCACTGGGTGGCCTGTGGATTTCAGCTTCGAGAGAAGCTGTCCGAGGAGGCGGAGGTGACAGCAAAGGGCCCTGGTGGTGACGGGACACGGGTACCGAGGGTGGCAGGAGCGCCGGTCACAGCCACGCACCCCGCTGACCCAGGGGACAGCTACAAGAGTAAACACAGCAGCCAGGGAGGGCGAAGGAGCCAGACAACCCTCAGACAAGGGCAGCACGGAAGGGCAGGGTGGGAGAGAAGGGCTTGCGCAGGAAACAGGCCCCATCACCCAGGGCTCAGGACTGTCTCAGGGTGTTAAGGACTTAAACAAACAGCGCCTACTGGAGCCGCTCCCGGGAGGCCCATTGTGCTCGGCTGTGGGAAACACGCAGACCAGCGCCTGGCCAGGTCACCTGTGCCGGATCGCGGGGTGAGGCCTTGTCGGTGCCTGTCTCCAAGGTCTCCAGGTCTGGTGCCAGAGCAAGCAGCCCTGGGGGACGGCCGGGATTTAGGAGAATGCGGGGCGCCGCCCCAGCCCTTCCTGTGGGACAGAAAATAATGGCATACCTGAGC
>NW_004567142.1:5696260-5706815 GCF_000260355.1 Condylura cristata | reverse complement strand
CCAAAGGCAGGGAGGACTCTCCCCTAGGTGGGGGGTGACTCCTGGGGGTCAGCAAAGGGGGGATAATGGGGTTCAGCACCCAACTGCAAGACGTGAGGGTGGGGGGGCCACACGGTCAAGCAGTTCTCCAGACACTCGTGGGGTGTCCTACAACTCAGCTCAATTCTGACATGACAGCATCAGAGAGCCCCCACAGGAGGGCTCAGGCCCGCAAGGCAGCTCCCCCTCAGACCGAGCCCGAGTCCAGACTGTCCCCCTGCTACCGATGAGCGCTTCCCACTAATGCGTCCTTGGGTTTGAGCCTTAGCGGAAGCAGCTTGCAGAGCACAGAGAAACCACTTACTGATTACAGGTTTATCACAAAACAGTTAGTTCAGCACCAGCCCCGTGGAAGACACACAGGCAGGAAAGTGGCAGGGGCTGGGGTCCCTTCCAGACGCCGGGGTGCTCACCTTCGGGAGCCCTGTCCCGCTGGGAGTGGGGGAGGCCTCCTTATATAGTCGTGATTGATTGATTAACCATTGGCCGCAGGGACAGATCCGGCCTCCACTCGGTTCCTCCCCAGACTGGGGGTGGGGCTGAGAACCCAGCCCTCTCTCCAGGAGTCCCTGCTCCGCCCCCCAGCCTGAGGT
The DNA here is from genome assembly GCF_000260355.1 of Condylura cristata. Lineage (NCBI taxonomy): Eukaryota > Metazoa > Chordata > Mammalia > Eulipotyphla > Talpidae > Condylura > Condylura cristata. Next base: position 5,706,183 of record NW_004567142.1, on the reverse strand, counting down.
GGGTCTGAGCTGTCCTGACATGGTCAGTTGTGACCCTGGGATATGGGGAATTTTCAGGGGCCTGTGCCAGGAGGGCCAAGACCAAACACTCATCCTAAATCACCAGGACAGGAGGGAGCCAGGCCCCGAAGCTCAGCTTCTGTTCCAGCAGGTTCCGGTGAAAGGGACAGGGCACACAGGGAGGGGAGCGGGGGGAAGACCCAGGTAGGGCTGCCCCGGTGGGGCGTGGAGGGACCTACAGATCACCCCACAATGTGTACGCTCCCATCCCAAGTTCCCTGCCCACTCACCCCGAGGGCCCCTCCCACCTCTGGGGTGCCCCCGCCATGGACACTGGGATGAGGCCTGCCATGGCCTGCGGGGACCACCCCTGATCTGAGAGGGTGCAGCACCCCCACCTAGGCCAGGCCAACCCTGCTCCCCAAGGGTTCCTGCAGAACTCCTCCCTCCCGCCTGAGCAGACAAGTCCAGGGAGACAAGGCCGGGGAGTGCAGACAGGGTGGGGGCTGTGGACATCCAGGTCCACTGCCCATGTGACCGTCACTGCGGCCCGCTGGCCGCAACCGCAAGACCACTGGGGCTCCCGGCCCAACAACAGGCGCTGGAGGCGAGGCCACCGGCGGCGGCCAGCTCCGCCCACCCAGTGCCCAGGTCCGGCGCCCCAAACAATGGCCGCTCGGCCAAGCTGGCGCCGCCCGCCGGGGCCTGGGGCGCACAGACCACACACAGCTCGGCCATCGCAGGCCGGGTTGGTGCTCCCAGGGGGTGCAGAGACAGCCCCGACGGGCACCCCACCTCTGCGAGGCCCCGCTTCCTCCTTCAGGGTCCGGGGCCAGCGCCAGGCCAGGGCTCCGCAGCAGTCCAGCCTCGCACGCCCCTTGCCGAACCTCCGATTGGACGGCCTTCGGGCCAATCAGCCCGCTTGGCGCTGAATAATTAACTAGCGAGCTGATGATTGGTCCACTCTGCTCGCACCTCATTGGTCCAGCTAAGAGCCAGCGCCAGGTATAAGGGGCCAGGGCCCCAGCAAGCCAAGCCCCTGGGCGTGGGCGGGGCGGCCTTCTGGGGCTGAGGGTCCCGCTGGGGGTCCCACACACCCCCGGGAAACCCTTATTCTCCAACGGGGCGGGAAAGAGGGAAAAAACCACTCTGTACGCCCAGTCCACGCTGGGAGCCCGGATGCATTAGGACAAAGTGCCCGGACCCTCGACCTACAGACCACAGACGCTCCGTGAGAAACCGGGAAGGCTGGACGAGCCAGGGCCGCTGAAGCGGGAAACCCTGCTCGAGCTCCGGTGGACCCAGCAGCCCCGGGGCCGCAGGCACCTCTGTCAGGGATGGCGGGTTCCAGTCCCACCATTGGCTAATAAACTGCCTCGTTAGGACCCCCGCCCTGGGTCCTTCTCTCCCACCACTGCCCATGCTGGCCTGGGGAGCCCCGGCTCCCAGGTTAGCCACCCAGAGTCGGTTCTAATTCGGGGCCTCCCTGGTGGCCTAGGGGAGAAGTCTAAGCGCTGTCATAACGATGGCCTGAGTTCAATCCCTGGCCAGGGAGTGACCCCCAGGGCACAGCAGACCTCTCTGGTCCCCGCTGCTCCCCTCAGCAGTGTGTTCAGTGGATCCGCCTGTTCTGCTCCCCTCTCTGTCTGTGGTGAATCCTCTCACTCCACCTCTGGCCTGTACCCTGTTCTTCCACAAAAAAAGTTCCAATTCATAGCCATTCGGGACTGAGGAGGGCCAGGGCCCTTCAGGGGGCCCTTACTGGGCCGCTCAGCCTGGACCTCCCCACCACACTCTCCCTTCCAACCTTCTGATCCCGCAGTGGGCTCCCCTCACAACCCAACCCCCAAGGTGCCTCCTTGGCATTAACTCAGAAAGTGTAAGTGTTCAAAGGATGTTATGAATGAGGAAGGATGCTAGTTACACCTGACCACTCAGGGAATCCCGAGGGTCTTAGAAGCCTCTGGAACCCTGGAGGAAAACCCAGGAGTCATTAGGGAGCCATAGCAGGCTGTTAAGAGCAGGAGAGGAGCAACGTGCCTCCAGATGTGGAAACTGCTTCCAGGTGAGCGGAGGGTGAAGGAGGCTGGAGATAGGAGGCCAGGGTGAGGGTCCAGGAGCAGGGGAGAAGGTCCAAGTGGGCAGGGGGGAGGGGCAGGATTAACAGGGCTGGGAAGAGGAAGGACAAGTGTCTGGGTTCAGCCTGGGGGGGCTGAGGTAGGTTGCTGAGCTCACCCAGAGCCTGCTGAGCTGGGTCCGGGGGCATCCAGGAGGTGGGGCATGAGGAGGCGGCCAGGAGCTCAGGAGACAGAGACCAGAGCGGTGGGCGGCGGCTGGGCCTTGCAAATAGGCGGCTTACTTCACAAGAAAGGGACTCTTCCCTAGAGACATCGTGTCCTGGGGGGCTGGCCTGGGGGCTGGGTTGCTGAGGCCAAGATAGAGCTCGTGGGATCTGAGAATAGGTGGGTGGGGCAGATGGTGAGCCCTGCCTGGCTGGCCTGGAGGCTGATGCAGGACAGAGGAGACCTGAGAGCCATCCTGCCCGGGGTGACAGGTGACACGGCCAGGTGTGCAGTCAGCACAGCTTCGGACCAGGCGCCGGGAACACCCTTGTTTGTACAGACACCCACCAGGGCAGGGGAAAGAAAGGTCTATTCACAAAGGCAGCTGGGAAGTGGGAGAGGACCCAGAACTGACGAAACCCCGGAGGCCAGGAGAGGAGCGAGTTTCAAGGAGGGAGGCCATGTCCAGCGCCTGCTGAAAGGTTAAGCAAGATGCAGACAGAGGGGGGGACCAACATGGACATCCCCAGAGGCCCAGAAAGACATGGCTGTGGGACGCAAGCTGTGAGTAGATCTTCACAGACGTGTTGCTGGGGCACAGAAGAAACGGAGGGGCGTGGAGCTGGCTCTGGCTAGACGCTGTGGCCCAGACACCCAGCAAAGGGTCAGAGGGCCGGGCACACAGGACCTCTCTGAGTGCTCAGTGCGTGAATGGACGGAAGCAAATGAATGAATGAACAAGCTGATGGATGGATGTTGGATGGATGCTGACGGGTGGGTGGGTGTTGGGTGGATGGATGAGACAGGGTAACAGAATGACAGAAGTGTGTAAAGACAGCAGAGAAGACAGGAGCACAGCTGACATTTCTGTGAGAGCGATCCTGACATCTCAGTTTTGGAAGTTCCTTCTTTATAAAGAAATGAACTGAAGAGGCACAAGTGTCCTTTCTGGACACACATGCTCTCCCTGCCCAACTTCGCGTCCCCGTGTGATGGTCCTGAGAGGAAACAGTGTGTGGACAGTGGCCATCCTCTAGCCATTTTCCAGATGACCAAGCTGAGACCAGAGCAAGGGCTCAGATGCCCCCCCACGCCCCCCTCTAGGAGCTGGGGTCTGTAGGATTCCTTTGCAGCCCAAGGGAACATTCCTGCAGCCGCCTGCTTCCACCTGCACTCACTCGGCTACCCACTGTTCATTCATCTACCTGGAGTCAGCCCGCCTGGGATCAAGCGCCAGTCCTGCCACCTGCCAGGTGTAACTGGGGGCAGGTGACTTCACCTAGGTGTGCTGTGGCTCCGTTTCGACATCTGACGTCTGGGAGGCTGAGTTCTGTGCAGAGACTGGGCTTCCTATGGCCCTTAAGACAATGCCAAGGCTGGAGGCTGAGGCATAGGGACTTGAGGGCTTGGGGGGGGGGGCAAAAGCGTGAGGCAGTCTTTGCCCTCTTTGACCTACGTAAAGAAGGAACTGCCTCTATCTGGAAGCCACAGGCTGAGGTCTGGGTATCCAAGTCAGCAGCCATGCCCCGCACCCCCACCCCGTCACCCGCCCCTCTGAGAATTTGCCACCCCCTGGGTCACACCAAGGAGGTGCTAGCTGCTGGTCCTTGTGGTTTCTTTTCACTTAGTGGGATTTTTTTAAGGTTGAGTGATGTAAGTGCAGTGGAATTCACTGACTGATGGACTTTAGGATGACTCAAATGCTGGATTTTATGTGATGTGGATTGTACTTCAAATAAAAGATCAAGGAAGAAAGAAAGAGGGAGGGCGGGAGAGAGGGAAGGAGGCAGAGGGAGTGGGTTGGTCCCACGGCTGTTCGGGTGGGTTTTCGGTCAGTACTTTAAAGACAGGAACTGTTCCACCAAAAATCTGAATTCCAGCTTCCTTTGAAAACCAGAGGATTTGACCCGCAGAGCCCAATGCCAGCGGGAGGAATTTCCCGTGTAAATTGCACCTCAGCCAACAAGAGCCCCCAGACCCACAGAGGGGAAGGTCTGACTGGGGCGTGTCAGGGAGGGAGACTGAGCGGGGAGGGGGCTCCCCGGCTGTCTGTGTCGGATCACCCCGCTGCTTCTCCTGCCCCGGAGCTGGCAGCCAGGGGCAGGGACCTGGCCGGCGCACCCCCCACCTCCAACCTCACCCCTCTTTCCCGCGGAATCTCTTGTGCAGAGAAAGGCCACCTTGGGTTTAGACAGGCCCCTCCGGAATGCTGCGCCTCCCCAAAGTCCTCCAAGATGAGGGCCCACTGCACTGGAACTCAGTGGCCCTGAGTCTGGAACTGCCCGGCTCTCCCGGCTCTCCCTGAGGTCCTGCTAGGCAGCCTCTCCCTCCCGGCCTCTGCCCGCTCCTCTCACTTCCACCTTCCTGGCCGGGGAGAGGCCCAGCTGCCAGCACCCCACCCTTGCCAGCCTTGTCCCTGGAGTCGGGGATTAGAACCCAGCTCCCAGGCCAGGCTGAGTCACTGTGTCGTGGCTGGCTGGGGAGGGGGACAGGGACTGCGGGGACCTCCCCGCGGAGCTTCCGAGCTTCCGGCCCCTTCCCCCAGCTCAATTAAGCTCATTAGCTGCTGAGAGTTTGTGGGGATTAGTGGGTGCCCCGCCCACCCCGTGTCTTCCTGGTCCCCTTCCCTCTACCCGGAAGTTCAATGGGCCGGGACAAAGAGTTAAAAGCTGTGTCAGCCGCCGTTTGGGGCAGAGAGGCTCACAGAAGGAGGGGGCGGGCCGGCAGCATGACAGGTGGCTGAGCGACCCGGAGGACCAGGGTGGCCGAGCAGACGGACGGACGGACTGACGGACAGGCAGCAGTGGCCCATGCAGGACCCAGCAGGTGGAGAGAGGAGGTGAGGGGTGGCTGGGAGAGAGGGGGCGGCGGCGGGGGCGCTGGGAGGGTAGGGGGCGCTTGCCAGGGAAGGGCCATCCCTGAGACGCCCCACCTTCCCCAGACCTCGGAGGCTGCCTGCCATGGGGTTCAGCATCATTCTGCTGCTGTGTGTGATTGGTGAGTTCCCTGGGGGAGGGGCCCCCATCTTCCTGTCTAGCTCTGGCCTCAGCCTGGAACTGAGGCGGGCGGGAGGGGGTGACTGACTGCTCCCTGCAACCCAGGGGTCCTGCACGCCCCTCGCGCCCTCGCCCTCGCCCTCGGGGCTCCTTCCATCCGCCTCTCTGGCCACCATCCTTGCTCCTGCTGAACCTGTTTCCTTCCTGCTTGAAGAGTCTCTGCATCTCCTTCATCCTCCCCCTCCGTCTCCCTCCCCCACCTGTCACCGGCTCCCTCTCACCTTCCCCTGCTGCTGTGTCCCTTGTACTGTCCCTCGGGGTCTCCCACCTCAGTCGTCTCTTTCGCCTTTGACCCGCTCCCTGACCACACCTGTCCTCAGGGCTCAGCCAGGCGGCCATAGAGAAGATTTTTAACGGCACAGAGTGTGTCCCCCACTCGCAGCCCTGGCAGGTGGGGCTGTTTGAGGGGACTCAGCTGCGCTGTGGGGGCGTCCTCATCGACCGCAGGTGGGTCCTGACTGCTGCCCACTGCAACGGCAGGTAAGTGGTCTGGGTGGGGCTGGGGGCGGGAGGGTCCTGGAACCTGCCCACCCCCATTCCCTCTCGGCTCCCTCCTGCCAAAAGTGGCCTCTGTCACCAGCCCCAGCCTGCCCGACCCAGCCTGGTGCTTCTAGGGGACGCACGCGGCAGGAAGGGACAGGGCTTCTAGGCTGGACATTCTGGATTCTTTGCAAAAGGAGGGGTCCTGGGCAGTGGGCCCTGAATGCTTAGTTGGTCCAGCCCTGGGATCACCTCAGAGCCTCAGAAAGCAGCGGAGGCAGGGGAAAGGGGACAGACGTCTCAAAGGGACACGGAGGAGGCCAGAGGACCCGGGAGGGCAGGAGGCCCCTGGCCTGCGGCCCGCTGAGCCGTAGATCCCTTCCAGCAGGTACTGGGTCCGCCTGGGAGAACACAGCCTCAGCGGGCTGGACTGGACAGAGCAGATCCGGCGCAGCGGCTTCTCGGCCACCCACCCCGGCTACCACGGGGCCCAGCACAGCCACGACCATGACCTCCGGCTCCTGCGGCTGGGCTTGCCCATCCGCATCACCCACAGTGTCCAGCCCCTGCCCCTGCCCACGTCCTGCGTGGAGGCCGGGACCCGCTGCCACATCTCGGGCTGGGGCACCACCAACCACCCGTGGAGTAAGGGGCTGGCTCGGGAGTCCCAGCGGCCAGGGCAGGGCAGGAGGGAGGGGTGAGGAGGCACACTGGGGCAGGGTCGGGGTCACGGACCATGGTGGTGGGGGCCTTGGGGACCAGTGTGGCTACCGGTGGGCTGTGGAGGCAGAATCGGGGGTCAGGGTGCGGTCAGCAGTCAGTGATGGCAGGCAGAAAGTGGTGAAAGCGGGGAGGAGCGGGATCTGAGGGGGCTGGGCCCCGACTCTGGCCTCAGAGGTCACGGCGGGGCTGCAGCTCATCCAGTTTGGATGTCACACAACCGGTCAAAATCTGAGGTGGAAATGGGTTCAGCTGGGGTTCACTGGACTGTGATTCCGAGATACAGAGATTAGAGGTCATGAACCGGGGTCCATGAACTAGGGTCAGAGGTGACTGGGGTCGACCAGTGCTCCCGAGGCTGCAGAGCAGAGGTGGGAGGCCAAAGCAAAGACAGGGATCTCGGGACCAGGAGAGACTCGAGGTCAAACTGCAGTCACAGGGTAATATGTCAAAGGTCAAAGGTCGTGGCATCCAAGGTGGGAGGAGGCTAGGTCTGGAGCTGCGGTTGTACCTGAGGTTGGAGAGACAAGGATTGTGAATTACTGCATTCAGAGTAACAGGTTAACATTAATTCAAATTCATATTTTATCACCCAAAAGGGGACTGGGTTCCTGAGCTGGGGTTGAGGGTCACCCTGAAGACAAACCACTAATTTACAGGCTGGAGGACCCTAGAAAGGATCCCACAGAAGGGGAGGTATAGGCTAGGGCCAGGCTTCTTGGACAAGAGAGAGGTGGTCTCAAGGTGGGGAGCCTTGGGGGTGCCTGCAGCGGCCACTTCCGCCCCCAGGCCCATTCCCGGACCGGCTGCAGTGCCTCAGCCTCTCCATCGTCCCCGACACCACCTGCCAGGACGTGTTCCCCGGGAGAATCACCGGCAACATGGTGTGTGCGGGCGGCGTCGCGGGCGCAGATGCCTGCCAGGTGAGCACAGATGCCTGCCAGGTGAGCGCAGGCCAGGTCAGCCAGGACCGGAAGCAGGGGGTGGAGGAGGGGGAGGGGCCGGCTGAGGGGGGCAGGTGAGAGGATGGAGTCAGAAAAAGGGGAGGCCCGAAGCAGGCCAGGCGGAGAGAGGGAGGGATTGCAGGGGCAGGGTTAGGCTACCTGGCCCTCCTGGGGCCTCACCCTCCAGGGCAGCGGTCCAGCCATTGCTCCTGACAGTGTTGTATGGAGCCCCGCCCTCCTCTCCTAGGATTGGTCACTGTGGTGCGTGCTCTCTTCCTCATTGGTCAAGGGCCCGGCCACTGTCCTGAGGGAACCCTCTACCTGGGTGGAGTCCCGCCTTCCTTCCCCAGAATTGGTCATTGATGATGAGGATGTTGATGAGTGCTCTTCCCTCATTGGCCAATGGCCATGAAGCCCCGCCCTCCTTCCTGCGATTGGCTCTTAGGGGCAGAGTGTTCCTCCCTATTGGCCAGCTATGATGTTGGACCTTGGGAAAGCTGCCTGTGCTTTTTTTCCTGCTCACCAACCTCAAGGCCCTGACCAGGGCAGCAGGGGCTGAGGAGACGCAGAACAGCGTGTCCCCCCGTTCAGACCTCCTTCTGCCTTCCAGGGTGACTCTGGGGGTCCCCTGGTGTGTGACGGCGTCCTTCAGGGCCTGGTGTCATGGGGGTCCGTGGGGCCTTGCGGACAAGACGGCATCCCCGGCGTCTACACCAAGATCTGCAACTATGTGGGCTGGATCAAGACGGTCATGAGGAACAACTGACCTCTCCCACCGCCTCCAGCCTGGGAGCCACGCTGCCCCTCGAAGCACCAATGTCTCCACATCGTCACCGCCTTCGTGGTCTGGAGCCTTCTTCCTTGCTGAAGCCCGGACCCCTTCAGCCCTTAAACACAGACCTGTGGTTGGGGAAATGTATGGAATAAACACGATGACCTAACTGGGAGAGGAGTGACGTCTGTTCCATGACCCCAAGGCCCCTGGGGACCAGCGTGCATCCCTTTCCTCCTCTACCTAGAGCCGTAGGAAGAGATCAGAGAGGGTGATGTTTCCCCAGAGGGTCACACAGGAATAGAGGAGGGAAACTGACTATTAACAGTGAAAGCAAGGGCTCTTTTTCTCCACCCAGTACAACAAGAACTTTTCCAGAGCCCAGGAAGGACCCGAGGGGGTGGAAATGATTGGCTCCCAAAATAACAAAGGAAACAGTGGAAATCAAAATTCATGACCATTTAATTAAATGGCTATAAAATGTAACATTCTTGGGACTTGCCAATTGCTCCCTGGCACTGCTGGAATCGGGAGCACAAACATTTTTAATGGGGGGCGGGGAGGGGGTGGTATTTGTGGGTTTAATATGTCTGCAAGGGTGGAGGGTGGGGTGCAGTCTTGGGAAGCGAGAGGGCCCAACCAGGGTCTTAAAATGCCCCCCCGCTCACCATGGGTCCGGCCTTCTCCCCAAGCGCGTGGAGGGGGAGCTTGAGGTGGGAGAGAATGAGCCGGCTGCCGGCACGTCTGCGGAGCCCAGATGTGCTGTGGTCCCCTGGAGTAGTCCTCATCCCACAGCCCCCTCAGGCCAGCTCCCCCATTTCCCAGATGAAGAAACTGAGCCTGGCAGGGTGGAGCCCGCTGTCACGTCACCTGGGTAGGAAGAGGCAGGCCGGGGTTGAGGCCAGGGCCACGGCCTGGCCCACTGTCTTGCTCCACAGCTGGTTGGGGGAGAGAGGAGGGCAAGCCGCAGGGAGGAGATCGAGTTGATAACAGGCCAGCCAGGAGACAGGAAGCCGAGGTGGCGCTCGTCCATCCGTCCATCCGCCAGCTTGGGACCTAGGCCAGCACAGCAGCCAGTAAGTGCCCCGCCGCCGAGAGGAGAGGCTGCTCCCGGGGCCTGGGTGGCCGGAGAGGGGAGTGCAGGCCGGTCAGCGGAGGGGAGCCCAGAGCGCCCAGCTGGGGCGCCTGCGCGGCCCGCCGAGGGCTCCTTCCTTTCCTGGGCCTCGGTCCCCACAGGCCCTGACCTGCCTCCCCACCCTCCAGTCCTGCCCCTCCGCCAAGCAGCAGCAGCAGCCGCCCCAGTTTCCCCTCTTTGGAATGGAGAAGGGAGGGGCCCAGGGGAGGCCAGGGGCCCACCTGGGCGCAGACTGTGGGGCGGGAGGGGCAGGGGCAGCAGGAGACAGGCCGCGAGGCGGGAGGGGACGGCTCCGGAGAGACAGACGGAGGGAGACAGACGGAGACGTGAAGAATGATGTCCAGGGAGACACGGGAGAACGGCCACGGGGAAGAGACGGCCGGAGACGGGAGCAGAGCAATGACAGGCAATTCCGGAGAGGCGGCCCGTGGGGGAGAGGCCAGCGCCGGACGGGGCAGAGTGCACGCGCAGACGGACAGGCGGACGGGCCGGGCCGCCGGAGACGCAGGCAGGCAGGAGAGGGGCTCGCAGAGG
>NW_004567142.1:5694783-5696098 GCF_000260355.1 Condylura cristata | reverse complement strand
CGCCGCAGCTGCCACCACTGCCGGCCCCCAGCCCCAGCCCCAGCCGTGAGTCCAGGAGGGGAGGAAGGGCAGCGGCAGCATCTGCGCCCCGCAAGGCCCCGGCTCCGGGCCCGGCTCCGTCCCCTCCTGCTCTGTCCGAGGCCTGGCGGGGAGGGACTCTGCCTCCTCCGGTCTCCGGCCTGCTGCCCCCGGCCTCAGGGCTCTCTGCTCCAGCTTGGGGTGCAGGGGCCAGGCCTCCGCCCCCGCTGACCAGGGCACTGAGGGGACCGCCCCCCCCAGCTCCGCCCAGCGGTATGGCTGCCCTTCCAAGGGGCAGGGGTGCAGCCGGGCAGGCGCTGGGCAGGGTCCCTGGCTGGCCCCCTTTCCGCCTGGGCAGCCCCGGTGCCGACGGCTGGGTGGTGCCCTCGTGCTTCTGCCACAGCTGCTTGGGCCCCTGGGCTGGGGCCCGAGAACAGCATTCTCCAAAACAAGCCTCGGAGGCCGAGCCGGGGCCAGCCAGGCCGCTGCAAAGCCCTTCCAGCAAGTTCTCTGTCTCCTTGGGGACCAAAGCCGGTCCTGGCCGGGCCAGGCCCCTCCAAGGCCACCTCTGCATGGGTGCTCCGAGGTGCTGTGGCCCCAGGGGCTCTCACGGCTGTGTGCTTTCTCTGGGGGCAGAGCCAGGCAGGGAGGCGCACGCAGGGAGCAGCCCCCCTCTCAGCGTGACCGTGTCCCTCCTTGTCCCCAGGAGAACCAGGGGCCCGCCCGCCCGCTGCAGGCCATGACGGTGGTGCGGCTGATCGTGATAGCCCTGGTCACAGGTAGGCGGGGGCGGCAGGGCGGGGGCCTCGCGCGAGTCTCCAGGACACCCTCTATGTCTAGGCTGGGACAGAGCTGAAAACGCACAGTGCCCCCGGGGTCTCTGCAGGCGCTGAGGGGCTGGGTGTGGCAATGGGGGCGCAGGGAGGCCCAGGGCTGCTGGGGTGGCTGGGGTCACCCAGGGCTCCGGACAGGGGCTGCTGGCCCGCGGGGCCGCCGGCCGGCCGGCCGCTCGGTGCACCCCAGTGCAGCACCAGGCCCCCCTGACCCCCCCAACCCCTTCCCCTCGGGTCAGGGAGTCCTCTCTGGCCTGCGCCCTCACTCTGCCCCACCCTCCAGGGCAGGTAGGAGCAGAGACCAGGATCATCAAGGGGTACGAGTGCGCCCCTCACTCCCAGCCCTGGCAGGTGGCTCTGTTCCAGAAGACCCGGCTGCTCTGCGGGGCGACCCTCATCGCCCCCAGATGGCTCCTGACAGCTGCCCACTGCCGCAAGCCGTGGGTGCGGGGGCCGGGGCGGCG
>NW_004567142.1:5691438-5694011 GCF_000260355.1 Condylura cristata | reverse complement strand
GCCGGGCGGCCTTTCCCACGCTGCTCTGCCCCCCCAGTGCACCTGCCCCACGCCTTGAGGTGTGCCAACATCACCATCATCGCGCACAGGGAGTGTGAGGACGCCTACCCCGGCAACATCACCGATACCATGGTGTGCGCCAGCGTGCGGGAGGAAGGCAAGGACTCCTGCCAGGTCAGACCGCGGGCCCACCCGGCGGCACCCCACATCCGGCTCATCCCCGATTCCCTTTTCTTTTTGCATACAAGAGCTGGGGTGTAGGCCAAAGGTACAGGGTGGGGTGAGGTGACTCCCCAGAGGCAGAGTGGGGAGCAGAACAGGTGGATCCACTGGAATCCCCTGCTGAGGGGAGCAGCGGGGAGACAGGAGGGGTCTGCTGCGCCCTGGGGTCCCTCCCTGGCGGGGGATCGAACTCAGGCTGCAGTGATGACAAATGCTGAGACATAACCCTGAGGTCATCACCGAGCCCCCCATTCCCATTTCTAACCCCAGCACAGTCCCAGTTTCACCCCACTCCCAACGCCAACGCCAACCACCCCCACCCTCCCGCCATCTTTGTCCCCACCATTGCCAACCCCAGCCTAGGTCTCCACCGGCTCTCAACACCACCATCCTTCCCCCTGGGGCCCCCAGACCCTTCTCCACACCCCCCATCCCCAGGGTCCCCAGACTCTCCCCATCTCCCCCCAGCCCTCTCTCTCTACCCCCCAGGGTCCCCAGGTTCCTCCCATGCCCCCTCGCTGACAGCCTTCTCCCCCCACCCCAGGGCCCCCAGACCTCCCAGCCCCCTCTCTGACAGCCCCCTCCCCCCCAGGGTGACTCCGGGGGCCCGCTGGTCTGCGATGGGTCTCTTCAAGGCATCATCTCCTGGGGCCAGGACCCGTGCGCTGTCACCAGAAAGCCAGGAGTTTACACCAAGGTCTGCAAGTATGTGGACTGGATCCGGGAAACCATGAAGAACAACTAGCCAGAGCCTGGCCCTGCCTCCCAGTTAGACTTCGGGGGTCTTCACGGCGCGATCAGCTTGGGGTGGGGAGCTGGGGAGACCTGCTTGGAACCCTGCCTTGCATTAACTTTTGACTCTGAGGGTGAAGGACTCACTACCCTATCTCCAGCCCCAGAACAATTCCTGGGCCGATGAATAAACCATTGTCAACAAATGAATGAAACTTGTGGGTGCTTTGGTGCTGGAGCCTTTAAATCTAACCCACCTGGTCGCCACGAAACCCTAGGGCTGGCCTGGCTATGATGCCGTTTTGTGGAGGAGGAAACTGAGCCAGCGCCGGGGTCGTGAAGCCCCCTAAGTCAGAAGTGTAATTCCGCAGTCGGCCGGCCACTTCTCCCACGCTGTGGCCCGGGCTGGCTGCCATGGGCAACCTGGGAGAAAGCTCCCGTGGGTGCTGATGCTGAGCCGGACACCTGTGAGGTCAGAGCGCTCAGCCCGCAGGTGGTCCAGGCCCAGGGCCTCGGCAGCCTGGCTCACCCCGCGGGAGGTCACCTGCCCAGAGGGAGAGGCTGGGCAGGAACCCGCCTGCCCTCCCTGGGCGGACCCCTGGGCGGACGGGACCTGCGTGTGGCCTCGTGACTCAGGCCCTCTGTGAGCTGCGTTGCACACCAGAAGGGAGGGAGCAGGCCCCAGTGGGGATGGCGACGCCCCTTGCTGCCTTGGCCTCCCGTGATTCATGGGCCTGTGTGAAGTGACCCCAGGAGGGCAGGGCCCGGGAGCTAGTCACCACCAGCTGGACGCACGCACGCCCAGCCCGCAACCCGCTGGAACTCACAGCCTGGTGGCCAGACTGGGCGGCCTCCTCCCACTCTGGCTCCCGGGTTTCTGTGCCTCAGGGTCTCACGCCCACCCTTCCTTCCACCAGCTGGGCCGCCCTCCCCCGGTATCAGCTGTACACTTCCCTGTTTATTTACTCTGCTCTGGGAGCTGGAACCACCCAGCTCCCCACCTGGCAGCCCGCTCTCCTTGTGGGGAAAGACTCCTTGAACCGGGGACCTGGGGCACTCCCCCAATCGGGCTCCAAAAAAGGTGTTGGGGCCTGGGAGAAGCCTGTATTCCCGGCCCCTCCCAGAGCAGGAATCCGGGGCCCAGGTTGGGCGCCAGCCCCACCCACGCGTAATTAGGGAGAGGGAAAAGGAGGGGGTGAGGGCCAGAGGGGAGGGTGGAGAGTTTTCCGGGATCTTCGGGGGTTAAAAGGGAAGCCCTGGCCAGGGGTCCAGGGCAGAGGCTCCCGACAGCCCACACAGCGGGCCTCTCCCTCTCCCTCCGGCTGGCAGCCACGCGTGCAGGCAAGCTGCACCTCACCCAGGCCTGGGAGCGCGAGAGGATGGGTGGGGACCGGCGTTTCTGCCTCGACTTCCCTAAGGGGCGCGCCCGGAGCCCCGGCCCGCGCCCCACGGTGGAGGAGGGCGAAACCCCACGTTCTCCGTGGCCGGCTGGCCGGCAGGGGAGCACTTCCCTGGGGCGCAGGGAGGGCAGAGGACGCCAGGAGGGGCGTCGGCGGGGTAATTGCGCCCAATGCGGCGGCTCAGGCCCGTCGGCCGCCGCCCCTACGGCGTGGCCGTCG
>NW_004567142.1:5689825-5690982 GCF_000260355.1 Condylura cristata | reverse complement strand
GCTTTCCCTGCGGCCGCCCTACTTTAACCCTAAATCTCGCCTTAATAGCTTTTCGGCCCTGGCCTTTCCCCAGACCGTAGTGTTTTCCTCTCCTCTGGCCCACCCCTGCGGGGTGGTAGTCCCGCCCCGTCACCCCCAGATTTCTATCCCCGCTACCTGATGGCCCAGCGGCGCCCAGCCCGTCCCCTGCTCTGTGATCGCCCCACCTAATTCTAACCGGTCCCTTCGATGGGCCCTGGGTGCTGGGGACCCCGAGATTCTGGGCTTCGGTGCAGGAAACAGTGGGCGCAGGAGTCAGGGGAGGTGAGCAGGGTGAAGCTTCTCCCTGGGTGAGGTGGCAGCGCCGCCGTTAGGCAGAGAGGACACGCTGGGCATCTGCCGCGTGCGGGCGGGGTTCGGGGGCTGGAAGCTGCCTTTGGGGGGGCAGGGTATCAAGAGGGGCGGGGGGATGGCGGCCCTTCACCTAATGGTCTTAAGTGGGGGTCTCCCTTTGCAGGAGGCTGCAAAATTTTGCTGACAGATTAACTCTCCCGGCCTCCCGCCTGGCCTGCTGCCCCTCCCCCACCCCCAGCGCAGGTGCCCCAGCAGGGGGGTCCCTAGGGGGGCAGGGCAGGTCAGTGAGCTGTACCAGCGCCTTGGCGCCAGGGGGGTCCTACCTGTCTGCTCTAGCCACCGCTAGCCCATGGCCAGGCCAAGCTTTTTTTTTTTTTTTAAGATTTATTTATGCACAAAAGAGCTGGGGTACAGGCCACAGGTGGGGCGTGAGAGGACTCCCCAGAGACAGAGTAGGGGGCAGAACAGGCGGATCCACTGAAACCCACTGCTGAGGGAGCAGCGGGGAGACAGGAGAGGTCTGCTGCGCCCTGGGGTCCCTCCCTGGCCTGGGGTGGAACTCGGGCTGCAGTGGCTGGGGACAGCCTCACAGTGCTGGGACTTCACCCCTGCACCCCCAGGGAGCCCCCAGCTCTATTCTTGCTGTCTTCTCCATAAGCAGCTTCCGGTCTCAACCTCTGAGGTCCGGGCGCGCCACCAGCCCGACCCCCTCCTTCCCTCCCCGCCATCTTTCCCGCTCCCTTGCCTGGGGCTCCGGGACCCCCACCTTCCACCCCACCCTGTCCTCCCCGCGGTGCCCACAGCCCGCCCCCAAAGCCGGCCCT
>NW_004567142.1:5678334-5687428 GCF_000260355.1 Condylura cristata | reverse complement strand
CTGGGGCCTGGACTCCCGGGGCTGAGGGGGAGTCCAGGGGCCTGGACCTAGGTCTGAGGCAGGGGGCTAGAGGCCTGGGATGGGTACAGTGTAGGATCTGGACTCCTGGGTCCCGGAGAATTGGGGGTGGACCCCAGGATTACCTGGCATTTCTTCCATCAGTGAAGTATAACAGGGGCCTGAGCTGCTCCACCGTCACCATCCTGAGCCCCAAAGCCTGCGAGGCCTTCTACCCCGGCGTGCTCTCCAACAACATGGTGTGTGCGGGGCTGGACCAGGGCCAGGACCCTTGCCAGGTAGGGCGCTGGGGGGCTCTTCCTTGCAGGAGGAGCAAGGCTCGGAGCGTATGGGGGAGCAGAGACCCCACGAAGCTCCCCAGCCCCAAGCCCTTCCCACTCCCTCAGCCAAGGCCTGTCCCCAGATCCGGGACCTCACCCCAAGCCCTCGCTAGCCCACCCTGCCTCCCCCAGCACCCCAGGCCCAGGGCAGCGCCCAGGGAGGTGTCTGACTGCCTCTCTCTCCTGCCTCCTGCCCCAGAGCGACTCCGGAGGCCCCCTGGTCTGTGACGAGACTCTGCAGGGCGTCCTTTCCTGGGGCGTCTACCCCTGCGGCTCAGTTCAGCACCCCGCGGTCTACACCCAGATCTGCAAATACTCCTCGTGGATACAGAAAACCATCAGCTCCCACTAAGCTCCCACTGACCCCTGCGCCTCCTCTCCTCTGGAGTCAGCTGAGCGCACCCAGCCCCCGCATACCCATATCCTGCCCCCACTGCCCTTGCCCGCTGCTGTTCCCTGCCCCGTGGAACCCCCAGTGCAGAGGTGGGGGCAGTTTTGATTGAGACAGGCGAGGAAGCCATGTCCACCATCTGCCTGGCTTCCTCTCCCTGTCATGCTGTGTGACCTTGGGCAAGCCCAGCACCCTCTCTGGGCCTCCATTTCATCACCTAGAAAATGGGGCCACCGAAGTGCCTACCTCATCCGTGCGTTGAGAGGAGACGACAGACCGTGCGTGTGTCGATCGTTAGCATAATTGCCGTGTGAACGATGAACAAGTGGGCGGCGAGCGCTTATTAAATGTGGCCTGTTGTTGAAGTGTGAGCAGGGCCTGGTGGGAACGCGTGTGACTCTGTCCAAGGGAGAAAGGCCAGGGCGACCCCAGCCCCAGCACCCCCCATTCTACCCGAGGGCTGCCAGGAGAACCGCACCCCCACCCCACAGCCCCACAAAGCACCCTCAGCCACGTCCGCCTCCCCTCCCACTGCTTCCGTGTCTGGGTCCACCCAGCACCAGTTCCTCCTGTCCCAGCAGATGCTGGGCTGGCCTGAGTCACCCGCGGCCCTGGACGCACGAGGCCTCACCCCGTAGGCATCCCGGCCCAGGCGCCTGTCCCCACCTGGGTGGCTCCATCCCTGCAGAGAAACCCTGTGCGCCTTGAGGGAGCTGCTGGTTGGCTCCAGGGATGCCGTCCGTCCCTTCCCTCCGTCCCTCTGTCCCTCCCTCCCTCCTGTCACACACACAACCCTGTTCTGCCACATCCACTCTCGTCCTCCAGGCTGACTCTGCCCCTGTCCTCCCAGATTTTCTTTGAGGGATTTTTTTTTAAGATTTATTTTTTTATGCATACAAACACTGGGGCGCAAGGGAGTGAGAGGGTTCACCAGAGACAGAGTGGGGAGCAGAACAGGCCGATCCACTCCTGAGGGGAGTAGCAGGGAGACAGGAGGGGTCTGCTGCGCCCTGTGGGTCCCTCCCTGGCTGGGGATCGAACTCGCGCTGCAGCGGCTGCAGGCAGCTTCACAGTGCTGCGCTTTAAGCTTTTGCACCACCCAGAGGGTCCTTGCTTGGAGGTCTCGGGAGAGGGGAGTCTTTTCCTCCCCTGAACTGTCTCAGTGTAAATATTCCTGAGCTGAATCCAGGTAAAGCTCAGCATGTGGGGGCACCTTCCTGTCACCCGGACTTTGGAACCCCAGTCTCAGTGCAGAGTGCTAGGGAAATTTTCTACCCAGCACAGCTTTCCACACACCCAGCTTTCATTTTCCCTGCAGATACAAGTATATGGAGCAGGTGTTCTACCTGGGCACTGGGAGGGCCATGAGGCCTCAGCCATCATGGACCCAAGGAAGACTGGTGTGCCAGCTCTGAGTACCAGCCAAGCACTTTGCCTTCCCGCCCCACTGGCCACCAGCACACCCAGGAAACGCTGGTCAGGCGTAGCAGAGTTTGTCATGTAAGGGTCACAAGTGAAGTAGGTGGGAACTCGAAAATTCGATTAATTTTTCAAGGCAACTCACCTGTTCCCTTAGTCATGCTGCAAGTGTTTATGGAGCTGTGTCCCGGAGATGAGTCAGGCCAGGCCCTACCCTCTAGGCTCTGCTAGTCAGGTCTGGGAACCAGGCACGCTCACATTCTTGTCATTCAGATGGCCACTCAAAAGTCACCTCCTTAAGGAAGCCCTCCAGGATTGCCCTGGCTAAAGCTGAAGGGATCCCCACCTCAGAGGTCACCAGGCCCCTGCTCTATTTCTTTTGCAGCATTTGTTAGAGCTGACGTGACCTCATTTATTTATTTATGCTTTTTCTCCATATTTTCCTTCTTCTCGCCACTAAACTCCTGAGGGCTGGGTTATAATCAGTTCTCTGTGGTTTCTAAGGTACCTGGTTCCATAGCTGGTGCACAACAGCCACTCATCCCATGTTTGAATGAACAAGTAATAGACATTGATCAGTGCTGTCGCAGAAGGAAGCTCAGTATATCCCCAGGAGAACCCAGAGACACGTGAAGGAGTCAGGAAATGTTTCTTGGGGGGAACATTCACATGGGGTTTTATAGGATGTGTACGAGTTCAACAGGTAGAGAAGGAAATGGCTTTTTGTCATTTATCGTGTGACCCTGAGCACATTACTGGAAGGTGCTCTTTGCCTCAATCCCCGTTTGTGAAACAGAGAAGGCACACTGTTGTGAGAGTCACTGAAGCAGCGGACCCAAAACACCACCCTGACATGCACAGAGTAAACAGTCAGTCGTAGATTCGTGCTTTCTCTGTGCCAGGCCCAGCCCCAAGCGCTTCATGTGTGTTCAGTCACATTATCCCCTCCGTTATGACAGCGACTGAACAGGTGGTCCAGTGAGAGACCCAGTCACTTGCCCAAGGTCACACACTGAATAGTCGCCAGCCTGGAGAGTTTGGCTCTGAAGACTGTTGCAAACCCCTCAGCCACGGTGAGGACACATTCAAGGGCAGCTCGGACCCAGCCTTATGGTGACAAAAAGTGGAACAGGCTGTGTGTGCTTCAGAAGAAAAGAGGGTTTCTGTCTAGAGAAATCTGAGAGGGGTTCCTGGAGGAGAGGTCATTTAGACTGGGTCTTGAAGGATGTCTAGGAGTTTGCCAGAAAGAAAAAGAAGAAACTTGGAGAAAGGCATTCACTCATTCAGTCAACATCTCTTGACATGAACAGGGAGGGGAGTCAGACTTGGGATTAGTCCTCTAGGCTGCCCGCCCGGTGGTGAGGGGTGAGGGGCTGGGGGGCGAGGGGAGAGCCTCTGGAGAGAGGCAGATAGGATGGGCTGGTGGGAAGGACAATGGAGGGGAGAAGATGGCGTGAGAAGAAAAGACAGGAGAACATTCTCACTCTTGGCCAAGATCGGGGGGTGCTGGTGAAAGGGAAAAGGGCTTGACGGCAGGTGGGTGTGCTGGGTCCCGGGCTGTGGTGGGTGCAGGAGCTCTCTGCCCCTCTCAGCCCCTCTCCTTCCACCCTGGGCGCTGCATGTCTCCCTCCCCCTTCCTGGGCCTTTCTTCCTCTCCCTTTCCGGTCCCATCCGGTGAGCCTACCGGCTCCCTGGCCCCAGCCCCCTTCTCCCGCACCCCAGCCAGCTTCCTGGGGGCCCCGCCTACCCCCAAGCCCGCCCAGCCGCTCTGCCCAGCTCCGCACCAGTGTCACACTGGCCTGCACTCCAGGACCCCGCCTCAGGGACCTTCCACCGCTCCCTCTTCCTCCTCCAGGCCAGGAATACCCAGCCGCGAGATCCTGAGTCCCCAGGTCATGGAGAAGGAGGGCGCCCCTCTCCAGAGCCCCCTGGAGGCGGCGCGTCCCGGGGCCCCTCCCCGCTGGCTTGGGCCGAGCCCTGGCCCAGCATTTCTGCAGCTCGCGGTGACAGGGGGTCCTCCCGCAGGCCCCCCGCCGGTCCCCAGGGCTTTCCCCCTCCCCCCGCACGTTTCCCAATCCAGATTAATCACGGGGGCGGCCCCGGGGAGGAGGAAGGAGATGGCAGGGCTTACCTTAAAGCAGCGCCGGCCGCCGCGCCGGCTCCAGCACCCAGGCACCCGGAGGTCATGAAGTTGCGATTCCTCTGCGCTCTGCTTTCTCTCCTGGCAGGTGAGGCCCCCGCCCGCCAGGCCCCTGCCCCCCACACCGCCCAGGGCCCGGGCTGCCCCTCCGCCTCGCCTCACCCCGCCCCACCCCGGGCGCTTGGGCCCCTGGGCCTCCCCTGCCCTCCGCCTCGCCTATTCACCCCTGCCGCCGTCCTCCGACCCCAGGGCGCAGTCGGGGAGACACCCGCGCCATCGGGGCAGAGGAATGCACCCCCAACTCGCAGCCCTGGCAGGCCGGCCTCTTCCACCTCACCCACCTCTTCTGCGGGGCGACCCTCATCTCTGAGCGCTGGCTGCTCACTGCGGCTCACTGCCGCAAGCCGTGAGTGACCGCGGGCTTGGGGGTGGGGCAAGGGGGGGCGCCCAGGGCAGAAGGACCCAGCCCCTCTGTTAGCACAAGTTCAACCCAGAATTGCAAAGTCTCCTCTCTCCGCTCCGGAGCGCCCCAAAGTCGGGGTTTGCAGCGAAAGATTGGAAAGTTCAATTCTTAGACTCCAAGTCTCTGGCCCCGAGAAGCCACCGAGGCGGCCTGGGCTCCTCGTTGGTCCCAGGGAATTCTGAGGCGGCAGGCTCAGGAACCGACCAGAATCTTGTCAGCACAGAGCGGGCCCCTGGGGTCCAGCCCTGCGTAGCCGTCCGCCCCCAGCACCCACGGAAGGACGCTGGACAAGATGAGCCGCAGTGGGAGACTTAACCTTGACACACTCAGAATATGATTTCAACATGTGATCGGGGTGTGAGATCTAGTTTTACTCTTTTTCTTTTTCATTAGTTTCGTATTTATTTTTTCTATTTACTTATTTTGAATTGAGGTAATGTTGGGGTATGCCTCACTGAGTCCCGGTTGTTAGCTTCCCTCTGTGATAGGAACCCCAACCTTGCCCTCCCCCAGAGCCTGGGGTCTCCTGAACCCCAGGACCCTGTGATTGGCAGGAATCGTGTCTGCCTACAACCTGGTGGACTGAATATCCCAGAACCGATCATTCCAGATTCTTAAAACCTTCGGAGTCATAATTCAAAGAATTCTAGAACCTCACACTCTTGAACTTTAGTTCCTTAAGCTTCTAAACTCACAGATTTACAGAACTCTAAAATGATGGCATTTCCGTCTTTTAATCCCAGAATATCTGATTTTGAGACTTTTCAAATTCTAGGTTTAATTCAGATCACTTAAAATTCCTGGTCTTCATGTTTTCTTTCTTTCTTTTTAACATGGCCTTTTTGATCCAGAGAACTCTTGAATCGTGATCTACTAGAACTTGAGCTTCATAGGATTTGGGAATTGTAGGTTCCCAAAGTGTTACCATCTTCGAGTTCTAGAAACTTAGTTTCTGGGCATACGGTTTTATTCTACTGGAACAGAACCTTAGACTCTCCGCCTCACGGAAATCCTTTTCACATTATCTCTGGAGAGGGTCATCCGTCCTGTTGATTGTCTTCCCTCGTCCCCAGAAACAGAGCAGCTTCGGGAAAGGATGCTGTGAGGGAGCTTCCCATCATGCACTGCTGGGTCTCCCTGAGCTCAGGTCTGGACACCAGGCTGGGGGAACAATGTCCAGACTCCAAAGGCAGAGACAGAGCTCAGTGGAGGGAAGACAGGGCTGGCCAGAGGGGGCTAGAGGGGCGGATTCCTAGACCAGGAAGCAAGGCAGGAGGGGGCGGAGGAGGAATGCTAACATCTCAAAATGCGAGGCGCTAGGGGAGCCCCAGGTGGCAGAGGCTGAGGGGTGGACATGGAGACCCGGAGACGCCCCGGGCTGTCCGGATCAGGCTAGTAGGGCATGCTGAGGTTGAGCCTTCTGGCAGCCAACAAGAGCCTGGGCCACAGCTGGCCCATCTTGGGGGCTCTCCACACCAACACGCACACAGGAAGGCACACGCGCCACTCCCCACTGAAGCCACCCGACCTGTGGGGGCAGGGTGTGGGCTGCTGCTGTGCGATAGGTGGAGCCCCCGTGTGCCCACAAAGTTCCAGGGGACTCAGGTCACCGCCGAGGCCCCAGGTGGGGCAGGAAGGAAGGCGGCTCCCAGCACAGGGACCTGGGAAGGCTGGGCGCCCTGGGGGCCCCCCCCCCCGAGGTAGAGGCTGCGAAGGGACGGGGAGCAGAGGCCCAAGGAGAGCGTGCGTCTCGCTTCATTAGACCCGCACGGCCCCGCCACGCCGCGAGGAGGGCCCCAGAGCCGGCGTGTCCGGGGGCCCGCACCTAGCACCGGAGGGCTTGACCTGAGGCCGCCCCAGCAGGTATCTGTGGGTCCGCCTCGGGGAGCATCACATCTGGCACTGGGAGGGCCCCGAGCAGCTGTTCCGGGTCAAGGACTTCTTCCCCCACCCCGGCTTCAACAACGACCTCAGCGCCCATGACCACAACGACGACATCATGCTCGTCCGGCTGCCCAGGCCGGCGCGCCTGGGGCCCGCTGTGCAGCCCCTCAACCTCAGCCAGACGTGCGTCAAGCCCGGCACCCAGTGCCTCATCTCGGGCTGGGGCGCCGTGTCCAGCCCCAAGGGTACAGCTCTTCTAGATTCGACACGTGGCCTTGGGGGGCAAGTGTCCCCGCTTTCTCTGACTCCGCCCTGTCCTGCCTGCCTGCCTGTCACCCACCGTCTGTCACCTGTCAGTCACCTCCCTGCCTGCATCTAAGGATCTAGCTGTCTTCCTGCCTGCTTCCCTGTTTCATCAAATGACCATTGTGTTTCATCACTACCTGCTACCTGGGCTGCAGGACACATCCTGATTTGGGAGCTGTTAAGGTGCAGCTTAGACTTGGAATAAGGCCAGAGACCCAGGTCACCCAGAGACCCAGGTCAGCAGCCTGCTCCTCAGATGCCCCCACTGCCCCCCACCAGGACCGGCTTCCAGAGTCTCGGGGACAGTCGGCATTCGTTGCTGCCAGAGACTAAAACCTGGGCGTGTCAGCCAAGTTTCTAGAGTCACTTGTGAAGCCCAACCAATCGGGGGTACTTGGTCCCCAAACACCAGCCGTGGGGGGCTGTCATGGAGCCCGCCCTTCCAGAAAGCACAGCTCACCCCACGGACGCCGTCCCCCTGCACGGCCCCTGCACCCACCTCTGCTGGCCCATCAAGGCCCTGCACGTGTCTGAGTTTTAGCCACACGCAACACGCGCAGATCTGTAGTGTGCGAGGCATCCCCCTCTTCCTGGCTAACGTTTCTGAGCCTGTATCTGCCTCTGGCTTTCCCTTGGCATCTCCAGCTCTGTCAGCCCCCCCACTCCCCCCCCCATTTGCTCTGCGGGGTTACACATGCTTTCTAGGCTGACGGCATCTCTCTGCTTCTCCCCACAACCCCACTTCCCTGCCTCTCCTCGCATCTCTTTGTGATGGCCTCTGGTTTCCACCTTTGAGTCTTACACTAGGGCCCTTCCTTGGGAAAGGGGCTGCTGGGCGAGGTGGGATGGCCGCTGACCTGCCGCCTCCTCCCCAACAGTGCAGTACCCGCTCACGCTGCAGTGCGCCAATATCAGCGTCCTGGAGTCCGGACTGTGCCGCCGGGCCTACCCTGGCCACATCTCCAACAGCATGCTCTGCGCGGGCCTCTGGGAGGGGGGCCGGGGGTCCTGCCAGGTGAGACTCGGGAGCAGCGGGAGTCCTGGGGCAGGGGAGAAGGGTATTGAGGCCCCAGCATCCAAGACCCAGCAAGCAAGAGAGTGGGGTCCTGGGGAGGGGGGCTAGGACCAGGACTCCTGGATCTAAAATGGGGGGGGCACTGAGGGGCAGCCCCTAGGCCCTGTGGGAGGGGAATTGGGAGCCCAGAGAGCTGACCAGGAGTAAGGTGGGGCGCTGAGTTTCCACTCTCAGTCTCAGGGAAGAGGGACCTTCCTGGAAGCAGCAAGTAGCCTTTGTCATTCACCAACAGCTCGTCCTAATGCTTCTCTACTCCTCTCCGGTGCACAGGGCGACTCCGGGGGCCCCCTGGTTTGCGACGGGACCCTGGCAGGCGTGGTGTCTGGGGGTTCAGAGCCCTGCTCCAGACCTGGGCGCCCCGCCGTCTACACCAGCGTTTGCCACTATGTGGACTGGGTGCAGAAGATCATGAAGGACAACTGAGATCTCGCGCCTCGGACGACCCAGAGAGGCGGCGCGCGCAGAGTAGGCGCGAACCGCGGGGCTCCCGCCCCAGAGGTCTCCCCGCTCGGCCTGGGCCGCCGCAGACCCCTGCTGGACATTCAGGCTCCGCCCCCTCGGCGTCGAGCGGGGCGGGGCCTCCGCTCCGGGGTCCCCGTCAGGCCCCGCCCCCGCGGAACAGCGTTTCTTATTGGCTGTGCGCGGGGAGCCGAGTCCACCGGGCGACCCCGCCCCTGGGACCTTGTCCAATGAGAGTCCCCCTCTGGACACCGGCCCCGCCCCGTGACGTCCGAGGCGCTGGCCGGCCCCACGTGGAGCCCGGGCGGGTCGCGGGTTTGAATCCCCGCGGGGGCCCGACCGGGAGAATGCGAGGGGGAGGGGTCCCGATCCCTTCCGATCCAGTGGTTGAGTTTACAATAAACGCGCGGAGCCGCCCTGCTTTGTGTCTGCCTTGCGGGTGAGGGCGGGCGGCGCGCGGCGCGAGCCCCCTGAACCTGGAGCAGCGCCGCTCGGAGGTCTGTCCCCAGCTGCCCTGTTGCAGCAAGGCCCCTGGGTCCTGCTCGGGCTGGCCCCGTCGTCCCCAGGGGAAGGAGAAACCAGGTCACGGAGCCTCCCAAACCTGCCTTCCCAGATCCCG
>NW_004567142.1:5671777-5677449 GCF_000260355.1 Condylura cristata | reverse complement strand
GCTGCGGCCAGCCCCGAGGTCCCACTAGGATGTCGGACTCCTCCTTCCTCTCCGCGCAGCCCCGCCCTCGCCCTCTCCCCAGCTCCGCCATGGGACGCCCCCCGCCCGCCGCCGCCTGGACCTGGACGCTGCTGCTCTTTCTGCCGACGGAAACCTGGGCAGGTGAGGGCCGGGAGGCGCGGGGGCGCCCGGCCTGGGGCAGGTGGCGAGTTCCGTGGTGCATGGGGTGGCATGCGGGGTAGGTCGGGCGCGCGCGCGGGGGCGGGGGACCCCGGCGGGGCGGGCGGAGGCTTGTGCGGGGCGGGTAGGTGGCCGCGTTATGCTGTCCACCGGCCCCTGCTCGCCGAGCCTGCGGGGCTGCCCGCGGAAGAGCCCCTATGCAGGCCACCGACGCGCTTGGGGGCAGCGCTGGGGAGTGGGCTTCAGTGGGGTCCCGGGGGTGGCGCCAGGATGGGGGTACCTGGGAGGGTGGATGCGCCCGAGAGGAGTCAGGCCGAGAACGTGCTGGGGGGGTCCGCTTGAACCCACAGTGATTTTCCTGGCCGGCGCCAGCCCCTGGAGTGGCATCCAACCCTCACTCTCCTGCAGCAGGACACTGGAGGGCGCAGGGGTCCAAGGTCCTGGAGGGCCAGGAGTGCGAACCCCATTCGCAGCCTTGGCAGACCGCGCTGTTCCAGGGCAACAGGCTGCTTTGCGGGGGTGTCCTCATAGAAGACAACTGGGTCATCACTGCTGCCCACTGCAGAAAGTCGTGAGTGGGGTGGGCCGCGGGGGCAGGGGCTGGTTTGGCATCTGAGGGAGGTCGAGTGGATGGGACAGAGGGCCGTGCACCCCCAGGTCTCAGTGAGGGGCCGGGGGGCTGCCTGGACGCCTGGTCTGAGGCCGGGGGCCTGGACCCCTGCCCGGCCTGAGTGCCCCCGCCGTTACAGGAAGTACACAGTCCGCCTGGGGGAGCACAGCCTGAAGTATAAGGAAGCGTCCGAGCAGGACATGGCGGTGGCCCAGTCCATCCCGCACCCCTGCTACAACCGCAGCAGCGAGGACCACAGCCACGACCTCATGCTCATCCGGCTCCGTGGCCGGGCCACCCTGGGGTCCAAAGTGAAGCCCATCAAGCTGGCAGATCGCTGCGCTGAAGTTGGCCAGAAATGCAACATCTCGGGCTGGGGCACCGTGACCAGCCCCCAAGGTAGCGGGAGGCGGGGGGGCCCCCAAGTCCTCGGCAGAGCTTTGTCCCGGGAGGGGATAAGGAAAGGGAAAGAGATGTGAGGTCGAGAGTCACGGTGGCTCCCGCTGGAAACCTGGGAGAGCAGAATCTTAGCGGGAGGGATGGAAGAGAAAGTCAAGTAGCATCCAGTTCGGACGGGTGGACGGACGCGTGGACGGACGGGTGGTGGATGAGTGCGTGGGGGTGGCTGGTGGTTGGTGGACGGATGGCTGATGAGTGGGTGGGGGGCAGTCCTGCGGACCGCCGTTATGAGGGAGAGTGCCATGTTATGAGACCTTTTGTACAAGATTTCTAAAAACCTCATCAGACCTGGGACATACCAGCACCGCCACAGTTCAAGAAAACAAGCTCCTCAGTCCCTCACTAACTTTCCCCGTGAGCCCAGAGTTGCTGGCCCCAGCTATTTCCTTGCGTCCAGGAAGCCAGGTGTCTCCCCTCAGCCCACGTGCTGAGTTTCCAGCTCCCGCCTCTCTGAGTCCAAAACTCACAGCCAGCATTGAGGTCGTCCTTTGGGGGCTTCAGAGTCCAGGTAGCCCCTCACCCTGCTTCAAAGTGGAAAAATGGGGTTCAGGTCACAGCACAGTGGTGTCTGCCAAGGGGCAGCCGAGCACAGGTCCCTGCCCTTCTGAACCCTTCTTCTAAAGGGCCGGGGGCTACCTGGACACCCGCAGGCTGGAGGGTGAGGCACGACAGCTCGCACCGCCCTGCTCCCCCCACCCTGCTCCTGGTCACAGAGCTCCCCAATAGACTTATGCTCCCTCGGGCCAGGTTGCTTTCTTTATTGTGTCCTTGGGGCTCAGCATGGCGTCCGGCCCACAGCTGGTGCTCACTAACCTGTTGAATGAACGCGTGATGACCGGAGGATGGGCTGCATGCCCTCCTGGAGAGGAGTGGTAGAGGCTGGGCGTGCAGCGTTCCTGGCACATGGAAGTGCCTGGTACAAGCCTCCTGCCCTGGCATCTACCCCTCAGAGGTGCTGAGAAAAACCCACTCTCTCTCCATCGTTAATGCTTATTTGGAAGCATCTGGTACGTCCCCGTGGGAAGCTGCACACCAGGTGGGGGAAGCAAACAAAAAAATATGTAAAGTTAAACGCTATGAGGGGAGACCGTGGAGGATAAATGCCTGGGGAGGGCTGGAGGGATGCTGCACTCATTGGAATGATCAGGGAGGGCTTCTAGGAGGAGGTGACATTTTGAAGAAGTCGGATTTACTGGAGATTGGGGACCTGGTGGTCTGAGAGTGAGGTTCAGATGTGTCCCCAATCCCCCCCATCGCCTGCTTCTTCATTTGAAAATGACTCAGGACAAAAAAAGCAAAAGGTAGGGTACCGGCGACCTCTAGATGGAGAAAGGGGAGCCCTTTTCATGGCTGTTTCATGGGAGAAACTCCCCGTGCTGCCGTGGGTGCACTGAAGCCAGATTAGACTCAGGGAGGAAGGGAAAAGGCTGCTCTTTCTGAGAACGTACCACCTCTTCCCCTCAGATAATTTCCCTGACACCCTCAACTGCGCAGAAATTGAAATCTTTCCCCAGAAGCAGTGCAAGGACGCCTACCCGGGGCAAGTCACAGACGGAATGGTCTGTGCGGGCGACAGCCACGGAGCTGACACATGCCAGGTGAGCGGCTCCCAAGGCCCTCTCCTCCTTTTCTCTCCTGTCGACGTCTAGGGTGATTGGGGGTGACTCCAAGAGTCAGCACCCAGAGGAGGCACCCCCATCTTTATGGAGTAGGACGCAGGCTCAGAAAACTCTCACCCAGAAGCTAAATTGTCATTTCTTTGGGAGCCCTTGTCTGCAAGATGGGGTGCAGGGAGGGGGTGAGAGGAGGTGGCCGTGAAGAAAGAAGGAATGCTGGGGGGGGGAGGTCGGGGTCCCGCATCCTTTCCCTGCTCCAGCTCCTGTGGTCTGCGCTGGCCTACTGGGACCAGGCCACCATCACCGGCTTCCTTTGGGGCAGCTGGGCTTGGGCTCCGCCCCCTTCTCTGACTGGGCTCCGCCCCCTTCTCTGACTTGGCTCCGCCCCCTTCTCTGACTTGGCTCCGCCCCCTTCTCTGACTTGGCTCCGCCCCCTTCTCTGACTGGGCTCCGCCCCCTTCTCTGACTGGGCTCCGCCCCCTTCTCCGCCCCCTTCTCTGACTGGTCCCTTACGAGGTGTCCCAGCCGGCCAGGGGGTGGCGCCCTTGCTCCCAGGCTCCCCCATGGGCTCCCCACCCTGAGATGACAAATCTTGGGATCTGTCACAAACGTGGCATTTTCTCTCTTAAGTGCTTTGTCCTTTTCGGGGGCGCCCCGCCCTCTTGGCTAATGCTAGGTCACCGAGGACAGTTTCCCTGCCTCATCTCCACGGCAGGTATGACATCACTTCCAGTCATGGCCCTGCCACGAAATCCACTCTCTAGGTGGTTCCCTGGAGACAGTGGTCTTGTTCCTCAGACTCCACCAGTGTGTGTGTCCGTCCCCACCACTGATCAGGAACAGAGGCAGCTTCGGTTTTGTTTCCTCTTACCGTCCTCTGTTCTCTTCCTGGATGGAGCTGCCAGACCTGTTTCCCCACTGTCCACAGACTTGCCCACATCTCCCTCCCCTTCACACATGGAGCAGCAAGTCTTCAATCTCAGTTAAATCAGACTTCCTCAAAATGTCACCTCCTCCTAGAAGCCCCCCTATTTTTCCAAAGAAAGGACCACATCTCCAGCTCTGCCTACTCATTTATCCCGCACAATATCCCATTACCACATTAACTCTATGTAGTGTTTTAAATGTTTTTCATTGTCTGTTTCCCTCTCACCATTGCCCCGGGGCCAATATTCTGTCCCCTTGGCTAGACGGGGCCACTCGCTCCACAGAACCAGTACCAGATGCTGGAAAGAAACGAAGGCAAGCAGGTGAAACTGTCCTCTTACTCTCCCCTTCCAGGGTGATTCAGGGGGCCCCCTGGTGTGTAATGGCGTTCTCCAGGGCATCACATCTTGGGGCTCCGACCCCTGCGGGCGCCCCGAGAGACCCGGCGTCTATACCAACATCTGCCGCTACCTGAACTGGATCAAGAAGACCATAGGCAGCCGGGGCTGACCTCTGAGAGATTCCCTCAGTCAAAGGCCCCAGGCTGGCTTCTTCCCTGTCTGCGTTTGCCCCTGGGGGTGGAGGGGTGGGGTTCTGTGTCCCGCGACCCCCGAGGTTTGCTGGGAGGTCTGATGGACAGGACGACCTCCGGCGCCTCGCTGGCCATCATTTATTCCCAGAAGGACTTGGAGGAATGGGTGGGTCATTTCATGGGAAGTAATGTATTTAGGGGTTTTCAAATACCCAGGGGGTGTGAAAGACATTGCACAGGGTTTCTGTTTCATTTTTCGGAGCAGCTAAAGCATCTCAAAGCTTCCATGGGGGTGAGTCCCCTCCCACACACTGCGAGGAACGCAGAGTAGAAAAGCCAGAGCTGTAACAAGGGCTTACACATTCACACGGGACTGTCCACAGAAGCACCACCCAATGCAACGCACGCGACGCTGGCAGCTCCAAGCGCTCGTCTCAAAAGAAGCAGAGACCTTTCTCCCAGCTCCGAGCAGCTGAGCGGAGGGAGCGGCGGGGCTAGGAAGCAGCGAGTCCCAGAGTCCCATCACTGCTGGCGTCTGAACTGAGGGGGGGACGGGAGTTCTCAGAACAAAAACCCCAAGCAAGCCGTCTAGGGCAAGATGCAGGCGCAGGGGTCGTGACTGTAAGGCAATAAAGACGTGACCGCAGGGACGGCTGCGTCCCCTCCGTGTCTGCCCGGGCAGGCTTCCCACGCGCCGCCCTCCTTTCTTGCTGCCCCACACCCCACTGTCCATGGCTCCTCTGCTTCAAGCCTCTGCATCTGCCCAGCGGCTGCTTCCTCGCCTCCCCTGCGCCCCCGTGACAGCCTCTGCACGCCCCCTCCGGCCGCCACCCGCAGCATCCTCCCCGGGGACGGCGCCCGGACCCTCTCGAGAACAGGATGCGGCGGGGCCAGCGCGCTCCCCCCTCTGCCACCTGATAGGCCGCTGAGTGGCCAATGGGTTGCCGGCGTTGCGGTCACGTGGCCGGCCTCGGCCAATCCGGGCGCTTGGCGTCACGTGACCCCCCCGCGGGGAGGGACGCGGCGTTTCTGCTCCAGGGCTGTGGGTGTCGGTCACCCTGTCCGGGGCCTCCGCGAAGCGCCGGGTGCCCGCGGTGCCCGCCCGGAGGGGCTCCTGGGAGGCGGCCGCAGCCTGCCCTCCACGTGGCAACGCTGGTTTTGGGGCGCTTCTAAGCTGGGAACGGGAAGGGCGGAGCGAGGCGGCTCACCCCGCGCGCCGGGGGGACCCTCTCGCCGGCCGAGTCTGGCTTCCCCGAACCAGCACGCGCGCCGCGGGGCGACAGCTGTGGCACCCTCAGACCCGACCCGATCGCGGCTGCGGGTCTTGTCCAGGCGCGCCTTCCGCGCG
>NW_004567142.1:5660140-5671643 GCF_000260355.1 Condylura cristata | reverse complement strand
GGGAGCCTGCACGCAGGCGGCTTGCTAGGCACAGTTTGCAGAACATAATTGGTAAAACATAGGCTGAACCCAACTAGGCGCGGCAGGATAAAGTGGGTGCGGCCGCAAAAGCTGAGGGCAAGGAGAGGTGGTGAGCCAGGTCCCCGGAGCAGGGGTGAGCGTCACCCTCCCAATCGAGGGCCTGGAAGGTGACTGAATCCTGAGGAAGCTGGACGCTGCCCTCTGGAGGGCTCCCCTTTTCTCGCGGGAGACCTGTACGATGAGAAACTGTATTAAATGTTCCTCTTTTGTCTTTTAAAGATTTTATTTTTGTGGAGAAGAACTGGGGTGCAGACCAGAGGTTATGAGGGGTGAGAGCATCCACTAGAGACTAGAGAGGGGAGCGGAACAGGCAGGTCCCCTGAAACATGCTAGGGGGGGGGAGGTCTGCTGCCCCTGGGGTCACTCCCTGGCTGGGGATGAACTCAGGCAGCAGTGGCTGGTGAGTGCTGGTGAGTGCTGAACATAACCCCTAGGCTACCAGGGAGGCCCTAAATGACACCCCCCCACACACACACTGAATTTTATCAATGAAATGCCTGTGGAAAGTTACTTTCTCCTTTTCCTAGTAAGCCTGTCTATTTAAATGTCACCTTTGCCTGCTCGTGTCTGTGCAAATGTCTTCTTCCCCTGGGTAAAGAAGTTATTTTTGTCTCAGGCCCACACACCCTAAGATATTTACTCTCTGTCCTTTCTGGAGAAAGTTGGTCAACGCCTGTGCTCAAAGATATTTTTGAAACGCAGTCACGTTAGAAGATCGATCACGCCTTCCAGGGTTTGGTCATTTCTTAATGCACCTAATATCCAGGAGACACTTGAATGACACCAAATCAGAGAGGCCCTGAGGATTGATTTATGGTGTTAGGAAGGGAGGAGACAGAGGTCAAGGGTGGAAAAGGACTTGTCCAGTGTCACGCAGAAATCCCAGAGCAGAAACACAGATCATGGGGCAGGCAGGGGGAAGGGAGTCTCTGGCAGGGGCACACACTGGGTCAGGGGTTCAGGGGCAGTACCAGGGCCCCAGTTCAGACTGGCTTGTGTGAGGATGGTGGGAAGCCGTGGGGTGGCTTGGGGTGCAGAGGGACTGATGCTGGCTGGCGCCTAGGGCCTCCCCACCTCCCTTGGGTTCTGAAAGCCTGTTGTTTCTGACTTCCTGCTTTGCCTCCCCCCTTTCGAGAACAGCTCCTTTTCTTTGGGGTCCAGTGAGCGAGACGGGTCCAGTGGGTTCCCTCTTCGAGAAGTTTCTACAGCTCAGACACAGCCGGCGAAGGAGACTTGTTTAAAGGACAGGTTTATGGGGACAGAGAGAAATACGAGGCGGGCGCAGAACCTGCCCTGAGAGTCTTCTCTTTGGGAGGGGCTCATTCTTCTGGAAGTTCTCCATAGTGACATTAGTTACTTCTGGGGTGTGCCCAGGTTGATTTGGAGGACTGCTGTTTCTCCATAAAAGCCCTCCATCTCCACACCCCACCTCTGGCCTGCGCCTTGATGCATCCTACAGCGTCTGGCTCTGTTACAGCAGCTGGCGTGGAAAGTTTCCTTTTCTGCAGCCGGTTGAACAACTGGGTCCACCGTGGCTATGCCACCTCCAGTTCTGCGTGAGATGCCTCCATGCTTAATTCTCTACTCTCAGCCCATCCCTACCAGAGTCTCAAGTATTTGCAATGGCCACTGAGGAGTAAACTGCATGTGTGTGGGCCCGCGAGCGAGTGGACACTCTGCCTGTCCCTCTGTCTCCATTTCGCATTCCCGTATATGTGGGTTGTTTCCGGTCTCCAAGCAGACCTGGTTCAGCAAACCCAGAAGGAACAAAGCTCTTTCTCTGCCATGCGATGAACCCTGGAGCGGAGCTGGCATGGTGCAGCCCAACGCCCCGCCCTCCAGCTGTCTGGCTGGGCAGGGGGTGGGCAGTGGGCGGCTGGAGGAGGGGCAGTTTCATCAGAACTGTATGAAAAGGGGGGGGAGCCTGCCCCAAGCAGCAGGAGCAGAGGGAGGGCAGAGCAGGGTAGGGAGGGCAGAGCAGGAAGTCAGAAACAACAGGCTTTCAGAACCCAAGGGGAGATGGGGAGGCCCCAAGTCTCCAGTCCAGGATCCCCCGGGGCGGGCACACCTGGCAGGGCGGCTAGGTGCCAGCTGCGGGCACCGTGAGTCACCGGGCCAGGGTTCAGGACGCAGTCTGAGGGCGAGGGAGGTATGAGACCATGCCGGGGTGGGACTCGGGAGCAGGCGCTGACCCCAAGGGGCATGGGAGGGGTGGCATTCGGGGCTCCATGGAAGTGGGGTGCACAGCATGGATGGGATTCTGATACTACTACTGCTAATAATAATAATAGTTATTATTATTATTTAGCAAAACAAGACTCTGAAAGCATGTGAGGTTGTTGGGGGAAATCCCCTTTGGGGGCTGCAGGTTGGAGGTGCGTCCGGGCTTTGAAGTCACCCCCCTCTTACTCCTTAGCTATGTGACTTTGGCCAGACAATGTAACCTCTTCTGAACCTTCATTTTCTCATCTATAAGTTGGGGGACCCAACTTATAGATGAGGAGTGGAGAGGAGAGGGACACCCACACAGTGCCCAGGGAAGGAAGCTGCTCTCTCCTTCCCGGGCTTTACTGAGACCTCCCTTCATCATGAGAAGTAGATGTTGCTCCCCCACTTTACAGAGGACAGAGGTGGGTCAGATCATCTGCAGCGCAGAGTCTCAGTGATGCCTGGGGGGGGCGGAGCTGGGGTCTGGGGGTGACAGGGGTGGGTGCCCAGGGTAGCTAAGGTGAACAGTTGGCACGTCCCTCCCCTCACAGAGGCCAGTGTCAACCACAAAATCAGACTCAATCACTAAGAGCCCCCCCCCCGCGAAGGGGGGGCAGGGTGCGGGGGAGCCCCCATGACCTCGCAGTGAATAACCCTGGGGTCCTGGAGGATGGAGTCGGGAAGATGGTGCAGGAAGTGGGGTTGGGGGGTCCCCGGGGTTGGAGACTCAGGCAGCAGGGAGCAAATCCTAAGTCCTGCTAACATACCGCTCTCTGCACCCCCACACCCCCACTCGGGGTTGGGAGGAGGTCAGCCCGAGACCCAGGGGCCCAGTCAGCGCCTCCTGCCGGCTGTCTGCCTGGAGGTCACTGGGTCACTGGGCGGGAAGTCCAGGTCAGGGTCTGGTGTTTGATTGATAAGCGAATCAGAAAGCTTGGGACCCTGGCTTGAGCTTAGACGTTATTTTAGAGTAGAAGCTGGCTGGAAAAGAGACTAGCACCGGATAGAAGTCGGCGTGAGAATCGCACGCATGGGGGCTGAGCCCCGGAATACGGCGGGGTGGGGGCTGATTCCGCCGTGCCTGGCCCGGGTTTGGGACTGAGCTGTGGTTAAGACCCGGGCACAGTTAGGGCTCAGGGTTAAGGCTGGTTGAGGTGTGTGTCTCTTGCCTGAGCTGGAACCTGGTCAGGGTTTAGGATTCAGGTTGAGGCTGAAGCTGGAGCTGGCCAAGTTATGTTAGAGCAGGCTCGGGGGTTAGGACTGAGGGTTAGGGCTGAGCTTTCTGTGCTCCATGGATTCTTCTGGAATAAGCAAAGCACAAGGTGCAAAGTGGAATGTCAAGGAAGCTCATGCCTGTGTTATCACCAGCCCAAGCACCCTGACTGCACTGGCCGCCTCAGCCTCAGTGTGGGATGTAGGCAGTGGTTTCCGGGAAGATCTTGAAAGGGACAAGATCTAGACAGAGGTATGAAGAGGAAAAGACATTTCCCACAGAGGGCCTCCCTGGGGGCTGGGCGTTAAGCCTCAGTCCATCACCAGCCTGAGTCTTATACCCACAAGAAATACTGCCAGCGCCTGGGGAGCTTATGGGGGTGCCAGCCCAGAAACTGGTTTGATTTTTTTTAACATTTATTTTTATTTACACATGAATACAAGAGTTGGGGTAAAAACCAGAGGTCCGTGGGGGTAAGAGGACTCCCCAGAGACAGAGTGGGAGCAGAACAGACAGACTGACTGAAATCCACTGCGGAAGGGAGCAGCAGGGAGACAGGAGGGGTCTGTCCCACCAAGTGGGTCACCTGGGAGGAGTGAGGGTAAGGGGATGGAGGCGTGCCCCAATTCCAGCTGACAGCACTGAGGCCACCAGGGAGGTCCCTGCTTTAATTTTCTTAATTTAACTTAGCCTCAAGGGCAGTCTATACACAAGAAGGAGTGCATGAGTGTGGCTGATGTGAGCGCCAGACGGGCGCGCTATGGAAAAGCCCTTGGTGCGCTTCAGGGAGGGAGAGTGAGGCAAAGTGAGGCTCTCCCTGAGAGGGGTGAAGGCAAGAAACCAGCCTAGAGGAGGGCCGGCTCAAAGCCCATTCCCGGAGCTGCGCTCCCCGCGTCCCGCTCTGGCCCGGGAGCCCTGCCTGCCCTGGGCGGCCTCCAGCCCAGGTGGGCCCCGCGGGGGCGTGCTGACCGGCCCGGCCCGCCCCTTTCCGGCTGCGCAGGGGAGGGAGGCGGAGAAACAGTGGACGGGAGATTGCTTTAGCTGCCTAAGGGGTTCGAGATAAGGAAGGGGGCGTCCCCCAGCGGGCTCTGCCTGCACCCCAGGGCGCTGGGGGCGGGCACGGGGCGCGGGGTTGTATAAGAAGCCGCCGCGCGCGCGGGGCTGGACACTCTCGGCTTGCTGCTGGACGGAGGTCGGATCGGATAGTACCCAGACCCTCCCCAGGTGAGAGGCCGAAGAGCGCGGACCCGGGGCGCAGCGGCGGCGGGAGGACGGGCTGGAGGTCCGTAGCTTGGGGCCTCTTAGGGTAGAAGGAACGAGGGGCGGGGCTTAGGGTCTAGAAGGGGCGCCCCAGCTTCCTGGGTCCCAGGGCAGGGGCCGGAGGGAGGAAGCTGGGGTCCGTCTCCCGCTGCCTGAGCTGTGTCCCCCCTGGCCTAGCAGGAGACCGACCTCCACACGGTGCCCCAAAGCCCACAGCCCACCATGGCGGGACCCCTCCTCCCTCTGCTGATCCTTCTGCTCTCAGCGCTGGGGAGCGCCCAGCAAGGTGAGAAAGGCTCCAGGGCCCTCTGCCAGGGAGTCCCCACGGGGCCCCCACCCCTCCAGCAGCTTCCTCCCCTTTCTTCCCCTTTTTCTGGCTGGGGGGGTGCTCCCTCCCCACCCACAGCCCGTGGCTCCTGCCGTGGGACCTCTCAGCTCTTGAGGCTGCCTCTGGACCAGACGCACCCCGGTTTCTGGGCATTCTCTCCGTGTCTCCCCGCCACCCCCGCGTTCTCGGCCCTTGTCTGCGTTCTCTGCCGTCTTTCCATCTGTCTGTCCACCCGTCTGTGTGTCTCCACCCGTCTCCCTCTGGCTTCCCTGCTCACCGGCGCTTCCCTATCTCTCTCCAGGCCAGGGCGACAAGAGCGGGGAGAAGATCATTGACGGGGTCCCGTGCACTCCAGGCGCCAACCCCTCGCAGGTGGCCCTGCTGCGGGGGAACCAGCTGCATTGTGGGGGTGTGCTGCTCAGCGAGCGGTGGGTGCTCACCGCCGCCCACTGCAAGATGAAGTAGGTGCCGCCGCTCCCCTGGGGCTAGGTCTGTCTCCCCTGGTCTCTGCCCCCCAGCCCCCCACCCCCGCAGTCCCCCTCTAACTGTGGCCCCCTTCCCAGTCAGTACGTGGTGCACATGGGCAGTGAGAAGCTGGAAGACAGGGGCAGCCAGAAGATCCGGGCCACAAGGTCCTTCGTCCACCCGCAGTACTCCACGCAGACCCACGTGAATGACATCATGCTGGTGAGACTCAACACGCCGGCCAGGCTGACAGCCAGGGTGAAGAAAGTCAGCCTCACCTCCCGCTGCGAGCCCCCCGGGACCATGTGCACCGTTTCTGGCTGGGGCACCACCACCAGCCCTGACGGTGAGGCCCCTGGGCGCCTGCGCTGCCCCTCCCGCTCAGGCCTGGGGCTCCAGCACCCCCTGCCCCCCTCCCGGAGTCCAGGTTTAGCCTTTTTATGACCCTCACGTGAGCCCACAACCACCTCTGGTCTCCCCTCCAGGACCCTGGGTCCCCACCCCCTCCCCGTCGGGACCCAGGGTGCGCAGACCCTGGCTCACTAATGGCCCTCCCCTCCCCGCAGTGACCTTCCCCACGCAGCTCATGTGCACGAATGTCAGGCTCATCTCCCCCCAAGACTGCAAGAAAGTTTACAAGGACCTGCTGGGAGCGTCCATGCTGTGCGCCGGCATGCCCGACTCCAAGACGAACGCCTGCAACGTGAGCCCGCCCCCAGCCGCCGTCTTCCCGCGGGCGGAGTCTGTGGGCGCGCGGGCCGCGAGCCTTCTCGCCCCGCCCCCGCCCCCCGCCGGCTTCAGAGCGCCTCCGACCGCTCCTTTGCCTGGGTCTGGAGTCGGAGCCGGGGCTGCGTGGCCCGGAGAGGGGGCGTTGACGGACTAGGGAAGGGACGGGGAGGTGGGCGGGAACCCGGAAGGTGCGCCTGCCCCTGGCTTTAAGTGCCAGTTTAAGGGGGCTTCCAGGAAAACCCACGTGGCCGAGGGAAATCATATTTGAAAGCAGTATTTAAAAAACCCTCCCATCCGTGCAGTCCCTAAGGAAAAACACCAGCTTGGGGCAGGAGCCGGCCCCCTCTGAGTTCCCGTTTGCTGCGGCCCAGCGCGGCCCAGCACAGCCCCGTGCCGAGGAACCCTTTGCCCTTTCTCCAAAACTGGCTCGTGTTCATCGTGGGGTTTTTTTTTTTTTTCCAAGTTAAACCTGACTTTTTGAAGTGCTGCATGAGAACAGCACCTGCTGCGCTCGAGACCGAGCTGGAAGCTCCTCCCGGCCGGCCAGTCCCGGGCAGAGGGCGAGGGCGCAAACTCCCTCTCCTCTTTGCTCTACTCCTCCTCTTTGGTACCCCTCTGTCGCTGAACCCCATCTTCTTCCACTCAAATTCATTTTACTCTTCTTCTGTGTTGGGATCTCTACCCCACACTCCGGACCCCCCTTAGTTTTACCCTCTCCTGCTGTGGTCTTGATCTGGAGACTTTTTGAACCAGGGGTTCACACGTTCATTTTGCACTGGGTTCTGGGAATGATGTCATCCGTCCGGCCCCAGTTTCCAGGCCTGCCCCGCCCAATGTGAATGGACACTGATCTCCATAAGCCACGCCCCTTCCCTGTGATTGGCTGTCTTGGCGGGGACGCCATCCAATGTCTTCAGAGCATCTCTTTGTCCTCCCGTGACCGGTCTGATTCTGTTCTCCCGTTGGTCGCTGGGCAGGGAGTCTCTTCCCATTGGCCAGGGTGGGAGTCAGCGGTGCTGGTAAATGACACAGGACGTGGGCCCTGGGCTTTGCTCTGTAGCTGAAACTAACGTGTTCTTTCTCTTCAGGGGGATTCAGGGGGACCCCTGATGTGCAAAGGGACCCTGCAAGGCCTGGTGTCCTGGGGAACCTTCCCTTGCGGCCAAGTCAACGACCCAGGGGTCTACACCCAAGTCTGCAAGTTCTTCAAATGGATAAGGGAGACCATGAGGCGATACCGCTAGTCAGCGCATCTCTCCACCCAGACAGGAAACGAACACCCCGACAGGAAACGGGCAGAAATCAGACTTCCCGTGGCCTAGACTCACCTTTACCTTTCCTCGAAGACACCTTAAAACTTCCACATCATGTCACATGTGTGAGCCCATCGAATTGGCAAGGACCTCAAGCCCTATCAGGAACCCCGAATCCTCCACGCTCCTCCGCTGCTGCGTGCACCCAGCACTCCTCCACCGGGACTAGAAACTGGTTACTTTTCACAGCGGGTGACACCCCATTCACCACCTAAGACCCGTCACCCTCATTCTCGGGAAAGACCCCCCGGGACCGACATGTGGCGCAGGGCTCGAACTCGTGACCCAGTCACACCAGGGCCGGACGTGCCAGCAGCGTGGACTGTACACAGTGGGCCGGGCTGAGGCAGGACACAGGCAGCCGCCAACGAGGACGGCGCAGAGCTGTGTCGTGCAAGAACACTTATGCTGCCTGCTGTGCTGAGAAGCGGGAGCCACAGGCAGGCCAGATCTCTGCTCCCCGCTGTTGTACACTGAGTCACAGAATAAAGCTCACAGGCTCTCGCCCAGTTGCGTGTGGGCACACTCGGGGGGGCGCCCTTCTCCCTGGGGCCTGCAAGGGCGTGGAGGTGCGTGTGCAGCAGCGGGGCTCAGCGGGCTGGAGCCTGAGACGCACAGGTGGGCGCCCTGAGGGGACAGCCGAGGAGGGACCCGGCCTCACCCCCTCCTGCCCCCCAGGGCCAGGTCTCTGCGTCCCTCTTGGGGCAGAGGAGGGGAAGGAGCCAGGGGACACAGATGAAGCCAGTCCTGGGGGTGGGGGTGTGAGTTTCTCAGCATCTCACGGGACAGTTGAGGAGCCAGGCGGGGGCAGGAGGGTCACCTGGCCCCGTGAGGACCTGCCAGGACAGCACCAGCTTCCCGGGCGGCAGAGGGAGACAGGCGGGTGCACTGGGCGGTGGGCTTCAGTTCTCTCCCCGAGGCAGGAGGGGCCGTGGGTGCAGCGACAGTGACTCAGCCGGCCTCTCCCGGTGTGGTTGCTTCGGAGGCTCCGGTCCTGGTCACGCCTCAGACGCTGCTGACAGGGCGCTCCCACCTGCCTTTCCAGTTTCTCCCCCAGATTGCCTCTGGGCCAGTAGCCTCCAGACCCTTCCTCCTTCACCTCCTCGCCTCTTTCTGCACCCCCATACACACTCACCCCCGGGCTGGAGATTCTGCAGCTACTGATTCCTGCGAAGGGAGGGTAATTGCCTTCTTCCCAGAAAAACAGGCGTTCAGACGCCCCCTGCTCAGGCTGGGGTCCCAGGTCCGAAGCTTTAGGAACCCCCATCCTCTTTCTGCCTTCAAGTTTAAAGAGTGACAGAGATGTTTGACTCCACTAAGCTCTATCACCCTCCACTCTGCAGCAAGCATCCCCAACTCAAGATCGAACCCAAACTTTTTCAAGTAGCACACGTCGCCGCCCGTCTGCCGCGAGTCCCGCCTCGCAGTGCTGTATGCCAGCCTGGCCTGCAGCAGCTGGAGACGGCCCTCTTGTCACATTAGAAAAGACTTCTTTGTTAGGCATGCAAGAACTGGGGTGCAGCCAGAGGTGTGGGGTGAGATGGCTCACCAGAGAGAGTGGGGAGCAGAACAGGCAGATGGACTCAAACCCACGGCTGAGGGGAGCAGCGGGCAGACGAGGGCCAGTCCCTGG
This sequence comes from Condylura cristata, assembly GCF_000260355.1. NCBI lineage: Eukaryota > Metazoa > Chordata > Mammalia > Eulipotyphla > Talpidae > Condylura > Condylura cristata. The sequence continues at coordinate 5,662,413 of NW_004567142.1, read as the reverse complement.
CTGGGATCGGACTCAGCTGCGGGGGCTGCGGACAGCTTCACAGTGCTGCGCTGTGACTCGTGGTGCCAGCAGGGAGGGCCTCTTGCCCCCTGCTCAGCAATAGAAGGCTGCCTCAGGCCAGCCTCGGCTTCCATCCCCTCTGACGCCGGCCAGCTTCCGGCCTGCACACCTCACTTTCCCACCCCTGTCGCTCTGTCCTGAAGGGAGAGGAACAGCACCCGCCTCCCACCGCCCTTGTGGACAGCCAGTCAGTGTGAGATTCAGAAAGTGCTAGAAAATCTGCCACGGAACCTGCCTCCGATGAGCACTGGTTTGTGCCCCTGGCTGGAGGCTCCCGGCTTAGTGGGCGGCACCCAGAGCGCCCTCGTTGGGACCGGGGAGCCTCCACCCTGTCCTGTCCGCCAGGCCCAACGGCCGCTGGCCGGCCACGGGAGGCCCGCGGGGCTTGGCCACAGCCTGCTGGGGCTGGCGCGTGCTGGCCCCACGTCCAGGGGTGTGAACAGAGCGTGTGGCTGCCAGCTCCCCATGGGGGACACGCGGCCTGGCGGTCAAGCTCGATTCTCCAGGGGTGAATCCCAGATTTCGGGTTGCAGCGTCTTGGGCTGCTGGGGGGTGGGGGGGCGGTGGGGCCTTCGGCCTCAGCTTCAGAGATGCCTTCGGCGCCAGCTTTATGAGGTCGTTTTCGTGGAAACAGTCTCTCTCTCAGAGACTTGCCCAGAACATGTCGGTTCAGAAGGGAACACTCCACAAATCAGCACTGTGAGAGGAGCCTGGCTCGGGTTGAAACCCCCAAGTCTCAGAGGCTCCCCCAGCCCCTCCGCCGGCCGCCTCGCTCCCCAGTGTCCCCGGTCCACGCGTCCACAGTGAGACAGAGGTGGGCCGGGTGGGCCTGCCACCACCACGCTGGAAGCCGGCCCCCATCGGGTGCCATTACTTCCCGGGCCTTTGGCGTTGAGAAATTAGCTTCCCAGCCTCAGTTTTCTTATCTGTAAGAAGGGAGTGGGCGGAATGACGTCATTCAGTCATTTGGTCAACATTTCCTAAGCCGCTGTGGGCCAGCGCAGGTGCTTGGGACATCGGGGTGAGTGAGCCCCGGAATCCGCCCTCAAGGAAGTGGAGGTCCGGTGGGGGGGGGCAGATGTGGGTCTGGGTGATCACAATCCAGGGAGACTGTGGGAACCCGAGGACAGTGACTAAACTCGCTGCGGAGGGTGGTGTTCCGGGAAGGCTTCCTGGAGGAGGCGGTGCCGGCCGAGACCTGAAGGACGAGTTATTGTCGCCAGCAGCCGAGGAGAGGGACGAGGCCCGGAGAGCCTAGGGGCGGCGGGGGGCGTCTCGGGGCGCCTGACGGGTCGCCCCAGTTCCACTGAAAGGTGCGCGCAGAGTCAGCGAGATCTGGAGTGCGCAGGGGCGGGCCAGGAGGACTGCGCTCAGCCTGTCCCGTCCACCCCAGTCCACCCCACGCGCGGCCTCCAGGGTGCGCTGGGCTGAAGGAGCCGTGGAGTCCTGCTGCGTTTGCTTTTCCAAAGGCAGCAGCACGCAGGGGGTCTGCTCTTTTATGTCCCGGGGCTGGGGACTCTGTCCCCGGGGGCAGGCGGTTGGGGGTCGGGGAGCAGGAGAGGGCGGCTCTGGGAGGTCAAGTGGCCAGACAGAGGGGGCGGTGAGGGGCCCAGGCCAGGTCGGGTGGGAGGTCCCGGTCCTGGGGCTGCTTGGGCCCCACCTGGTGGCGGGTGCCGCTCAGCTCAGCTCAGCAGGGCGGGACTGGGGACGCCGGGGCACACTGGAGGCAGGCGGGTTCTCTTCCCCGGTGACGGTGACAGTGACGGTGACGGTGACGGTGACCGGCCCAGCGGAGGCAGAGCTGCGGAGCAGAGAGCCAGGCGGGAGCCGGCCCTGCGGCGGGCGGGGGTGGCCTCGCTGACACGGGGCCTGCTTGCCCAACGGCTTCCCTGAGCCCCCACTTCCCTCCTCACGCCCAGCACCTGCCCTGCCCGCCACACCCGCCCCCACTTCCCGCCACACAGGCCCACACACGCTCCTCTCCGGCCCACGCGGGCGCCACCCCTCTCCTCCCACCAGGGGTCAAACTCAGGGGCCTCTTCTGCTGTGGCGCCGGGCCCATGATTCTCAGCACCCTCACATCCCTGATCCTGCTACGGCCGCGTCACCCCACATCCCGAAGCCTTCTGGGCCCCACCAGTGCCTCCTGCGCCATCCCCTCCTCGGGGGACCCTCCCCAGTGGGACCCACAGACGCCTCTTGGAGACCTGAGA
>NW_004567142.1:5658516-5658980 GCF_000260355.1 Condylura cristata | reverse complement strand
GGCCCCTCCTCCCTCGGACCCCGAGTCCAGGCCCCCCGCCCCCTCCTCCCTCAGACCCCGAGTCCAGGCCCCTGGCCCCCCTTCCCCCAGACCCGGACCCCAGGCCCAGCCCTGCCTCAGAAACCCTTAGCTCAGCACTTAGTGTCCCTCCTGCAAGCTGGGTCAGGGGTCATCTTGCTGTGGGGACGGAGGAATGCGCGTGGGAGCCAGGGTGAGGAGAAGGGCGGGGCGGCTCCTGCCCCGGGGACCAGGGAAACAGGGGTTAAAAGGAGGCACCGGGAGCATTTGGGGACAGGGCTGGCGCTTCCAGGGAGGTCGGGAGCCTGTCAGCCTGATTTGCGGTCCCCCAGCTCTTTTCTCCGCCCCGTCCCGTCAGTCCCGGCTCCTGCTTCTCTCTGCCTCCCGGCCTCTGCCCCGACACGTGCTGCTTTGCCCAGCCCCGGAGCGCGGCCGGGGGCAGCGGC